>NC_080687.1:64159946-64466508 GCF_030445035.2 Dasypus novemcinctus
GGTCAAGGAGGCCCGGGGTTTGAACCGTGGACCTCCCATATGGTAGACGGACGCCCTAACCACTGGGCCAAAGTCCGTTTCCCCCATCATGTGTTTTCACCGTTTCTATTCATTTCTAAACAACTTTTTACCAGTCCTGCACAGATTGAACCTCAGCTTTCCATTCTCTAACCACATTCTATTTTCTTAAGTCTTATGTTCTAGCTATTAACTCCATGAGTTTGCTCATTGTATTTAGTTCATAATAGCAAAATCATACAATGTTTTTCATTTTATTCCTGGATTTCTATATTTTTTGGTAAACTTTCAATTTTGAAATAACTTCAAACTTACGAGATTGTTGCAAAAATAATACAAAATCCATACAAAGAACTCCAGCATATCCCCCACCCAGATACCCAGATCCACCAATTTTTAACATTTTGCCATATTTGCCATATCTATTTATCCATCCGTCTTATCTATTTTCTAAATGTGAGAATAAGTTGTATATATCATGCTGCTTGAATACTTAATACTTTCATGTACTCCTAAGTATAAGGATATTCACTTATGTAAACCCTTTAAGTACAGTTATCAAGTTCAGGAAATTTAACATTGATATAAAGTTTATAGTATATATTCCTGTTTTTTCCTGTGTCCCAATAATATACTTTGGGCATTTTCTCCTCTGTTAGTAGATCCAGTGCAAGCTCATGTATTGCATTTAGTCATTATTGTCTTTTAGTCTCTCTTTTTTTTTATAAAATGGTGGAAACATACATACAAAATAAACTTTCCTGTCTCACCCACATCCAAGCACACCATTCAGTGATATTAATCACACAGGCCACCGTCAGTACCATCTCTTACCAGAATCCTTCTCCCACCCCAAATAGAAACCCACATGGGTTATGCATTAGCTTCCCTTTCTCCAACCTGTATTCTACTTTCTCTTCTCTTTGAATTTGCGTTTTCTATCCATTTCCTGTAAGTGGAATCGTACAATATCTGTCCCATTGTGTCTGACTTATTTCACTAAGCATGATGTCTTCAGGGTTCATCCATGTAGTAGCATGTGTCAGAATTTCATTCCTTTTTAGGGCTGAGTAATATTCCATTGTATGCATACATCATGTTTTGTTTAGCCATTCATCTGCTGATGGACATTTGAATTGCCTCTACCTTTTCGCTTTTGTGAATAATGCTGAGAACATTGGTGTACAAATATCTGGCCAAGTCCCTGCTCTAATTCTTTTGGGTATATACCTATAGTGGGATTGTCAGGACATGTGGTCGTTCTGTGTTTAACTTTTTGAGGAACTGCTAAGTTATTTTCCATAGCAGCTGCAGCATTTTACATTTCCACCAACAATATACTAAGGTTCCTATTTCTGTGCATCCTTGTCAGCACGTATTTTCCTTTTTTTTTTTTTTTTAATTATAGACATTCCAGTGGGTGTGAAGTGGTATGTCATGTGGTTTTGATTTGTATTTGTTATGTTATGATGAGGAGCATCTTTCCATGTGCTTTTTGGCTATTTGCATATTTTCTTTGGAGAAATGTCTATTCCAGTTCCTTGCCCAGTCTAAAAATTGGGGTGTTTGTCTTTTTTTTTTTTTTTAAGATTTATTTATTTTTTATTTATCCCCCCTCCTTGTGGCTTGCCTGCTGTCTGTTCTCTGTGTCCATTGGCTGTGCATTCTTCTCTGTCTGCTTGTCTCCCTTTGTTGCGTAATCTTGTTGCATCAGCTCTCCGCAGGTGTGGGCTGTCAGTTCTCTGCAGGCGCAGGCCAGGCTGCCTTCACAAGGAGGCCCTGAGACGTGAACCCAGGGCCTACCATATGGTAGACGGGAGCCCAATCTGTTGAGCCACATCCACTTCCCTAGTTGTTTGTCTTTTTGTTATTAAGTTTTAGGAGTTCTTTATACTGTATATTGAATTCTTACCAAATATATATCTTATCAAATATATAGTTTCCAAATATTTTCTTCCATTCTTTTGGTTGTCTTTTCTCTTTCTTGGTAATGACTTTTGCGCAGAATTTTTTAATTTTGATGAAGTCAGATTTATCAGTTTCTTTGGTTGTTGGTCATGTTTTTGGTGTAAAATCTAAGAGTCTTTTGCCTAATACAGGTCCTGAAGGTATGTTCTCTTCTACGAACTTTATAGTTTAAGCTCTTTTATTTAGGTCATCAATCCATTTTTATTTGATTTACTTATATGGTATGAGGTAGGGGTCCGTTTTCATTCTTTTGCTTGTGGATATTCAGTTTCCCCAGCACCATTTGTTGAAGAGACTATTTTTTCCATTGAGTGGACTTGGCAGCCTTGTCAAAAATCATTTGGCTGGGGAAGCAGATGTGGCTCAAGCAGCTGGGCACTTGAGCCCAGCTGCTTGGAAGGCCGGGTTCAGTTCCTGGTGCCTCCTAAAGAAGACGAGTGAGACAGCAGGCTGATGCAGTGGGCTGGCACAGCGAGCTGGTGCAACAAAATGAATGCAGCAAGATGATATGACAAAGAGACAGTAAGGAAACACAAGGGGAGACACAACAAGCATTGAGCAGAGGTGGCTCAAGTGGGAGGTCCTGGGTTCAATTTCCAGTGTCTCCTAAAAAAAAAAAAAAACAGAAAGGAGACAGTGCGTGCAAGCAATTAGTGGGGGGAGGGGGAGAAATAAGTAAAATAAATCTTAAAAAACAAAATCAATTGACTGGAGATGTGAGGGTTTATTTCTTCACTCTCAGTTTTATTCAAAATATCTTTATGTCTGTGCTTATCTATGGTTTTTTTTTTGAGAGCCAGGGAAAGATTATAAATAGTGACTTAAGTGAGGCATTTCCTATCAGAAATTAAAATGTTGATGTCATTTAGACATTACTGTTGGAGCTCCAAGTAAATTCAGCAGTGCTCTGTGAGTTTACATTGGAGACAGTCTGGAACTAACATACAATGTAATATACATGTAGAAATTTGATGTGATAGCCAATATTAACAATGTGTCTGCTTTAGACTTGTATATTGTTTACAAAGCAAAGCACAATAAAGCTTCAGAAGTTGTTAATATTTTATAAAAGATAATAGGAAAAAACAGGATGGCATAATTTGAAGTTGTATTTCCAGATTGTGTGCTTGTGGATTCGTTCATGGTACAGATAAAAAGTTGGGATATATACAGACCCTCATGAGACCACACTGCATTCCACAGCAACTCCCATCAACTTAATAGAAAATTACTATTTTTGAACTCTGAGGATGGTCATGCTACTACTTAAAAGAGCTACAGTTTAATCCGTTCATGATTTGTTTTGCATGGTGTGAATGATTCAAACAGGAGAGCAAATGTGTTTTAGCATAATGATACATATGTGAGAGGAAGGGAATTTTATGGTCCCTCCTCATCGGCACTGCTTTGCATTCAGAATACAGTAAATCAGTTGAACCGACTGCCCTGTTTTGCTCTGTATAGATTGACCACACTTTTGTAAACACAGCCCACAATTAGGAGACAGCTTGGCGAATTAGAGCCCAGACTATAAGTAACAGTAATCTTTCTTGACTCCCATGCCAGCCTTTCAAATGATAGGCAGTCAACACCAAATTTGAAAATGTATAGACTTGAAATTATAAAGAAACTAATGTCACCTCATTACTGCTGGATTCTACTTTCTAATCAGCAGATAATTTATATAAGCAGTTAAGCATTTAGTTTACAAAATACTGGTTAATCTGCAGTTTTTGTAGAATGAAGTCTAGTGCAGCTTCAGTGAATGAAGTTTGCCTTGCTCTTACAGGATATCACAACACTCTGCTACGTTTTATAACAAAATTCAGCTTTTAAACATTTCTTCATGATGAATTTCCCTATTTACATGTAATTGGGAGTTGGCAGTTTCAAGAATGTTTTTATTGTAGTCTCTCAGCATTTAGCCTGTCAATACCAATAGCTAGAGACAGAATCCTTACTCCTGTAGAAAGTCAGGAGCAAAGAGTCCCACAGCGTAATCTGGGGCAGTGTGAGCAGACAGCACCACTGCAAGATGGGGACAAAGTAGACAAGGTCAGGACAATCATGAGACTTGCCTGGCACCTGCTGTGCCCCAGTAATTTTCTGAACAAAGAGCCCTGTGGTTACTTGCTGTAACCATTCCTTCACTAAAGAGAGAAAAACGGAGTCCTGGAAAGATGAGATGTCTTACCTGAGACCTCACAGCCAGCAAGCTGTATATTCTGAATTTGAACCCAGCAGCCCAGTCCAGAGTCTGTAGTTTTAAACAATACATTCTTAATACTTTAACTCTCCAGCATGCAAAGTCCTTCAGGGCAGGGACAACATCTTATGTATTTTGTACATTACCAGTGCCTAACCTTGAACCGGCAAATAATAGAAACTGAGAAAATGTTTCAATTCATTCATTATGATAATTTTTGTTTTGTTTTGTTGTTTTTTCTTTTGCTCATTTTTTACTTGCCCCCCACCACTCCTCTCCCTACAATAAAGGACATAAGGATTGGGCCAGATAAGTGTGTGTCAGTCTTGCCTCTATTCAAAATTAGATCAATTTTTTTTTCTTTTTCATATAATAAATTTTATTTTAAAAGAAGTTTTAGATTACAGAAAAGTTAGATTGAATGTATATGGGATTCCCATATACCCAACCCCCTCCTTCACTCAAATTTTCCCCTATTAATAACAGCTTACATTGGTGTAGTACATTTGTTACAATTGATGAGCAAATATTGAAGCAGTGCTGCTAACCAAGGTCTATAGTTTACATTATGCAATTTTAAACTTGCACTATGCAATTTTATACTTTTTGACAAAATATATAATGGCCGGTATCCTACATTGCAATAATATCAAGCAGATCAATTCCAATGTCTTAAAAATAGTGGTGCCTGTTCTGCTTCAGATTGAGGGGACTTAGATCTTTTTTTTTTTAAAGATTTATTTTATTTATTTCTCCCCCCCCCCCCAGTGGTCTGTTCTCTGTGTCCATTTGCTGCATCTTCTTCTTTGTCCCCTTTTGTTGTTGTCAGCAGCATAGGAATCTGTGTCTCTTTTTGTTGTGTCATCTTGTTGTGTCAGCACTCTGTGTGCGGCACCATTCCTGGGCAGGCTGCACTTTCTTTCGCACTGGGCGGCTCTCCTTACAGGGCGCACTCCTTGTGCGTTGTGCTTCCCTACACGGGGGGCACCCCGGCGTGGCAGGGCATTCTTTGTGCGCATCAGCACTGCGCGTGGGCCAGCTCAACACGGGTCAAGGAGGTCTGGGGTTTGAACCGCGGACCTCCCATGTGGTAGGCGGACCTCCCATGTGGTAGGCGGACCTCCCATGTGGTAGACGGACGCCCTAACCACTGGGCCAAGTCCGTTTCCCGGACATAGATCTTATGGTGCAGAGGGAAAGAGCTGTTTTGTTTGCAATTATAGATACCCTTTGATTTTGGAATGGGTGTTGTCCATCTTAATTGCAATTTTATCCCTTCTGTAACAAGGTGATTTATATTTCTTTCTTTCTCAAATCTCCCAGATAGGAATTCAAGAGTGAAACATCAATTGTTCTATTTTAATTTTATCATTTCTATTCTTTTGTAAATCATAGTACTTCTTTTTTACTGTTTGATAATATTTTACTCTTTAGTAATATGCAGGTGTTAGGCCTGTGCTTTGTGTGCCATCATTTAGTATATATTTGGAGTTTTATTCTACTTTATTCTATACTGACTCTCCTTATTTCTTAAGATATCTTAAGGGCTCTATGAAGACGCTTTCTTTTCTTCAAAGCAAAAATACAGCTAGATGATAAGGATGCATTTGTGGCTAATTTCAAGACCCAGCCTATTTTGCATAACATCTGTATTTAATCAGGGACTACAAATTTAAGCAAACTGCTCTAGTCAGATTTTATAAATTTAGTTTGTCTGGATTATTTAAGACAATATCAGGATTGGTAGATTTAAATACAGGTTAATTCTATTTTATGGCCATTCATCCATCTATATTTTCTAATAGTGAAGAATGAAGGAGAATAATGTCAATATAAAATTTGTGGAATTTTAAAGAGATGGTTTAACTTAAAGTCTTCAAAAGTAATAATATCATTTATTATATGCATTATGCTTACGTTTGGCCAGACCACATAAGAAATAAAAATATGGTGAAAGCCTACTATAAAATAATTTGAATAATATATGTAGACTAATGAATGTATTATAAGCAATATATCAGTATCAAATAAGATGGTCATGAAAGTTGCTGAGACTACTGTATAACTATTAGTAACATAATTTTTATAGCCTGTAGGACAATTGCAGACAAGATCATTGGTTAACATGAAACTAGTAACTAAATTTTGCTGTACACTACTACTCTAGCTTATCCCCTCTTAACATTTTAAAAAATATACTTTTTTGTTCATCAAATAAACACAGTATGATTAAGACTGTGTGTGGCATGAGAGGCCTGGATTGTGTTTCAACTCTGGCATGTGACCTCAAGCTAGGAATATAACTTTGCTAAGCTTAGTTTTCTCATTTGCCAAGTGGTAATTGATACTGCATTGTAAGTTATATGGATAAGTGTGATGATGATCTAATAAAATTCTTAGTTTAGTACAAAGTCCACAGTAAGTGTTCACTTTTAGGAAAATATTTGTATATATTTGACTGCTGACCATTACTGAACATTGCTATGCCTGCTCTACTCCACTAGAGTTGTGACTCTGCTTTCCTCTTTTTCCCATTTCAGATTCTCCTTTACAGTTGGCTCCTTCTGCCTAACATAGAACTATGGCGTCCAATTCTTAAAAGAAAAACCAAATAACTTCTCTGACCCAATTGGCTTTTCCAGCTCTTTCTCTTCTTTCATGGAAAAGCTTCTCAAACAGATATCCACTTTCTGTTTCCCTGCTTGTATCTATGCCTGACCATTAACTGGTCCATGTAACTGGCCCTGATTTTTCAGTTCTGACTCTTGTTTTATTTAGAAAATTTGACAACATATGACCCCTTTTACTTCTGATATGATCTTTTTAACTACACGTTTCCTCCTTACCTTGCTGATTTTTCCTTCTAATTCCTTGATTCTTCTTTTTCTTCTTGCCCCAATCATGAAGTATGCCAGAGTCGGCACTCCTATCCTCCTGCCTAGAGGGTTTTCCTTTTAGAAATCTTGTCCACTTTTTCAGATTTAGCCTTCCACTTTACATTTATGGAAATAAATCAATTTCTGTAAGCCCACCCTCCTCCTTGAATTGCAGTCCTCTGTTGACTAACATCAAAACCATGTTTTTCACAATTCCTCTAGTCTGTCAGAACTTTTACTGATTCCTTTGTCTTCCCATAATCAGTGTCCACAACTTTTGTTAGTCCTTATCTAATCTCTTCTTTTCTCTCCATTCCCTCAAGACTTCTTTTTTTAGACTTTTGTCCCTTTACATCTGAACTATTGCAGTAGCATCAAGGTTCTCTAGCTATTAGTCACCCACATTTCCACTCACTCCGCACACCTCTTGCAGACCAGTTCTTCTACTTTTATTACACTACTCTCACCAGATACCTTCCAGTGGCTTTTCATTTTCTAAAGAAAAAAAGAGAAAAGCCTTGAAACATTTATCACCAATCATCAGAGACATCCCACCTTCTGGGTTGCAGGTGATTATATGAACTCCTTCCCAAAAAGGGGTCATATGCTCTCCTGTTCTTTCTTACCTCTTCCTTTTTGCTTAGCCTTTCCTCAGTTGCACATCTGACTGTTTGTCCATGCCTGTGCAAAATCTGTGTCTTTGGAGACTGTATTAGCCAGCCAAAGGGGTGCAGATGCAAAGTACCAGAAATCTATTGGCTTTTATAAAGTGCTTTTATTTGGGGTAGAAGCTTACAGTTACCAGGCCATAAAGCATAAGTTATTTCCCTCACCAAAATCTGTTGCCATGTGTTGGAGCAAGATGGCTACAGATATCTGCAAGGGTTCAGCCTTCTTCTTCCTCTTAAGGCTCTGTGGTCCCAACTTCTTCCAATAGCAGCTGTAGTCTGGGATAAGTCTCCTCTCTCTCAGGGCTGGTTTCTTTCTAGGCTCAGCTGCTTTGGTCTCTCACAAGGTCAGCTGTAGGCTATCAAGCTCTCTCTCTTTCCAGAGCCTCTGCTGTGTCTGTGGACCTCTCTCTATTCCTCTGTGTTCTTATCCTACTTCCTGGGGTTCCAGCATCCAAAAACTCCAGTAACTCCTTTGCTGGGTAGTTTTCTCTGTGAGTCCCTGCCTACCAAGTGGGCAGGGATCAGTATCCTACCGACATCACCCAGTCAAAGCCTTAATCATTATTTAAGCAAGTCAAAGTGAAACCTCTGAATTTAATACAATCAAATATGCCCAGAGGAACAGACCAATTTACAAATACAATCCAAATCTATTTTTGGAATTCATAAAGAATGCCAAACTGCTACAGAGAGCCACCTCAAATCTCAAACCGTTCATCTGGAGTGATTCTTCTCACCTCTGAACTCTTACAGCAATCAGTATTTCCAGTATTTCTTTTTTGTTTATTATCAGTTGTCTTGCAATACCTTTTCTGTTTGGATACCGGATGTTCTTAATCTTACGTTGTTCTGAGTATACCTTTCTTATGTTATATTTTATTCTCATTCAACTGGACTATAGTCTTCTTTAAGGTCACAGGCCATATCTTAAGATTATTTAATATTGCCTAAGATGTTTGGCAGATGTGTTGAACATAGTAGTGCTCAATACATCCTAATCAATTCTTTCTTATCTTTTTTTTTCCAATGAAAACAGTGGTAGAGTGCTTTATAAACAACTAGAATGACTATGCAAGAATCTGTATCAAATTAAAAAATGACTAAAATAATGGAACTAGGTAGGTTTTATTAATATAAAATAGCCCAGGGGTTCTTAACCTTTTTTGTTCCATAGACCCCTTTGTCAAGTGAAAACTACAGATCCCTTTTCAGAAAAACTAGCGGCAGATAGTTTTATGACACTCAGTGTTGGAATGTCTTTAAATTAAATTTTAGGATTATTCAAAATAGCATTTTACAACTTTCCCATAATTTCAATACCTAATAACCTTTCAGCAAACATTTAGAAATTCAAGTTTTCCCACAGTGTCATAAAGCTATCTCCACCATTCTCAACAGCATTTTTGCAGGCAGTTATCCACTGCACATACAACATGCTACATCAAAATAAAAATCATACTAATGAAAAAATACATACTACGAAGAATAAATAATAATTTATATTATTTAATATATCACACCCCACTGACACATTCCCACAAGAATAGTGTTTTAAATGCATAAAATAACAGAAGAAATCAGTTACATATATTGAAATACAGTTACTAAAATAAAAAACATATGATGTAATACTATACATATATGCTTCTTTCTTAACACATTCAATAATCAGTACATCAAAAATATAGGAAAGTTAAAGTTAAATTTTATTTTTTAAAGACATGTTAATGTGCAGACTGTTGTTGTTTGTCGTGAATAAGAACATTAAACTGTGGTGAAGTATTTGAGAAGGCAACATGCATATTGTGTTGGACATCTAATCAAGTTGATTTTTTTTCAATTCAAGCTCATGGACCCCCCTGAAATCTTTCCACGAACCCCTGGTTAAGAACCCCTGTAATAGCCAATATATGTTTGTTATAGATTAATCCTGTACCCTGATTGACCCATGCTATGTGAAGCAGCGGAAAGAGAATGCAGATGGCTGAAAGTGGGGCAGAGGAGGGAATGGTGAATTTGAACACAACTAGTATAAATGATTTTGGTCAGTTTTAGGGGGCTTGATTCATTTTCACATTGCTTGCAGTATGGGTGCATTGCTGTTTGTCCAACCCCATTGGTAGGCTGGCACATAATATTTCATATGTTCCTTGCCAGTTTCTACTAGCACCTTTAGCTTTGCAGGTACTGCGTTTGGAAGCTCTTGGCCCCAGATGCCCAGTTCCAGAGTAAAATCTCTCTGCATAAATTGGTGGGTCAGATTCTGGCTCCTTTGCCTTGAAAACTTCTTGGCCTTAGTATTTGCAGTGAGAGCACTGCCTCCGAGCTGTCCAAAGATCAGACTACTCTGTGATTCAGTACTGATTCCAGCTCTTGGGTGCCATTCCCTTTGACATATTTGGTGTCTGCTTAAAGAAAAGCACATCAGGAATTTTTATTTAAAGTATATGCATATACACACATTTATTGATTTCAAACAATTGTAAAATAATTAAAGGTAATGATTGCATGTAATTACTAGATTAGGGTTTTTCTAACATTTGAAATTTTATTGTAAGTGAAATGTAAGTGTAAGCAGCATTTTCTCTTTAAAGACAGGTTATGATCTTTAAAGTCTAGTTTATGCCATTTATATTATCCTGTGAACCAAATGTTGTAAACTGTATTCTACTCAGAGGAAAAGTGGTACAGATTAGTGAGCTATAACACCTTCTTGAGAGAATGCTAATTTGTAATGGATCCTACTTGGAGTGAGAAAAAAATGCCCATATTATGTACTTTAACTTTGCCTCTTTTTTTAGCCTCAGTGAGGCATATCAAAATTAAGCATCCAAAGACAGCGAAAGCCTTTGAAGTTAATTTCTCAAACGACTTACTGCTACTCTTCCTCAACAGTGCTCTCCAAATCAAAGGTATTGCCAATGGGACTAATAGACTAACTGCCAATCAGAATGTATGCCAATTCACGAAATTACTGTGACTCAGTCCACACTCATGACTAAATCAAAGTGTTTCAGTTCGTGTGTTAAAAGACATGAACTTTAATTCACTGGATACTGAACACAGGAAAGTAATCTTTCAGATGTTGATATACATGCAAAGTAAAGTAGAAAAATGAAGCAATTATCAGAATACCTCAGGTCAAAGCAGGAATTAGGAGTCTATTTTACCTGGATAAATATCAATTCCATAATATGTTGTATTGCTTTATAGACATAATCTAAACTTCCCCCAAAAAAACTCACCATAGCATGATTTTTATTAAACTTTTAAAATTTTTATTTCCATCTTTTTATTTCCTACTTTCTACCACTATTTTGACATTCAATTTTATTAATAACTCTGTACCTAATGCATGCAAAAACCATGAAAGCCAAAGTGGTAGAACTGATGAGTTTAGTTAAAAAAAGAAAGAAAATACAAATATATGTATGTAGACAGATGCATGATGTATTTGTTAACATACACAGAAGGAATATTATTGATAATTAACTATTGAAAAGAATGAAAAAAATGCATCACTAAATAAAACAGGAAAATAGTGGTTCCTGGAAGATCTGTACTGCTTTTTTATCCCAGTAAAGAAATGTCATTTTAAAACTTTTTCATTTTAAAACATCTTTAGGATCAATAGAAATTTTGCAAAAATAGTATGGAGGATTTGCATACATCCTTCACCCAGCTTCCCCTAATGTTAAAATCTTACGTAATCATCCTACTGTTATCCAAACCAGGAAATTATCATTGGTAGAACATTATTCACTTAACTAGAGACTTTATTCAAATTCACCAGATTTTCCACCACTGTCCACTAATTTTCCACAAATTTTGCCAGAGGTGAGGTCATAATGGATGCATCTGCCTTGACTTCCTGCCTCAGGCTCATTCCTGCATGCAGATGGAGCTGGGCATGGGCTGATGTGGGTCCAGAGAACCTGTCTCCTCTGAGACCAACCAGGTGACATTACTTCTCATTCACTTTCTCATCCTTTGTTCTTTATGTTATTCTTTGTATTATTTTTACATCTTCATTGTCAATAGTACTTACAGATTATTGCAAAATTCATCTTGGGAAAAATTAAAAACCTGTTATGAGATCTTCCCACCTCCTGGTAGTTATGGGGCAATATTTAGTAAGTGCATACGTTGGGCAAGGCATAGGGCCTGGCACTGGGCATACAGAGGTGAGCTAAGGAGGTGTGGTTCCTACTTTTCATCCGTTAATCACACCTATATGACAACAAACCTGGTAAGTGCTATGAAGGACAACTGCAGGGAAAAAGGAGAATATATAGAGGCATGAGCTAGTGTACTGAGTCAGTGAAAGAGTTTGTTAGGAAGTGATATTTGAGCCTAGAGCTCAAGAATGAGAATGAGTTAACTAGATGAAGGGGCTCTGGGACCTGTTAAGGTCTGAATAGAAGGAACAACCCAGTCAAAGGCACTGAAATGAAAATGAAAAACTGAAAGGAGGTGAGGGTACCTGGATCACAGAAGGTAAGGGGGTTATTGTTGGAAAATGAAACTAAAGAGGAGGGTAGGAGCCAGATAATAGGGTCTCTTTGGCCATGTTGATATTTGGGTCTATTTCGAGAGCAATGAAAGCCACCGAAAGGACAATGGAGTGAAAAGACTTAAGTCTTTTAAGACTATCAATGTAGCTATAATGGGGAAAGTAGATTGGGGGAGGAGGGTTTGGGTAATGAGCCGGAAGAGAGAGGAATGGTTTAAAATAAGGTAGTACTGCAGAAATGAAAAGAAGTGGATAAAATGGAGACAGCCTAGTGCACATTCCTTGTTAAAAGATTGGATATGGGGAGAGAGAGTCAGTTGAGGATCACTCCTGGGGTTCTAGAATGGATATTGATGCCATTTACTGATCAGGACAACATTGATGGAGAAACAGATTGTTTTGGCTTTTCTGGCATTGAGGGAAGGGGAGAAAAAAATCATCTCTTAAATTTCTCAATGTTATGAGATCATAAGTCTAAACTGAGTAGTGAAGCTCCAACTTCTGTCAGTAATTGAGGATCTCTGATGCTTCCTGAATGAGTAGCAAGAAAGGTAAAAAATCATCCAAGATGTTGTCTTATTCCATGGAGTTCTGCCTTGGACAGCGCATCTTCTCATGTTAAAGTCTGCCTTGGTGATCCCAGCAAACTTAGGGTCCTTTTATCCTTAGGACTCTCCAGTCTGCTGCTCTCTTCTCACATTCTCTGCTGAACCTGAGACCTGTCTACGCATCTCATTCTGAGTATTTTTTTAATCCCAGCATGTGATCCTCCTTCACTCCCTGCTAATACATCCTAATCAATTCTTTCTTTGGCTTCTTTCATCACCCAAGTCAACTCTGGGAGTCATCCAAATTTCATTACCTTAATTCTGCTTTTCCTTCTCACATATACCTAAACCAAGGCCACAGATGACTCCTAATTTGATCTTTTTTGATTTTTGGTTTTTTTTTTTTTTAATTTATTTTATTTTCCCACTCCCACCCCATTCCCCTTGTTGTCTTCTCTCTGTGTCCATTGGCTGTGTGCTCTTCTGTGTTTGCTTGTATTCTCATTAGGCGGCTCCGGGAACCAATCCTGGGACCTTCCGGAGTGGGAGAGAGGCAATTACTCTCTTGCTCCACCTCAACTACCCTGTTCTGCTGTGTCTTCTTATTTTCTCTCCTCTGTGTCTCTTGTTGCATCATCTTGCGGCGCCAGCTCTCCGTGTCAGCCAGCACTCCTGCGTAGGGCAGCTTTCCCGCATGGGGCAGCATTCCCATGCAGGGCGGCACTCCTGTGTGGGGTGGCATTCCCGTGTGGACCAGCACGCCATGTGGGCCAGCTCAGCACATGGGCCAGCTTGCCCTCACCAGGAGGTCCTGGGCATCGAACCCTGGCCTCCTATGTGGTAGGTGGGAGCCCAATTGGTTGAGCCACGTCCATTTCCCTCCTAATTTGTGTTTTACCCAGCCTCCCCTCAGTCCTTCCACCAGCACCACCATTCCACTGCAGCTGAGATCCTGTTGTGTGACATTATTGCTGCAGGCCTCCACTGGTTCTGTTGTCAGCGACACGGGAATCTGTGTCTCTTTGTTGTTGTGTCATCTTGTTGTGTCAGCTCTCCATGTGCGCGGCGCCATTCTTGGGCAGGCTGCACTTTCTTTCGCGCTGGGCGGCTCTCCCTATGGGGCTCCCTCCTTGCGCGTGGGGCTCCCCTAGGCGGGGACACCCCTGCATGACACGGCACTGCATGTACGCATTAACACTGCGCACATGGGCCAGCTCCACACAGATCAAGGAGGCCTTGGGTTTGAACCGCAGACCTCCCATGGGGTAGACAGATACCCTAACCATTGGGCCAAGTCTGCTTCCCTCCACTGGTTCTTGATATGTAATTTTTCATTCCCTCAGTCTACCCTCTGCGCTGCTGCTAGTTCATAGTTCTGATCCTGCCAGTTCCAAGCTTAAAATCCTTCAGTGGTTGTCCTTTAATTCCCTTTGAGTGAACTACTTAGCACATTACCCAGGACTCTCCTTGATCAGGTATCCCTAATTGCATAGTCCTGCTCCTCCAAGCCTGCCACACCCTTTACTCCAGTTATCCAGAACAATCTGTGGTTTGGCCTTTGCCCAGGTTTCCACCTGTGTCTCTGGACTGCCCCTTTCTGCTTCCACATCCAAGACGCTTCTCTTTTAAAACTGACTTCATTTATCACCCTTGGGAAACGTCCATGACTATGCCAACGCATATTTCAGATGCCCCTCTTTTATCTTCCCATGACTGTTTATCACCTTGTACCAGGATGGCCAATTATTTGTCTCAATTCACATTGCCATGCAGGCTTTCTGTTTGCAGGAACCATGTTTTACTTGATGTTGTATCCCCTCCCCTAAATAAGAACCCAGAACAATGTCTGGCTCAAGTAGGTGTTCAGTTAGTATTTGCATTAATGAGTAAGTAACAAGTATACAGTAAACGCTAATTAAATAAAAAACACAAAAGATGTATTTATGGCTCTGTCAATAGAGGAAAGCTTGATGTTGCCCCACAGCTTCCTGCCTCAGTACTTAACTGTTTAGGCACTTTATTATTTAGCTGTGTTTTAACCCTATCTTAACATTCTAGCTCATCTCCCCCTAGTATTTCTAAGAAACCTTCTCCTCCAGCCATACCTTATTTATCGCCTCACACCTTCATACTTAGGTAACTGATGCCACTCCTCCTCCTATCCTTGTCCATTTTTATATCTGAAAAATGTACTTACTCATCATCTCTTAGCCTAAAAGTCTCCTTCTCCTCGAAACCTTCTCCATTATCCCACAGTTTATTCTAACCTCTTTTTCACTTCAATAAAACTTATAAATTTTATAATTTTCTGCCCTACTTTGAGAGTTACTCCCTGTCCTTCTCAACTAGACTGTAAACTGCTGGAGGGCAGAGAGCTTATCTTACTCCTCTTATTATTCCTCACAAAACCGCATGCATTAGTAGTTGTTGAATAAATGTCTCTTGGATTGACTTAATATTGAATAGTTATTCAAGCTTCCGGCATCTCTGCAAGTATGCTGTAATTCAGTGAAATAGCTCAGATTCTAAAATCTGAATTTTATCCATTTTTCCATCTCATTGACTAATAAATGTTTATTATAAGCCATTGATGTTACTGACAGAAGACTGGGCTGAACTTGAATACCGCATAGAATTAATGCTGTGATCATTTTTCCACTGTTTACCATAACCCTGTTATTCTAGTATCACAGACACTTGAAGAGGAAGAAGGTTCTGAAGGGAACTATAATATTTATTTTCTGCTATCCATCAACCGAGTGGGGAATTCCAAAAAGAGAACATTTGATTTGCACAACTGTCATTTATTACTCACAGCTTCGTCTCATCATCCCCACCTGCTTTGCCTGTGACAGTGACAGTGACAGTGAAGATTCTCCTCCTTCCCCTCTCACCTGGCTAGCTGATGACGCTCAGCCTAAAGAAGCCATCCCTGAGCTCCAAGGCTCTTAGATCTCAGAGCATGGGGTACTTAGCATGGGTTAACTGAAGAATACTTCTCTTGTGTGTTTAGTTTCTTTGTTGCACCGGGTTAGACTAAATCCTCCAAGGGGACAAGTGACTGCTTCTCTTTGCGCTCACTGTCATAACCCCCTAATCCTGGCACATAGTGAGCACTCAGTAGATCGTCATTGCATGATTAGCCCTATTTTCCTACAAGACTATAACTTCTAGGACAGCAGTGGCCAAGTCTAAATCACCACTGTATCCTCAGTGCTTAGCACAGTTCACAGCACACAAAAAGAGCAGCAGTCACTTGTCCCCTTGGAAGATGTGTCTAGTCAGGGGCAACAAAGAACCTAAACACAGAAGAAGTATTCTTCAGTTAACCCGTGCTAAGTACCCCATGCTCTGAGAACTAAGAGCCAGTTGACTTAGCCTTGGAGCTCAGGGTTAGCTTCTTTAGGCTCACGCTATCCAGGTGAGAGGGGGGAAGGAAGAGAATCTTCACTGTCATTGTCACAGAGAAAGCAGGTGGGGATGGAGGGGATGAAGCTGTGAGTCATAAATTACAATCATGAGAATCAAATGGTCTCTTTGGAATTCCCCATTCTGTTGATGGATAGCAGAAAATAAATATTATTGTTCCCTTCAGAACCTTCTCCCTCTTTAAGTGACTGTGACTCTAGAATAGCATAGTTAGAGTAAACAGTGGAAAAATTATCACAGCATTAATTCTCTATGGTGTTCAAGTTCAGCCCACTCTTCTATCAGTAGCATCATTGTCTTTTCATGAGAGAGAAACTTAAGAAAAGGAGGGGAAAAAAGAACTTAAAAATACCTGGAATCCAAAAGCTGGGGATACAAGGGCCACTTCATCTAAATGCCAGAGTCACTGTCATATTTTTATTAAGTGGAGCATGTATATATCAAAATTTAAAATATCCAAACAAACCTGAATAACCACGAGAACTAATGTTCAAAACAACCATGTATAAGAAGGAAGCAATACTGATAATAATTTAAAAATTATTTTCCAGATGATTCTGCATCAGGAAATTTCTGATATTTAAGAATATTTTGGAATTAGTTCTAGGTTAATCTTTTCTTCCACAAATGTAGTAAATGGAGCTGTTAAAGTATATATTATGTTGGACAGTTTGAACAATTTGTGGATAAAAGTGTGGGCTAATAATTTTATCATGTAAGATGGAAACAAGATAAATTTCAGAAGAGAAAATATTATATGTACATAATCTGAAAATCTTGATATAAAATCTCTGATCTTACCAGATGAGTAATGTCTTACAAGAAAGATTTTATTAGTCTGAAAGAATAGGTTCTTGCTGATTTTTCCTCATATTAAGAATTTGCAAGTAAGCGGACTTGGCCCAGGGGTTAGGGCGTCCGTCTACCACATGGGAGGTCTGCAGTTCAAACCCCAGGCCTCCTTGACCCATGTGGAGCTGGCCCATGCAGTGCTGATGCGCACAAGGAGTGCCCTGCCACGCAGGGGTGTCCCCTGCATAGGGGAGCCCCATGCGCAAGGAGTGAGCCCTGTAAGGAGAGCCGCCCAGCGTGAAAGGAAGTGCAGCCTGCCCAGGAATGGTGCTGCACGCACGGAGAGCTGACACAGCAAGATGACACAACAAAAAGAAACACAGATTCCCGTGCCGCTGACAACAGACGCGGACAAAGAAGAACAGGCAGTGAATAGACATACAGAACAGACATCCGGGATGAAGGGGTGGTGGGAAGGGGAGAGAAATAAATAAGTAAATCTTAAAAAAAAAAAAAAAAAAAGAATTTGCCTCTCTAACATATAACAGAGAGGACTCAGGTATTATTTCAAGGTTTTTGGCCTGAACAGCTAGGTGATAATGCTGCCATTTTCTGAGATTAGGAAGATATGGTTGGAAAACTTTTTTTTTTTTTTTTAAGGAAGTGTTGGGATTGAGAAACCAAAGCCTGATTTCAGAGAAAATTTAGGGCTGGGCTGGAGATAGAAATTTGGAAGGCATTATTTATATAGATGATATGCCAGGCCTGTGGACAGGCTGATTGTACTAAGGGAGTGAGGTACCTATAGCAGAGATTATTACAGCTAGGGAGTGAATTTAAATAAGGAATAGAAAGCGTCATAGGAAAGTGACTGTTAAGCATGCCAATACGGGAAGAGGATGTTCAAGTAAAGCAGAAAGAAGACTAAGTTTGAAAAATGTCACTGATGCTGAATTAAGAAATTTATAACAAGGGTGATTATGTCAAGGGCTGCTGAGAACTTGAGAAAAATGAGGACTGAAGATTAACCATTAATTTGAAACATGGAGGACGTAGGTGACCAAGACAAGAGTGGTTTCATTGGAGAGGTAGGGACACGCACCAGATGGGATTGAGTTCCAGAGAAAATGAGAATTAAGTAAGTGGATATAACTGGAAATAATTTCTACCATCTAAAATATATATGTGTGCTACACTGTGCATTAAAATAACAACACCAATAATGAGAAATGTTCATAAACAGTTGAAGGGAGACAAAGTATATTGCAATGACTGTATTTCTTATGAGCTCCAGCTCATTATTTAATCCAGTGACAGTTTTAAGCCAGGAAAACCACTTACATTATAGAATGTTCAATTGGGCTTTAGTAAATAATAATTTTCTTAGTTAAGCCCCTGATACTAATTCATTTATTTGCATCCTCTGGAGTGGATTGGAGGATATATATATATATGTGTGTGTGTGTGTATATATAAATACTGGATGCTAATCTAGAGTAGGACAGATCAGATATACCTGTGTGCAAGTTCTGACTTTGCTGTTCAATAGCTTTGTGACCTTGGCAAGTTACCTAATTCTTCTATGCCTGTTTTCTCAAAGATAAAGTGTGGATGATAATGATATGAAGAAAAGATGATGTGTCAAAAGTACTTAGTATGGTGCCTGGCACATAGTAAGGGATCAGTAAATCAGGGCAATTTTGTATTTCTGTGATTACTGTCTTGTTCTTGAATGAGGCACAAATGAAATACCTGCAATTTGGTAACTAGAAGGCTGCACTTCTTAAAAAAAAGAAAGAAAGAGAAAATGAGATGCCAAAGACTAAGCCATACCTCTTAAGCCACAGTGTTTGCTTCATGTTACTCTATTAATTTCTCTTTGTTATTTCCTCTACTTTGTGAAGTTGTAGAAGCATAGTAGTTAAGACAGCAAGCTCTAGTGAACACATCTGTACACTCTTCTCCCAAAGTTACCTGGATATTTCAGTTCCATCTCCCTATCCTTTCCAGTCCAATAACCTTTGCTAGAATAATAGCTAACATAGAAGTGGATATGGTTCAATGGATAGAGCTTCTGCCTACTATATAGGAGTTCCAGGGTTCGATACCTAGGGCCTCCTGGCCCATGTGGAAGGCTGTCGCCGGCAAGGAGTGTCAGCCCGTGCAAGGAGTAGCCCCCGTGCAAGGACTGTAGCCCGGTGCAGGAATGCAGACCACCCAGGAGTGGTGCCACCCACATGGAGATTTGACGCAGCAAGATGATGTAACGAAAAAAGAGACACAGAGAAGAGACAACAAGAGATGCAGCAAATTAGGGAGCTGATGTAGAGCAAGAGAATGATCACTTCTCTCCTACTCTGGAAGGTCCCAGGATGGGTGTCCGGAGCCACCTAGTGAGAATACAATAGACACAGAAGAACACACAGCAAATGGACACCGAGAGCAGACAATGGGGGGGGGGGTAGGGGAGGGGGGGAAGGGGTGAGAAATAAGGTGAAAAAAAATAGCAAACGTGTATTGAATTCTTCCTGGATAACAAGCACTGTTCTAAGCACATTAAAACTATTAACTCATTCAAATCTCACAGCCCTAGGAACAAAGCACCATTATTACTTCCATTTGTTCAGATGAGGAAACTGAGGCACAGAGACATTAAATAACTAGTCCTAAAAAACACAGCTGGTTAGTGGTGAAGCTGGGATTCAATCCCAGGCAGACTGGCTACACAGATTGCACTCTTAACCATTTTATCCTGATTCCACTTGGGGCTTAAGATTGGATTTAAATTGTCACAGCTTTTCTGTGATGCAGTTATAGACCCATCAGTGGTCTATAATTTGTGTTGACTGTCTGGACGTCACATCCTTCCTTTATCCACTGGCTGTTAGAGACCATTTATTAAGTTCATGAAAACATTGGAAAAACAGTGATCTATCATCTTGATCAACCATAGATGTTAATCATTAAAACACAAAGTTTGAGAATCAGGTACTTTGGCCAAAAGAGGAAGACTAATTTTTTTCTAAGATGTCTAAAAAGTTGTCACATGCTGGGTAAGAAAGCTAAATTAAGCCCCGCATTGGGTAAAATTATAAACATGCTGTCTGATTCCGATGAGTAAGTGCCTATAAATAGAACAGTGGGAATGCAGGGCCTTAATGGCATGGCTTCTTATTTCCTATGTAAGTTAGCTCACCAAATGTGATCATTTCCATCTGACATAAACTCTCATTCCCAGAAGAGCACATTGGAGGGTTCAGTACATGATGCACAACAACCAAGAATGCCCTTTTCTTCAACATGGTGATTCTCTCCCCCCGACCCCCTTCTATATCCAGCAGTTAGCACCAAGGTCTGAAACCCTTAGTTACAGAACAAAGTGGCTTAGCAGTAATCGAGCTGTGTGAGGCTAAGAGAAGAATAATGAACATTCCCTACAAGCTTCCTGCTTAGATGCAGGTGCAGAAATCAGGAGGTCATGAATAATGCATGACATGCAGATTAGGCAGTGGTTTCTCCTACTGGGGTTTTGACTTTGCTACCTGCCTGCCTGCTGAAAACGCAGGAAGCTATATGTGGAAAGAAGGTAGGCGATGGCAAAAAAGTGTCACAATTTAAAGACCAAACTCACACAAAAAAACCCTGCATATCCTTTTGAAGAAGTAAGAATTGGGGGGGGCGGGGGGACTGAGATGCAAACCAATTATTTATGGCCTACTTTGTTGTTATGAGTGAGCTCCAGGTTATTTTATTCACTTTGGGGGAAAAAAAGAACTTTCTTAGTTTACCTTTTTTATTTAAAAAAGATTATAATTGTTTGGTCATAAAATATTAGACAGGAATTCTTTGATTACTACTTTGAATGTCCTAAAACCATTATGGAAACCATCCAGTTATGGTGTTTAATGTGCAGGTCAATGAAATTTTAGTAAAAGACACAAATACTTAGAGAATGTTGTAATTATGTATTTTAAATAGTCCCATTTTTCTCCACTAATGAATCCAATGAGCAGGATTAGTAAAATACTCCTACCATCAAACTTCACCTGGTAGAGTTACAGTGATGAATAGAAATACTGTTTCTTTTCCCCACTCTGGTTAAGGAGGGGGCAGTAAAAGAGGGAGATGTTTAAAGGATGTAGAGATACTTAAAGAGGAGCCATGAATATAGGGGCTGATTACTCAGAACTTTATGTTGACTTTAGGACTCTGACACCCCAGGGGGGTGTAGGAGGATTTCCTGCATTTTTCCCTTAGGTCAGGGGGTTTAACTGGGGAGAAATTTTTTAACTCAGATGTCCACTTTAAGGATTATATTACAGATAGAGAGAGAAAAAGAAACAGCAAGCAAAAAGGAAGAAAAAATGAAATGTCTTATGCAGAAAAAATACTTTTTGTATAATTCTCATGCATTTTTATGGCCTGGTTTTTCTATCACTCCCTAATTTGGCTTTCATTTTTAGCTGAGTCTGTCATTTCCACTAGGCCCCCGTCTGGCCAGATGCCAAGACCAACAGGTGATCCTTGTAGCTGCAGAACAGCAGGAAGTGGGCCGTGCTTGAATGAGACAGTTCACCAGAGGGGCTGCCTGGCCTCCCTCCATCTTTCTGCATAATTATCACCCCCTCCCCCATGCCGAGCAGAAAATCTGCGCTGAGCAGCTCAGCTGCAGCAGCCATTGAGAAACGCTGTGAGGAAAAGAATGTTAATAAGGGATGCTGGAAGAAATCAGCCTTCTGAGTGCAAAGTGCACTCTGACTGGATTTACACAAAGGCTGAGACTGGCGCTTCTGGGGAGCTAGAACCGTATTATCTGTTATGAAATGATTTTCACTTGCTCAATAGCTATGGAGAGCTGGGCTTTGAATGACCCTTGGAGCTGTTGGTTCTAACTCGACTTTAAGACCAGTTTAAATATCCCTATTTTCTCTCTTTCTGAGGAATAAATAGTGAAGATAACACAAGCTAAAAGACAGCCTCCATCTCACAAATCCCAGTGAAGATAGACCAAAGGGGAAGGTTGACAACAAGGAAGCAGGTACTAGGGCCTATTATTTTGCCAATTAGAGATCCACGAAGAGTTGGAGGTTCAGTAGCTAGCCCCTAAGTGGAAGATACCAGCAGTTCCTGGAAGCCTAAACTATTGCCAGTGGACGTATCCAACCCTGGAATCTCATAAAACAGCATATCCTTCATTTCCCCATTATCTGGTTAAAGTTTAGGATTAGCACTGGCTTTCCTAAAGTCGACCAATAGAGCAGCGCTTCTGGAGGTACTTCCTGCTCAAAAGAGCTTCTCACCTATCCTTCTGCCCCCATTACCATACATTCTTTTCTGTACATTTAGATAAAGTTGTTTAATTTTCTGGGGTTTTAAATCTGGAAATCAGCTAGGTGAATATACAGGCTGACTGTGGCTCTGTCCCCCCTTCCACTGCTCACCCCCCACAGCAGGAGCTGGTACCAAAGAAGGCTCATTTGGGGCAGACACCCCACCTCATTTAACTTTCACACCCACCCTTTTACCTGTCGGATTAGGAATTCACTAACTTTCTGTTGCACTGAATGAATGAAGCAGTCAGTAAAAGCTGGTGGTCCAGCTTCAGGGGTCCTCTCAGTGAACACAACTACAAGAAATTCATGTTATTTTGGGCTAAGGAAGAAAAGCGAGACACAGGCTTGCAGGCATAAGAATTTAAGTGCATCATTTATAAGAAGTGTTCAAGTTCTTCGGGGGGGGGGGAGAGGGTTATTTTAAGCAAATCTGAAGAGATTAATTTTTAAACTAGATACTTTTTTTTTCCTTTGCATTTGCAATTGGGCATGTGCCTATTTGATGACTGGATTACTTTCCTCTGCTTGCAGGGTTCATCCGTCCGCAGTTTCCAGGGTCCGGGGAACTCGAATGAATAATCAGAAGTTTTCTTGGTAAGTATAGTCTAAATTATGAGTATTTGAAAGTCTTTTGAGATATTTTCATCAGGCTGTATTAAAATCAAGAGAAGTATTCCTGCTTTTCTATAGAGAATACACTTCTACCAACTGGAATGTGCAGTCTCCCTTTCCTTTGGACAATTTTAAATAAATGCTGATGGAGTCACTTTCCACACAAAACTCTTCACTCACCAAAAACTGGGAATGTACCAACTTTTCCTAACATATGTTCTGTTTCCCAGTTTTATCCATTATTTGTCACATTCTTAGTGAATCCTGCCTCTCCCCCCACCCCAATTTTTTTTAGTCTTTTTAGTGAGATTTAGGCAATAACCCAGATTTTTCTCAGGTTTCAGTCCCAATTTATAAAGATTTTTGCAGTTACTCTATTATTAAGTTAGTGATTACTATTTAGATTTTTTTCCCCTGACCCCTAGCCTTAAATATCCAGGGATTTAATTTTTTTAATTTTTAACTGACTCTAGTTCTTAAAAATGTAGATGGAATTTATCAGAAACAACCTTGAAAAGCTATTTCAAACACAAAATATTGATTATTGACTTTTTTTTTTTTTTTGAGGTACCAGGGGTCAGGAATTGAATCCAGAACCTCATATCAGGGAAGCTGGTGCTCAACCACTGAGCCACATCGGCAACCCTGAGTTGGTTTTTCATTTGTTTTGCTTGTTGTTGTTTTGTTTGTTTGGTTTTGTTTTTTTGTTTTTCGGAGGTACCGGGAACCAAGCCCGGGATCTCCCATGCTGGAAATGGGTGCTCAACAGCTTGAGCCACGTCCACTCCTGATTATGGACTCTTTGAGGAGAGGACATAAAGAGACATTTTCACAGATTTTTCATGTGAAACAAGCAAAAAAAGTAAGTTCAGAACCTTTATTTTTTGCATTATGGCTTCCACAAACATTAACTCTTTGATATATAATGTATCTGCAAAAAAAAAAACAAGGAGAGAAAATGAAGAAATAAGAAAGGAAAAAAATTGAACCATCTATCTCATTACTGGACAGAGGAATGAAAATGCACAAATCTCCATTTTTCCTCACTGAATTGTGCTTAGAATGGGATTTTGATGAAAAACTATGGCTTTGTTTTCAAGTATGGAAATATGATTTCCAACGATTGAGCTTCCAAATTAATTTTATACCCAAGTCAGGATTATTTTTAGACACGAAATAATGATACTTTGAATTTGAATAGTGCCTAATCAGCTCACCTCCCTTCCGCCATTAAATCTAATTAACCCTCACAATAGCTTGGTGATGTTGTTAAATATTATGATTTCCTTTTTCACAGAGGGGGAAATGGAGCACGGAGGATGCATGCATTTGCTTACATACTGCCCAGAAGCTGGGGCAGCCGCCTTAGTGGTTTCTCACAATCACTAAACCATATTATCCTCTGTCAAACCTAGAAAGCTTGAGGGAATAAAGATAAGGGGATGGGCATTACATCAAAGGAAGGGGAGAAATCAGGCCCATGCCTTGGCAGCACAGAATTTATATTCCTACATGGTACAAGGCATCTTCTGCTAAAGAAACTTTATTACATAGAGAGGATATGAAAGGCTCAAGTGAGCAACATAAGCTAATGGATAGAATACCTGTCAGTCATAAGATCCAGTTTCTGAAACATATTTCTCAGTAGCTTAATGTGAAACACTGAGTAAATAACAAATTTTCTTCTCTCCACTTTTCCTTTCTGGAATATTGGAGTAACAATAATTTGAGCCTGCATAATTCATGGCATACATATTATTTGGTTAGTAAATTTAAACCACTTTTATCTCCAGAGAAGTGATCCATGAAAAACAAAAAGGAGTTTTGCTACTGGCTTTGAGAAAATTCAACTTCCATTTATTCACAACATTTATTTACATTCCCAGGCACTGTAAAGAGCACTGGATTAGAAAGATTAAACAAACAAACAAAACATGATTTCTGTCCTCCCGGGACTGTCTTATGAGGGATGTATATATGTGCATTGTGTGTTTGTGCGAGTCATCATGTGCACACTTTGGTAATTTATGCATATAACATACAAACACACCTAAAATATAATAAAATACAGATAATGCTCTAAGGAGATGTGTTTCTAGTATAGTGTTCAGAGGGAGGAGTCATCAACTCTATTTAAGGTAACTTTGAATGTGGGTAGGTACAAAAGAGGGAAAGTATAAAGAAAGGAAGGAAACCGGGGGACTGGCAGAAAATCCATCCCAGAGAAGGTTTGTGAGTAAAGACCTAGAAGTATAGGAGATCATAAAGCACAGATGTGAAAGAGTACTTTCTTTGTAGACTGAAACACATATGCAGTGACCTTAGAGATACTTCTAAATTATCTAGAGTAGGAGCCTACATCATCTTAGTGTGCATACTTTATTTGGTTATGAGTTAGCTAAAATTTCCATTATGTATTCTAAATTGAGTCTTCCTTAAGTAAATACTGTGGGGCTGGTGTATGGAAATACATCACTCTAGGCTAGGAATAAGTCCAGTGAATCATGTAGCACCTGCATTTAGTGAAGTGATAAACACTTCTTTGTGAAAACCTAGGCCCTGAAAGTTGAGAAAGTTCAGATATCTTGTTAGCAGGGAAGATAAAGGAAAAGTGATGGTTGCTCTCCCCCAAAGAAAAGGTTGGGTGATTTCTTAAACCTAGACGTCAAGTTCAGCACTAGCATGGCTCTCTAGCTTGAGTTAGATCTCTAAGCACTATACATGAGAATTAAAGCTAGGTTAGAAAATGCACCAACAATTTAAAAATACTGTTTTTTCAAGCTAGATTAAATCTCACTAAAAGTTGAAAATGCATTGAAGTGTTTAGTTATGCATAGGATATACATGGCAATTGGTAGTTGTGGATGTAAGTGATTGTGATAAAGCTACTAAACCAGTGCTTATTGTTGAGTAAAGATGGTATAAAACTTTTAAGTAGTGTTTTCCTTTGCATAATATTAAAATGAGAGGGAGCATCAGCTGGCCTCAGTCATGCGGCAACATTTCCTCTGGAGCTGAAGAAATATGTGGGAACAATGTCTTTAATTCAGACAAAACCTGCTAATATGGAAAGAAAAAGTTGGAACAAATATTCAGGGAGGAAATGAGAGTGCCTGGGTTCAAGGGCAACAGTGACAGGTGACAGAGTCAGGTTTGCTGTAACTATCAGCTAACTCCCAGAGATTAAAGAATGGCAAAAAGAACTTCTTGCAGGATATATCAACAACTTAGTTCAGGACATCAACTCATTGGGTAGCTCATTTAATATTCAATCAAAGATAGTTCATCAGTCAGAGTTCTCCAGAGAAATAGAACCAACAGGATATGAGTATGAGTGTGAGTGTGTCTGTGTTCGTATTAAGAGATTTTTTATAGGGAATTGGTTCGTGTCATTGTAGGGGCTGGCAAGTCTGAATCCCATAAGGCAGGCCAGAGGCTGGAAATTTCTGTACGATTAATGTTGAAGGCTTTTGTTAAAACTCCTTGGGCTGGAAACTTAGGAAAGAGTGGAGGGCCTGGACATAGAATTCCTTATGAATTCTCCCTCTTAAGATCTCCAAGTGATTGGATAAGGCATTATCTAGGGCATTCTCCTGTACTTAAGGTCAACTGATTATAGATACTAATTCCATCTTCCAGAGACCTCCTTGGAACAACTAGGCCAGTGTTTGACCAAACAACTGTACCCCATACCCAGGCATGTTGACACATGCAATTAACCATCACTGGTAGTTTTCCAGGACAGATGTGAACTCTGTCCATCTAAATGCCTCTACCTCAGTGTGGCCACATAAGAAATATGTGCAGATTTGAGGATTCATGATGCCTTTGGGATGTTGTGAATTTTATTTTTTTCTTTCATTCATCATAGCTTCCCTCCTTCCTTCACCACTGACCCTAAGCAGAGGGAAGCACACCTTTCTTTGTCCTATATTCATGTATAATCTTTTTAGAGAACTTCAGTCTTGCATCTGATAGCACAAGGAAAAAATCTTTTGCTCCATTTAGGAGAAATTCCGTTTTAGAGCCTTGAATATGAAGTCAGAGACCTTTGTTCTTTATGGATCTTTTTTGATTCTTTCATCACATCTACAGGAAGGCTCTTTCCAAGTTATCTTCTTGACTGTGTTATTCCCAAAGATATAATAGGAATCTGGAAACAGTGTATTTAGAGTCTGGGGACAGGACAGGGAGGGGTTTTGTGCAGATTATCTATGGACTGAACAATGGAGTTGATTTAAAGCCTCGGAAATTTCCAGGGTCAGTGTGAGAATTCTCCAGACATATATATTAGTATGTGAGCCATCTTCAGCTTTGCACTTTGTTTTCTCTCCTCTCCACCCCTCCTCTTCCCTGCTTCATCCTAAAGTGTTGAAGGACTTTGGCATATGTTGCTGCTATTGTTGACAGTGATGGTGGCTGTTGTGCTCTGCACCCAGAACATGTGTCTAGGGCTGTGATGTAGCAGTGGTAGGGGTATCTCATAATAGGCACTTTATGTACTATTTATATACGGGCATGGAAAATAAATCCTTAGTAACAGAAAGTCATCATTAAAATAGAATAATTTCTCTAGCCAATTGGATGCTGCCACCACCAGTCACAATTGTGATCTATTTCTTACCAATGTGCCTGAGATTGTCGGTAGCTGTATACAAGCAAAAGATCCCATTTTTTAGTGTCTATATAAATTATGATGCTTCTGTATGTGAATCACATTCACATTTGGATGTGAAAATTTGTTTTACAGATTTTTGTGGAGGGCATGGAAGAGCCTTTTTCCCACTTTGATGTTTTATTGTTGGATATAGTGCCACAATAAACTTAAAATATTTATATGCAAATATTAGATATGAATTCACAGAGTCTCTTTGAGTAATACAGCCAGGATTGAGTTTTGTCATAAAAATAAGAGCATTTCTTCTTGTTTAAATATTTGCCTTAGTAGAGGGAGGCACTGAAGTTGTTACTATTGGAAACCTCTCAGTAAAGCTGACATAGGACAAAACTAGGCTGAGCATCTAAGGTAGGGACAGAACATTTCCAAATGGAGGAGTCATCAATTTTGGATGTAAAGATATTGAAGGATCATCAAGTTCAGTTAAACTTCCTCATTTACAGTTGTGGAAATGGAGGCCCAAAGACCAAAAATGTTATGTGTCAGAGCTGGTTATAAACCCTTGTCTCTGGATACTTGTCCAGGAGTCCACCAGTATCTGACAGATACCTATCTTTGTAGAGAGTAAGAGAAATGCTACAGGTTAAATACTCTACCTTTGTGTAGAGTAAGTGAAAGGCTAGAGATTAAATAAGTGGGTGTTTTAATTCACTAGGCTGCTGACATGCAATATACCTGAAATGGGTTGGCTTTTACAATGGGGATTTCTCAACAAGCTTATGGGGGAAGCAGACTTGGCCCAATGGTTAGGGCATCTGTCTACCACACGAGAGGTCCGTGGTTCAAACTCTGGACCTCCTTGACCTGTGTGGAGCTGACCCACGCGCAGTGCTGATGCGCACAAGGAGTGCTGTGCCATGCAGGGGTGTCCCCCACATAGGGGAGCCCCCTGCTCAAGGAGTGTGCCCTGTAGGGAGAGCCGTCCAGTGTGAAAAAAAAGTTCAGCCTGCCCAGGAATGGTGCCGTACACACGGAGAGCTGACACAACAAGATGGCGCAACAAAAAGAGACACAGATTCCTCTGCCGCTGACAACAACAGAAGTGGACAGAAGAGCGCGCAGCCAATGAACACAGAGAACAGACAACTGGGGCAGGGATGGGGGGCGGGGAGGAGTGGGAAGGAGAGAAAAATAAATAAATAAAAATAAATCTTTTTTAAAAAAACCAAGCTTATGGTTCTGAGGCCATGAAAATGTCCAGATCAAGAAATCATCCAGAGCTGCTGTCTCTCCAATGTCCAGCTACCAGTGATCCTGGACTGCTCTGTCATATGGCAAGGCACATGGTGTTGTCTGCTGGTCTCTCCTTTCTCTTCCAAGTGCCCCTGCTTTCAGCTTCTGGTTTCAGTGGCTTTCTTTTAGATTCTGTGGCTTTCTTTTTCTCTCTCCATATTTATCCCATATATAAAGAACTCCAGGAAGATGATTAAGACCTACCCTGGGCCATGCTCTACTAAAGTAACCTAATCCAAAGGTCCCACCCACAGTAGGTTGGCATCCTCAGGAATTAACCAGCTTTAGGAATCTGATTTTCTTGGGGTCCCTCCAGCTTCAAACCTTCACAATGGAATGTTTAATTCATTAAGACTTTTGTCTGAAAAATTCCCATTGGGTGGGTTTATGGTGGGAGAGAAAGGAGTTATAGGATAGGCCTGATGAAGACATTGTTGCCCACACTAATATCTGACAGTTACTCCCTGCCACAATGATTTCTCATCATCGTGCAGATCCTTGCATGCTCGTATCTAGAGATAATATTAGTTATATTGCTTTAATCATCAGAGAATGCCACTGTTCTTCTTGACCCACAGGACAGAAATTATGATACTATGTTTGTACTTTTAATGTGTGAAACATCTAGTTTCCAGAATGCCTGTCTTCACAAATTTTTAAATCCATACATTTTACGAAAACATACAGCTTAACAAATAACAAGTAGCAGGAAGTTGACTTTAAATTTTGTTTGGAAACATGCTCTCTCCAGTGTTCGGTAATAAGAGATTCAGAAAGTGTGCTGTAGTTGTAATCATGGACGGTTTACATGTGCCCTGTACACATTCTGAATTCCAATAAACAGAAGTGCCTCCAGGATACTACTATATTTTAAATCCCTCCAAATTCAAATGGTATAATAGAATGACTGCTAGTAAATTATTTAATTACTTCAGCCACCTCCTCAAATTTAGCTTGGTTACAATTATGTATACTTAAAATGGGTATACAACCTTTAAAATTGAACTTATTGTAAAACATTAGCCAGATTTTCTTAAACTCTTTACTACCCTGAATTTTAGCAAGAAACCTCCATTTTAAAAGTGTTTCACATTTCTCTAAATATCAACTGATTTCGTCTCTTGTATTGCTTTAGTGACAGGAAAGATTTGGGGGAAAAACTTAAAGGTTATTTTCTGCAATTATTTCCTTAATTATAGGAAAATTAAGCTATAAGAGCATACTGAGCCATACAGGTCACCACTTCTATTAGACATCCTTTTCTGTTAAGGTCCATGAGCATTTTGTTTTTACCAGCCTGCTGCTTAGATCCGTTTTAGTTCCTTATTGAAACTCTGATATATGAATCTGTAGGACATGTCAGTATATTCTCTCTTGATTCTCAGCACTGTAGTGAGATATGGTATGATCTTCAAATAAAATATCTGTATTGTAGTAACTAATTTTAGCATGACTTAAAAGATATTAGTTCAGTATTCAAAATGCTTTGTTAGTGATTTTGTGATTTATAGCATATTTTTCATACAATTGCTATTTATAGATTGATTTTATGTATTCACACAGTTGGGCATAATGATTTACTCTGGGAAAGCTACTTAAAACTAGAGCTTTTTAAAGAGGTTTTTTTTTTTAAGTAAACTTTATTTCAACGTAAAATAAAATGACAAAAGACAGCTTAACAAATTATGGAAGCATTACTTTTTAAAAAGTTCTTTCCAGGCACATTTACCTTATTAAGCCTAAAAACAAACTTAATTATTTCTCCAGTGTTCAGAAAGATACATAAATGAGCACAGATTGGTTAAATGGCATGACCAAGTTCTCCTTGTTAATGAAGGAAAAAAGTTCTCGGTCATATTCCTCTCTCGTAAAACTAAATTCCATATTCTTTTTTTCACTATTAACATTGATATGGTATGTTCTTTGCCTTTGCTACAAAAATATTATAATATTACTATTAACTATAGTCTAGTCTGTAAGTTGCATTAATTGTATTTTTTCCATGTATCACCATATTCTTAACACCTTTTAATACATGAACATTCTTGTGTTTATATATTATTAACCACAATCTCATCTACCACCAAAACCACTGTTATAAAGTCCCTAGAGTATCCTTCAGATGTCTTTCAATTAATATTAACCTCCCTAGACTACCTCTTTAGCCACAATCACATTTATAAATCAGCAGTGTTATAGTTTTACTCATTATAATGTGCTACCATCAACTCTAGTATCCATTTCCACGTACTTGAATTGACCTTATTAAACATGCTACATACATTCAGTATCCGCTCCCCCTTCTCAACCCACATTCTGTCTCCTACTGCCTAGTCTATAGTTTAACTCCATAAATTTACTCATCATATTTAGTTCATATCAGTGAGACCACACAATATTTGTCTTTTTGTGTCTGGCTTATTTCACTGAAAGTTCATCCATGTTGTCACATGCTTCCCTGATTCATTTCTTCTTACAGCTGAATAGTATTCTATCATGTGTATATACCACATATTGTTTATCCTTTACCTGGTTGATGAGCACTGAGGTTGTTACCATCTTTTAGCAATTGTGAATAATGCTGCTATGAACAGTGGTAGACATATCTGTCTGAATGTTGGTCTGCATCCTTGCTTTCAGTTCTTCTGACTACAGAGTTTTGTGTGTGAGTGAGTGTGTTTAAAAAAGGTTTTATTTTTATTTACTTATTTAGGTATCCTGCTCCCATTCCCCGCCCAGATAGTTATCTTGTTTGCTCTGCTCGTTGTTGCTCACCTCCAGGAGACACCTGGAACCAAACCCAGGACCTCCCCACATAGGAGGCAAGTGTCCAGCGACATGAACCACATCTGCTCCCCGTGGGCTGAGGCATGTGCTGGCTTGTGGCATTTGCTTGTTTAGGCGTCTGCTTGTTGTGGGGGGTGTGGAATCTATCTTGTTGAGGCAGGTGTGGTGTCTACCTCATCCATATCACGGTGGGTGTGACATCTGCTCATCTTCTTTAGGAGGTACCAGAACTCAAAACAGGAGACTTCCCCTGTGGTAGGTGGACACCCAACTGGTTGAGCCACATCCAGTTTGCAGCGACTCTAGAGTTTTAAGTTCCGTAATATAGGTTATTTTTCACTGCAATCCTCTCCTCTCTAAACTTGTTCAGATGTAAATTTTATAATGTTATGTTATAATGAAATACGAAGAGCAAAGGGATGTGAAAAGTCATTAAATGTGTCTTCATATCCCTTTTTCCAAACAAACTCCAAATCATTTGAGGCACTTAGAAAGCGGTTTCTCTTGATTAGTGATGCTATTGATTAATGCAGGAAAAAACTGTGTTCCAATATTGAAAAATATATTTCTATGATAACAGCAATACTAGTCATGCTGCAATTAACATATCAAGTTTAAGTAAAGATCTTATGTGTATCTAGAGAAGGCATATTTCTTAGTCTTTCTATATTTTTCATTAGATATATTTGGACTGAAAAGTTAATCACTTTTCAATCATAGCTGTCTTCTAAATGTATATTTGAAAGAATAGTGAATAAAATTAGGACCCAATCACAAATCTTAATGCATTTGCAAAAACGCTAGGAATATTGTTTAGAGTAATTCATTTTAAGGGGATTCCTTGCAAGAACATGCAGTGTACCAGAAGTTTTGTTTTTGTTTTCATTTATCAGCCATATTCACATTGTCAACTTTTTAGCCACGGAGATTTCTCTGTAAACACATGGAGAATGAACTAGCTATCTTAATCAGGTATCACCTTACTATAATTTTTTCCAGTTGTTTACCAGATTTTCATAAAATTTCTTTGTAATTTCCTTAAAATTGTATATTTATTACATTTCACTAGATTACCTAAGGGTAAGACCAATATCCTCATAATTCACATATTTCTTTTAGTCAGTTTTAAGAGAGCAATCAATTATGTATGTATATTTATTAAAAATTTTAAACCAACCCACTGCCAAATAGGTTTTGGACACAACTTCTTCTTAAGTAGCAGGAGGGCCAAGGACCCTGCCAGTATCCTGTTGACTTGTAACCATTATCTCTGTCTAAATGTTCATTTCATTTAGTCTCTTTTATCAGGTGGGATTCTTTTTTGGAAGTAATGGAAACTGCCCGATTCTAGCCAACTTAAGCAAGACATGAGGTGGATCTCAGAGTCAAAGGAGAATGGGAGAAACTGGGTTTTATTTAGGAGCCACAGGTACCGGGGCAGCACAGAAGGTACAGGGAGCAGGAGTTAATATGCAGCCTCTGTAAAACAGGGCTAGAGTGAGTTACTCCAGCACCTTTGGTTAGTTTGCTCAAAATCACATACAGGAAACCAGAGTAAGGTCCATTGCATCCTGGGCCAGATGCCCAGCCTTTGGCCAAGAGAGGGCAGGATGGCTTCCTGAACAGTCCAACTGCCCACGTTTAATGAGGATGTGTTGTTTCCCAAAAGGACAGAAGGTGTCAGTATCAAATATTATGGAAGGGGTGTCCAGTAGACTAAAACAGCTGCCACCAATCTTAATACCAGCACCATGAATTTGCCCTCCTGTCCAGTGAACTGGAAGTTATCATTGAAGGTAGTAACTTTTCCAGAATTAGGAACTTTAATGTTATGAGTTTGAAGCCACACTTTCTCATTTTAGTTTGGATGTTGAAGGTACTCCATCACTAGTAACTAAAATAAATGCCTTCTCTCAGGACTTACTCTTGGTTAGAGGACAGTAACAGCCTAGGAAGACTGTTTAGCCAAAATAGACCCTATGCTCCTGAAACTTAAAGTTTTTGATCCAAATCTCCTCAAATCCTTCATTTCCTCAGGAATCCTACTTTGTCCCTGCCCCCCTTGTTGTTGTCTGTGCTCCCTGTCTGCTTTCTGTGTCTATTCCCTGTGTGTTCTTCCATGTCTCCTTGTCTTTTTTCTTCTCTTCTTTCTCTTCAGGAGGCACCAGGAACCAATCCTGGGACCTCCAGTATGAGAAAGAGGCACTCAATTGCCTGAGCCTCCTCATATCCCTGGTCTGCTGCATCTCTCACGTCTCTCCTCTGCATCTCCCTTTGTTGCATCCTCTTGCTGTGCCAGCTCTCTGCGGTGCAGGCCTCCAGCTCTCCATGGCAGGGCCAGCTTGCCTTCACCAGCAGGCCCTGGGAATTGAGCCTGAGGCCTCCCATGTAGACAGGAGCCCAATCGCTTGAGCCACATCCATTTCCCAGGAATCCAACTTTGAATCACATATTTTTTAATGCTGCCTTTAAAGCCAAACATAAATAGTTATTGTGTTAATATATATAAAATAGAAAGCAGAGGGGACCTCCTATGAAATGCATAAAGTTTTGTCTACAAGGTTGGGTTCTAGTATACGTTTGTCACATGTATTTGATTAGTCTTTATAATCCCTACACCTCAATTTTCTATTAAATGAACGAGTGGTGTCTGGCCCAAACAATTCAAATTAGGTCTTGTGAAGAATGCAAAAGAAATAATACTCATCATAGTATCACCTTGAAAGAAAAGGCTTCACAAGCCCCAGGTGTTAGCTCACAATCAAAGTTTAACTTCACGTCAAAAGAAATCTCTTTACCACCAACTAGTGATTCTTTCACACACCCAGCACTTATAGCCTCAAACAAGCTGTAATTTACTTCAAATCGCTTGTGTTCTTCTTAACTCTTAACAATTTAGAATTCTAAACAGTATATTTATTTGGGTAGGGCTGAGTTTTGATACATTATATAAATATGTGTTCAGAAAGGGGAAAATGTTCCATCTGAGTAGAAATAGTAGGTTAGGACATAGATGCAGCCAGTTTACTTCTATTTCTCAGGCCAATTAAACCAGAAGAATAAGTCTCTGTGTTCTCAATTTTGTGTAATAATTAAATAATCTCTTCTTCCATCCTATAATGTATTTGGAACACCTTGATAAATGAACATATTGGGTTACGTTCTGTAGAAAAGAAATGATTTATAATCACCCATAGGATTAAAGTAGTGTTACTGTGAGGTAGAAATCTCTCCTGTTCCATCTATTTTCCCATTCCTCTCCTCATTGTCTTTTTTCTTCAGAGATTTGCAAAGAAAAAAAGAAAATTTTTTTCCCTAGAGTTTGCAGGGTGCAAATAGGAAGAAAGAAAATGCCTTTCCATTATTTTCCACTTTAGACCTGAATTATTTTGTATTCTTTAAAGAACCTGTAGTTGCACTGCAAGAATGGACTGATTTTTTGGAGTGAACGTGGCAAACAGTAATTTTCCCCAAACCGCCCAGACCATGAAGTTTTTATTTGGGAGAAGGAAGTAGGGAATTATATTGGAGTTAGGAAACAAAGGCCGAAGGCAACAACGTTGAACACAGAAGAAAGTTGCTGCCACCTAGAGGTTAAGGTTAATAACAAATTTTGAGTGTCTGCTGTGAAGGCTTATGAAATTATCTTTCACGTAGGCATTGATGTAATCTTAAAACTAAAATTCAGTCACAGGACTGTCTACCTCTAGGTGAGACGAGACTCATTCCATCCTACAAGAAAGTATTCCCCCAGCCCTACTGGTTGTGTCAGTATTCCCCATGACGTTTTAACGACCCTAATCGGTTTTTCCTTTTTTGTGAACAGTAGCTTTATTACTGATCACAGAAACTTAAGTGAAGTCATTGGAAGGCTTCATCCGGTGCAATACAGTGTCAGTTATTTGGAAAAAATCATCACCGTAGCTGGTAGCGGCGGTCTTTCCCACAATCCAGGGTACCTCAGAAGCTCAGCTAAGGTTACCTTTCCCACAAAACGGGATGGCTGGTGTTCTCCTGGGATACAGGAGGAGGCAGGTGGCAGGGAAACCTGTGGGATGAGAGCAGAGTGTCCAGGGAGCCTCACCGAGAGGACAGTGGTTGCTTGACTGTAGGGAGCACTAACATTTTTTTTATTGTCTTGCCAAGGCATTTTTTTAAATGCAATAACCTTCCCCCTAAAGAAGTCTAGACAACCAGAAATTGGGTGCTGCTGCATTTGGTTGCTGTGCTCACTTTTCAGGGCTGCCATATTGTACTGCGCCACGGGGTACTTTTCTCATTGTATCCTCTGTGGAGGGAGCCTCATGGAGCATTAAAGCAAAATATATTGACAAGGAAAGGAGAAACTATGAAGAGAATGTGTGTGAGCTCACATGTGACTTCCTCTCCTCTCCTGAATGGGAGCCTTGATTGAATGTTGTTGATGATTGTGATGATGGTTTTTAGAGGAAAAAGAGTTTTAAAAAATATCAGAAGGTATCAGCAAAGCCTTTTAGAAAACAAGGCTGGCAATCAGAGTGCTCCTTGTTTACTTTAAAGCCTACCGCTTCCTTAGAATGCATTAGCAGGGTCTCTTCTCTGCCTCACTGGCTTCTGTTTGCCATTTTTATTCTTTCTCCTTACCTGTGTTTAGCTGACAATTTAAGAATTTAGGTTTGATGTCACTTACAATCCTGATCACTTTTTAAATTGCCAGGTCCCAAGGAAAGTTACCGTTCATTTTACTCAGAAGCGTCATCACTTCTGTGTCCATTCAGTTGTTTCTTCACTTAGTGAAATGACTGAGTCTCCTGTGATCCAGCTGCTCTTCTGGACTCTGGGGCCACTGCGTTCTGCAAGCTCTACTCACAGAGCTTACTGTGTAGCAGAGTAACAGAGACACCTAGCAAATGTCCGTAGTAAGGAGTGCTGCGATGAAAATATAACAGGCATGAGTTAGGGAATGACAGGAAACCAGTCCAAGGGGGTGGACCAGGAAAAGCCTCTAACGGAACTGGCTCGGAAGGAGTAGCCACGGCCTCTTGAGGCTCTTGGGGAAATTATTCTAAGTGGTAGAAACCACTCACAGAGAGGCCCTAGAATAGAAACAAACTTGGCATGTTCCAAGAACAGAAAAAATGGGACTGAGGAAGACAGTGAAAGGAGATATTGTCAGAGACATTGGCAGGACCAGGCATAGGGCCTGTGGTTTGGGTGTAACCAGAGCCAGGATCCGATTTCTATTTCGAAGGCTGACTCTGGCTGCTCTGCTGAGAAAGGATTGTAAGACAAAGCAGGGAAATGAGTCAGGAGGCTGAGGCTGTGGTTGAGGGAAGAGCTTAGACTGGGGTGGTCTTGGAAGGAGAGAAATGGATGAAACACAGTATGCTTTGAAGACAGCATATTTGCTTATATACAGGGAAGGGAATGAAGGAAAGAGGAAACGGTGACTCCTACTCTTTGTCTAAGCAACTGGTGGGTGTGCTTGGGAGCTTAAAGGAGAGGACAGGCTATTGTTATAAATGTGGGCACCATTGGCTTGTAAATGACATATGCCAAGGGGTGTGTGTGCGCGCATGTTTGATGATAAGGGACATACCCCCCAACCTGATCTTATTCCCAATTCCACCGGAAACCTCATTGTAACCCCAGCAGTGTCAAAACTCACATCCACTTGATCACCCAAGTTGAGTGATTCTTGGTAATGTTGCCTCTTCATCCCACATGCCCTCACCTTCTCTTGCCTGAAATATTATACTAAACTCCTAACTGGTCTCCTTGGATTCAACTTCTCTGCTTCTCTCCCCAAATCCAGTCTTCCCCATGACAACAGTGATCTTTATAAAATGCAAATAGGATTGCCCCACTCTTTAAAACTCTGGAGATCTTTTAGGAGCCCAAAGCCCTAAAATAACTTATGAGACTCTTTGCAAGTTGACTCTTTTCCTCTATTCCCACCTCACTTTCCATAAATTTTCTCAACCTCCATGGACCCTAAGTTCAACCACACTGAACTTGTTTACATGCACCAGAAGATCTGTTATGCTTGAAAAACACCTTGATCATCCAGGAAGCTAGTTGGGGAAGATTCCAGTTAAGAATTCTCTTCTGTGCAAAGACTTCCCTACAGTCCCCCATGCCCTCAGCCTTTTCTTCCTTCCTGATGTGCTACCACTGGGTGCCCCAAATTATCACCTTTCACATGATTCATGAGCCACTGTCATTGTTTGTTTGCCTGTGTGTCGTGCTCTTTCCATCTTCTAGATCTCAAGCCCAAGGCCCTCCAGTGTGAAGATCATCTTTCCCCAGCTTCAAGCATAGCATGTAGCACAGCATCCTCGGGGCATATTCATTGAGAGAATGAAAGTACTTCTTTCAAAGTCCACATTTTGTAGGTGGGAAAACTGAGGCCCAAACTTGTTATCCAAGTTCGCACAATTAATAAGGGCTAGATTAGAACCTGTGTCTCCTGACTTTGTGGTTTGGCAGCCACTTTTTCACATCTCTTTCCCCTTCCTTACCCCATTGTGTTAAGAAAGATAGAAATATTAAAATTTCAAAGGCAATGATAATTTTTTTCAAGTGAGAAACATCTTTTACACATTGGTTACGTCATCTCTGCCCTCTCTCTGGGTTTGTAATTTTTATACTTGACAAAATGGTTGAAGGATTGATTATACAATACTGACCTCAACTTCAGAAGCCATGGACTTTAGCCCTGATTCTGTCACTCTCTAATTACGTGATCCAGGGCCCCTCATACCTACCCTTGCCTCTCTATTTCACTGGGATAATGCGAAAATAAATGGGAGCACGTAGGAAAGCACTTTTATGCTATAGAAGTCAAAATACTGCAAAATGCATCAGTGAGGTTATTTGACAATGTTCAGTTTTTTCCTCTTAAATTAACTTTCTTTATTGATACTTTTTAAAAACTACTTGATAACTTTCCTTTTCTCTTCTTGTTGCCATAAAACAAAGAGTTTCATAAAGGATTAGGATTCCACCACTTCTTACCTCCAACTGAATTTTACTTCTCCTGCCATCCCTATGATCCACTTGATCCTGAATTTAATTATCAGGCTTACATTAACACTTTGTCTCTTTGCTTTCTTCCCTTCTTGCAGTTTTTCATGGCTGAGTGAAAAGAGCTTGATAAAAGCCTGCCCTTTTATATTTCCTTGTAATTAGTCCAATAAAAAGGAATCACTTCCTTGGATGGGCTTTGTGTTAGTTATTTTTGTTTTAAGTCTTTGTCCTTTGTGTGAGCTAATTCTATGGCTTTTTTTGTTTTTTGTCTATTTTAATAGATTTTGATAGATTTGAAAATCAACCTTGTAGGTAATATTTAAGTGCCACACCTTCCAAGACACAAACACCCTCAAACTTCACAACCCTGGAAATAGAATTTGGGACAAGATTTAAGTGCCAGTTCTATAGTTTACCAGGATTAAGATATATAGCATTTTCACATGAATAAAAAATATCTTTTGCTTTCTTTTTTTAAGACTTTTTTTTTTTTTAAGATTTATTTTTTTATTTCTCTCCTCCTTCCCCCCAGTTGTCTGCTCTCTGTGTCCATTCGCTGTGTGTTCTTCTATGACCGCTTCTATCCTTATCAGTGGCACTGGCAATCTGTCTCTTTTTGTTGTGTCATCTTGTGTGTCAGCTCTCTGTGTGTGCAGCACCATTCCTGGGCAGGCTGCACTTTCTTGCACACTGGGTGGCTCTCCTTACAGGGTGCACTCCTTGCGCGTGGGGCTCCCCTATGCAGGGGACACCCCTGCGTGGCAGGGCACTCCTTGCGCGCATCAGCACTGCGCATGGGCCAACTCCACACGGGTCAAGGAGGCCCGGGGTTTGAACCGCGGACCTCCCATGTGGTAGACGGACACCCTGACCACTGGGCCAAGTCCGCTTCCCTCTTTTGCTTTTTAATCTATTACCCAGCCCAGTTACTAGGGGGTAATGTAAAGACATGATTTAGCAGATTAAACAGATTTGAAAACAAGCTACTGCTAATTTTTCTATTAGGTATTTTAGAAGTAATTCGTAATGTCATGTAAATTAAAGTTTATTATTTCTTGAGTGAGCACTTGTGCTGCTCAGGGTAGGAAATGCAGTTCTGTGTCTCTCATCTTTAGAAAGCTTATAATATATCTGGGAAGGAAAAACTAGGTACCCAGGAAAGTAGAAACAGTGGAGAGGAAACCAGAGCAGAACCTTGATACTGAAAAGGCCTAGCTTGCAAGGCCTTGGGTAATCAAAAAATCCCCATATATCACCATCCTTTAAATATGTTTGTAAACAGTAAATAAGAGAATAGCACATTTCCCATGAAATGGAGATGCCGGGTGGCCAGCAAGGCTAACTCACCATCCCAGTGACTTTGGCCAACACTCCAGGTACAAGGCAGCACTACACAAATTCTAGCTTTTGAAATAAGTAATAACCTGCGAATTATGTTAGACCTTTCAGAGAAGAGGGAGATAAGACTGAGCCAAGGCAGGATTTAAAGAGAAAGGCACTTTTTAGCAGTGCCATTTAGAGATAGTTCAAGTTGCTTTGACAGGAGAGAGCATGAACTTGGGGCTGCAGGGGTGATGGGGCAGCAAATGCAATGAAGGCTAAAGGTGTGTGGAGAGTCTAACATGATTAGAAGGAAGGAATCTGTGGAGTAGTAGTGAAATGGGATTTGAGAGTTGGGGTGAGGCATGTGGTAAATGCTGGGAGGAGGAGAGGCAATATGAAACGGTAGATAATTGGGAGCTACAGAATGCTTCAAGCAGGGGGGCTATACATGAGAGCAGAACAGAAGCAAGTTGGAGTAAGAAGTGCTTGAAGCTGAGAATGCTAACTAGCTTTTGTAATCAGTCTAGAGCAGCGGTTATCAATTGGGGGTAATTTGGCTCCCCAGGGGACATTTGACAATTTCTGGAGATATTTTTCACTTTCATGACTGGAGGATGCTACCATATCTAGCAAGTAAAAGCCAGGGATGTTGCTAAACACCTTAAAATGCACAGATCTTCCACCACAAAGAATTATCTGGCCCAAAATGTTAATAGTTCTGCTTTGAGAAACCCTGGGTAGAAGATACTAAAACCTAGAATTAGTGGTATTCCAGTAGAGAAAATGGGTAAACTGGATGTAAGAAACACTTTGAAGGAAATATTGGGAGAACTTGGTGATTGGTAGGATATGAAGGGTAAGCAATGAGTGCAATTGTATAGGCAAAAAATTTCTTCCAGAACTTCAAGCCTAGGACAATGGCAACCACTGAGCAAACTGGCAAGGGAGGTGATAAAAAGTTGCTAAATTTTAAGTGACTCCATTCTTCAAATGTTCATATGAAGAGTTAAACCATTTATCTGTCCAAAAGCTAAGAAGCTAGGCCTCGCCAGACTCTAGCAAGCTGTGGGGTTAGGGTCCCATGGTCACAGAATGTCTACCATTTATTTAGATCATCTTTGATTTCTTTTAGCAATGTTTTGTATGTTTCTATGTATAAATCCTATAAATCCTGTCTTAAATTTATTCCTGGATATTTGAGTCTTTTTTTTATTGGAAATGGAATTTTTTTCTCGATTTATTCTATTTATTCATTGCTTGTGGTCATGCCCAAATGAAGTAATTATAATCATTTTGCACTTAATGTTGCCCTAATCACTCTAGAATCTAGGCGATGTAGATGATCATCTCAGCCGTTTAATACTCATGTTATATACTCATCGCAGGGGAAATTTTCAGAATGTTGGTAGCTCTAAGAGCTAGAGTTTGATTATCAACCTTCGAATCTATATGTTGAGGCCTGTAGGAAGAAATTTTATACTTTCTAAGAATTATTCGTAAGCTATCAGTTTCATTGTACTATTTATCCTAAGAAATAGTATTTCTTAGTCATTCATTTGTGGTTTAGAACAGAAAGACTTTAAGACTTTCAATAATTAAGGAAAAATATAATCTGGATTAATAAAAAGCCTCGATCATAGTACATTTTAAAGATACAGCATTTCTTTCTTGCAGTAACTACAGAAACTTGAAGCAACTGCCAAAATCTTTCCCAGTAACTTTACTGTAACTTTAATTACTTTAATTAAATAATTAAACAAGATTTCTTTTTTACTTGCTAGCTTCCTGTTTACATTCAGGGTGATAAAGTTCTCCCAGACAATTTCTTCTATTATATTGTTTAAACATCATTTCTCAAAAGAAGAGTTGGGAACTTCTTCTTTCAGGATAATAGGAAGGTAAATTTCAGCTCAGCCTAGTCAGGTGACCACCATGCTAATGGTGCCAGGGTATGGAAGAGCTTTTGATGGTTTACTCTGCAGAAAATGACTGTCTAAGCAAATCTAGTGATTTAATTGGCCACAGAGGGAGATATGTAACCTCTGAAGTACTGAATGTAGATTTTTATTCTCCAAAAATTTTAAGGCCTTTAAAACTGACCTGGGGTGAAGAAATATAAAGAACAGAATAAGTCCAGGCAACTCTGAAAAGAGTACAGGCTTTGGGGTCCAGCTGCTACATTTATGGTGACATGGCCTTGAGAGAGTCGTCAAACTCCTCACCTCACTTTACTCCGAGGTAAAGTCCAACAAAAATACCTCTTCCACAGGGCTCAGCAGATTAAAATTTGAATGTGTTAATTCAGGTCCTGGACAGAATAGGAGCATAAATTTAGTTATTATTTTTATTAAAATGCCAACTCCTGATGATCACCTTACTCAAAGCCAATCATTTTAACATCATTTGTGTCTGACTTTGGCTTCTGCATGAGTTATGTGATACCTGATGACAGATGGAATCTGATATGGGATTAGAAATGGGCCCTGAAATCGATAACTTGCTCCCAGTCATGCCTGGTTATATATTGCTGGCAAATAATTCATCCTCTAGTGGTAGAGGTAAGTCTCCAAAGTGAATGTCTACAAACTCTTCATTTTCAACACCTCTTGAAGCAATTTTTGCATTTTCCTCAAAGATAAAGAATGAAGTTGGTTTCACTGGAAAATGGACAGTGTACTTTGTTAGAACTACCATTCAATAATATTTTATGTTCTTAGGCTTTTTATAGTTTTCACACAGTTTTGTATGTATCATTTCACTTATTCCTCATAGCCATGTTATGAAATGTCTTGAGAGATATTATCTTAATATTTAAAATGAGGGGGGAGGTAAAATAAGAGTACAGATTAAGGAATCAGTCTACTTATTTTCACATTCCAGTTACCACAATTTAACTCTGTAACCTTAGGAATGTTACTTTTGTACCCACTCTATAAAATGGGACTTGCTAATAACACCAGTCTTGTGGAAATATGATGATTAAATATGTTTATATAAATAAATGTTAAGGACAGTGATTTCACAAACTCAATAAGTAATGACTATTATTACAAGATGAGGCAAAGTTACTTTATGTAGGGCCGTAGCTAAATATATAGCTAACATTAATTATCTCATTTATTAACTACCAAGTATTTTGACCTTTTTTCAGATGATAAAATTGAGCCTGAGGTTAAGTATGAAATAACAGCTGATCTTGACATCTCTACTACATCCTCCCAGTCATTCCTCTTCACCTACCCTTTAAATTTTCGTCTTCTCCAAAGTTCTATCTCATTCTGTATAATCTCCTTTTTGATGGGAGGAGCCCTCTTCATACTTGAAGCCCCAAATCTTTGCTGAGGAAAGCATGGATTGATCACTTCCTCTGATCTCCCACCAAGTACAGTTAAGCCTCACTATTCACTGATTCCATATTTGTGAATGTGCCTGTCACTTAATTTATTTGTAACCCCAATATCAATACTTGGAGTGCTTTTCTGATGATTCACAGACATGCACCAAGTGGAGAAAAATATGAGTCACTTAATGTCCTCGTCAGAGGATGAGCAAGGCAATGTTCTACCTTCTTTTAGCTCTTACACTGTAAACGAGTGTCCTTTGCATGGTATATTTAGTATAATGCTTTTCATATTTTTATTGGTGATTTCATTGTTTAAAATGGCCTACAAGCATAGCCCTGAAGTGTTCTCTCGTGTTTCTAAGCGCAAGAAGTATGTGATATGCCCAATAGAGAAAATATTTGTGTTAGATAAGCTTCATTCAGGCCTGAGTTTCAGTGCTGTTGGCTATGAATTCAATGTTAATGAATCAACAGTATGTACTAAATATTATGTCTTTAAATGGAAACACAGAAAAGGTTATATATTGATTGATGAAAACATTGTGACTAAAGACTTGCAGCAACCTAACCCTGTATTTTCCCTATCAATAATTCAGTATTCACTAATTCAGTATTTGCAGCATCTTTATGGAACACAACTCCTGCAAATAATGAGAATCAACTTTATTTCTGTCATAATCCTTAAGTGCATATGTCGGCATGTATGTATGCTTCTCTCTTTTAGACTGTAAGTCCTCAGCACTTAGGAAAAGGTCTAGCCCATGGTAGGTACTTAATAAATATTTACAGAAGGGAAAAAGTGGTAGGCCAGGCTTTAAACCCAAACTTTATAATTCTTCTAGCTCCATTTCCACAATTCAGTTACTCTTAATTTTTTGGAAATATATACAGAACTTGAATGACATTTGACAAAAGAGCAGCATTACAATAGTAAAAATCCACATGAAATGGAATATTTGAAAGTATTCCCAAAATTTGGTCAAGTAAAATAAAATATAACTTGCTAATTGGAAGTCTGACATATTTTAAGCTAAGAATGGGAATATAAAGATAACCCACAAGGAGCTTCTTGTCTTCGGGAAAAGAGTTCAAAAGTTCGTGAATGAATTAGCAAAATTATGTTGCTGCTGTGTGGTGACAGTCTTTTATAAAAGATAATGTCATCTCTTTGTCACATGTAGATCTTTCTGTGCCTCACCAATTTAACAGATTTAGATAATGCATCATGACTTGGCCCTGGGAATTGATATAATGGAGTTCATGAGTAAAAATTATTTACATTTTACAATTTTAGATTATTTTAAGTTAGAAAGAGGTGTCTGTCTCCATTGCTTTCCTCCCTTTGGTGCTTCTCTTAGTGTACTTTCACACTTGTAGAGGTTGAAAAATAAGCATACTGATAAAGTCCTATCATTGTTTGCCCATGTATACATATACATACTCCCAGTTGTGGTAGTGCGGTGTTTTCCCTTTGTTGGTTTCTTCTGTTGATCTTTATTACTTGATGCTACTCTTTTGTCAAATGTCACTGGAATGCTGATTTCTCTCCTAGTAACAGCCTTCTTGCCTGGTGCAGACAGCATGTCCTACTGACACAGTTTACTGCTATTCTTGAAATAATAAAATGATACATCATTTATCGCATGACCACTAATAATTTCCCATAATTATTGATTCAGTTGTTGAGAAACATGCCCTTAACTTGTGTGCTTCAATCTGGTAGGCCACTTGGAAATAATATTGAGTAAAATCAGAATTTTGATATTATTCTTCCTTGACGTCATTTGAAACAGTGCCTTACTTTTGCAAGTCAGTGCTTATTAAAATGTCGGGAAGCTTGTGATCTAGGAATTATATACATACAGCACAATAGTAAGTGCTGACAAAGAAGCATTTCTTTTTTCATTTTGTACTTTGTACTTTGAGTTAGTATGTGAATATAGTGATTTTTCCATGGGAAACTTTAACCAAATATGAAACCAGTCATTGTTATTATCTAGGTATTATATGTCTTTTGTTAGATACATGTTAGCTGTAATAATAGTTACATTTATTATTTATAAATGTGCATGATTATGATTGGTTAGAGTACAGAGACCCTCATCCCAGTTTACCTAAATTTCAACTGATTTAATGTCCTGGAGTAGGACAGAGTCAGCTCCTTGGCCACTGACTTAGCATAATCGTATGAGCTCTTTTACAATTTCATAATTTTAGTCACAACCGGGTAAGGGAAGTGCCACCTCTTTCCCACCTGAAACATATCCTCTAAAATGAATGTGGATTTGCAATGTACATTTTCTTATGTTCCCAGGGGTCAACAAGGATACTTACAAAGAAATACCACAATATTGCAGATTTTTGTGGTAATCACTAATATTTTTGAAAATATACTAACTACTTACTAATTATAAATAATGTATTTATTTATCCTATTAATGAGTAATAGATACAGGTTTAGGCAGTCATAAAAATATGACTACCTTAGCAGGCCTTGGTCCAAAGGATGGACCTGGCTTAAGCTAGAAGGTACTGTAATCTCTAGGTACAGCCCTTTCGCATCTGGGTTTAACACCAGGTACACGAATGTTGGCATTCTTTCGTGCAATGCTAGCCCTCATCTAAAGTAAATGCAACCAGCCACACTCTGAAATCAATGAACTCTTTATAAAGTAGAGGGACACACTCACATACTCATAAAAACACATATGTGTGTCAGTATCCTATTACAAGTTTTGCCCATGATCATTTTGTCATGCTACACCAAAGCAGCAGTTGCTGCTTTTCTTTCATTTCTTGCCTTTATCTTCAGTGCCTACTAACCTGCTCCTCTAGCCCTGGGGCTCCACGGCAGTTCTTCCTGCGTGCGCTTCTCCCCCTGGCTTGGCTTGCCATTGCTGTAAGCACCCCTCCTCATGCAAGACCAGCCCCACCACCCAGACCCCTGTCACCTCCTCTCCACTCTACCTCTGACATGCCAAAAGAGTTTATGAAGACCTGTGTTGAAAAGAATTCTACCACAGGGGCGTATACTTATTCTTTTCCAATGCTTTGTGATCCATTTTCTCATGGGAACTTCAAAACCAACCTTTGGGACATTAACATTACATATAATTAATCCTATTTTGTGTCTGATTAAGTTGAGGATACAAAAAAAGAGATTCAGTGACTTGTCCTCTAGAAGAAAGCCACTGTGTAACAGACCAAGAGACCAAGCTTATAGAGATCTCCTCACTCCCGTTCAGTCCCGCATCTGTTACCTCTGCTGCCATAGATTCTTATTTGTGGAAGGAGAATTTAAAAGCAGACATACTAGCTTTATTTTAATTCAGTTCAAAGTTGCCATAGATCTATCTGAAGAATGATTTTGGTTTGTTTGAAATATGGAAAATATTTGTAGATTGGGACATTTTGTTTTTATAAAGTAGAGTTTCCAGATAAGCATGAGACCCTAGTGAGGTCCTTGAAACTTCTTTTCAAAACCTTTTTTAAAGTATTGACTAGTTTCTTCCTCTGGAATTCTTGAAATACAATCCTGCCTCAAAGAGCTGGTGAATTATAAAGCTCTCAGTGTACTGCTGTGAAGGTATATGATCCTTTCTTCCTTTCGTAGAAGCCACAACTCTCGTGGAAGCTAACTTTCTTGGAATCTGCAACTTTGGTTTTCCTTATTTGTACAGCGGGGCTTTTAAAAATAATGTGACTTTTTATTTGGAACTTATTCTTCTGAAGCATGCTGATACTGAATCAGATTTTTAAAATTTGCTTCTTGCATCAAGCTAGTCCAGATACCCCTAAGTGCCCATAAACATATACATATTATGTAATATGCATACTGTATTTTTTGGTAGGTTTTCCAGAAGATATTTTGAAAGACATTTTTATGTAGCTTTAATTGGATAAGAAAGCATTCCTTCTTGTGTTTTTTATTGTAAGTTAAATGTCTGAATAAATCAATTTGTTATATAATCATGCAGTAAAATTCATTAGGCAAAGCTATATTCTGTAGTGCTTTCAGGATCTTAAAGCAGTACTATGTTTTATAGAGAATAGCACTGATCAGACAACATGTTTGTAGACTCTCTATAAAAGTTGATCTTGAAGAGAGTAACATTAAACCACTTCTGCCAATATTCTGTAACGGTGAGTAATAGAAACATTCCCTGTAATTCATTGATGAATATGGCTTGCTCCTCACTTCCAATTTGCTCATATTTTAAGCCAAGATTTTGGAAACAGAGTGCAGTCCAGAGCTGAAAAGAGAGGAATCTACTATGAAATAAACACGATATCCACAGTACATCTGAAATGTTAGTTGTTACTTCCTCCCTCTTTTCTAGCAACTTTTCCTTTGAAGTGAAAAGATATGGGACTTACTTAAGTAAGAGATAAGGAGACCAGAGAAGGGGTGGGACTAAAGGCTAACTTTTTATCTTTAGGCCCAGGAGGACACAAAGCTGTGGCTCTTCCCCAATAAATAAGAGGGTGATGTGAAAGACTGAGGAACTAGCACCTTTTTGAGTAGTGGAATGCTAAAGTCCTAAACAGGCATAGGTTATTACTGTTTTTTTCTGGTTGAAATGTGTTCTTGAAAGTGATATCAAATTGTAATTCTTAGCTGTCATTTAAAAGTATATGCTCTGCAGGGAAGCAGATATGGTTCAGGTGAGTGGGCTCCTGCCTACCACATGGGAGGGCTGTGGTTCGGTTCCTGGTGCCTCCTGAAGAAGACAGCAAGGGAAGCAGACTTGGCCGAATGGATAGGGCATCCGCCCACCCCATGGGAGGTCCACGGTTCAAACCCTGGGCCTCCTTGACCCGTGTGGAGCCGGCCCATGCACAGTGCTGATGCGTGCAAGGAGTGCCGTGCCACACAGGGGTGCCCCTGCATAGGGGAGCCCCACGCGCAAGGAGTGCGCCCCGTAAGGAGAGCTGCCCAGCGCAAAAGAAAGTGCAGCCTGCCCAAGAATGGTGCTGCACACACGGAGAGCTGACATAACTAGATGACGCAACAAAAAGAAACAGATTCCCGGTGCTGTTGATAAGGATGGAAGCAGTCACAGAATAACACACAGCAAATGGACACAGAGGGCAGACAACCGGGGGAAAGGGAAAGGGGAGAGAAATAAATTAAAAATAAATCTTTAAAGAAAAGAAAAAAGAAAAAAAAATCAGAGCCCCGGGCTTTGAAACCAGCACTATTTCTAGCCAACCCAAAGCCTCTATGTGTCTTGGGATCCTTGTTGGTGCAGCCACTTGCCAGGGCAGGGACGAGGCCTCCCCTGCTCCTGTGGATGGGGGGCCTGTGTGAACTTCTCAGTCACTCCTTCTGTGCTTGCCATGTGGACAGCTTTCATCTAATTGGGCCTTGGTTTTCCTTTCTGTGAGATACAAGTAAGTTTCTTTCTGTTTCATGGGAATATTGTCAGGGTAAATTGGAATTTTAAAAAAGAATGAAAAGCTTTCAGAGGAATTTTAACTCCTCAGAGGAAAGATACTATAGGAATGGAAGGAGTTATACTGGAAAATGAGATGTAAAATGCTTTTAGCATCTTGAGATATGTCCCATTTTATGCCTCGCGTTTGCTTATGCTCCTGGAATTTTTAGGCCTCCCGTAAGGGTGTGTAATCACATTAGCACGGGGGAGGTTTTTCATACATAAGTTGTACTGTCAGAGCAGACTGCTCTGCTCTTTTTCCTGCATTTCCCTAAAATTCTACCCACACCCTGATATGCCGCAGAGGCTCCCACACTTAGACCATATGTTAGAGCAAGAAATGATTTCCCCTCAGGACTCTTCTAGGGTGTGTAGAGAATTTTTCCCCTGATTCCTGCTTCTGAGATAAAAGAACATTTGGCATAGGAAGTCCAAATAGTTGCTTAGAAAAAATTAAATCAAGAATTGAGCTCATTTAATAAAAATAAAGCATGGGTGACATGGCTAGTCCTAAATCATCTTTTGCGATGTTTGAGCACATTTGCTCTGCAGCTCTCAAGACCTCCTTCTTGTTGCACTTTGAGGGCTGACAAACAGGTCCCAGATTTTTTTTTTTTCTTTCAAAGATTTATTTATTTATTTATTTATTTCTCTCCCCTTCCCTCCCCAACCCCAGTTGTCTGTTCTGTGTCTATTTGCTGCATCTTCTTTGTCCACCTCTGTTGTCATCAGCGGCACGGGAATCTGGGTCTCTTTTTGTTGCGTCATCTTGTTGTGTCAGCTCTCTGTGTAGGTGGCACCATTCTTAGGCAGGGTGCACTTTCTTTTGCTCTGGGCAGCTCTCCTTACGGGGTGCACTCCTTGTGCGTGGGGCTCCCCTACGCCGGGGACATCCCTGTGTGGCACGGCACTCCTTGCGCGCATCAGCATTGCGCATGGGCCAGCTCCACACGGGTCAAGGATGTCCGGGGTTTGAACTGTGGACCTCCCATGTGGTAGACGGACGCCCTAACCACAGGGCCAAGTCCACCCCCGGTCCCAGATTCTTGGTCACACAATTCTACAAGTTCTACGCCCTTCGAACCCATCAGATCAGCTCTGGACAAATCGTTGTCTATGCCTTCTTGCATTTGATCAATTTTTAAATAGCATACCTCAGAATGTCTTATGTTTCTGCTAAAAGGACATTGGGAATTAGACAACCTGTTTAAAAATGAAATTATCAAAGAATGTGCAAACCCTAGATAAATTTACAGTGCTCGTATCATTGGCAAAGCTAGTTTCATGTTTTCTGATTATTTATTACCTCAATGTAAACATAAGGATGCTTCATCATAAGTTATTGGTAGCCTACAGTGGCACAAAGGAATCTTTCGAGAATATCAGGTAATCATAGTTTAAAAAGAGGCATTAACGGTATGCTCATTCATCCAACCTTTGTCCCAGAGCCATGATGTCCAAATTTTTTAGAGCTGTATAACTCCTTAGAGTTTTCATTGATTTTATACCTTCATTTCTATATACTACATGGTCTATGTGACATACATTTGTCTTTTAACTGACGTAAAATTCACTCTACTTGAGTTCGTTTGCAGTTTCCCTTGAGGTAAACAATACCTTACCATATTCCCAGCCCCTAATTGGGGGACAGAGTGAAGTAACAGCTGTTGAAGCTTACCAGGTTCCAGGCCCTGCATGTATTAACACAATCCTTACCACTGTTCTCTAACACAGCTACTTGCATTTGTCCCCTGCGATGGTAAGGAAACCAAGTCATTGATCCCTTCTTTGAGTTATTTGTCCAAAGTTGCAGTTAGGTGGGTGGGTCTGCATGATCTGACTTTAGAACCAGATGCTTAATCACAAACCTACTCCCTCCTGTTACAGACAGCCATCAGTCCAGAGTTCCATATAATAGTGATGTTAATAATAAATGGAAACTGTATAAAAATCATGGCTATGTTTATAAATTATGTAGCTCTTGGGTAGTCTTTATCACTGCTCTTATATCTCTTAGCATTCATAGGTTTATATGAAACACTCAAGAGCAGTTGACCTTTGGTCTTTGCATTATTTTTATTTTTTTTGTTTTTGTTTTCACAAATGCCCATTTATTGAGCCCAGATTTTAAGTTTTTAAAGATTAGAGGCAATAGCTTTTACTGTTTTTTCATTTTCCACAAAAAGACATGCTAGATGAAATGGATTTTAAAAAGTTAAATAATCTTGATGTTAACAACTATTTCTCACATCTGTCATGATGTAATCATCAGATATTTTGATATCATTGGTTTACAATCACATTAATGCCAAAGAACATTCAGCCAATCTGATCATCTTCTGAGGGTGTCTGTCAGAAATTTTTTGAAAGAATATGCTTAATTAGTTCACACTGATAGTGTACATATTAGATAAATAATACTCTTCTGTAAAAAACATGTTTCAGATAAAGCTACCTGAGATTATTTCATGTATTTCCAATTATGTACACTATGTATGCACAGAATTAGAAACTGTCAAAACCTTGCTGTTTAACAATAAAGTATATTTTAATTGCTCAAGAAACACACAAAAGTAAACTGGTAATTAGCATGTACTTCACATGTGATTCACAGTTACTTGCTGATAATTCATACTTTATCATTCAGTATCTGTCTAAAACATTTTAGTAGACTAGTATCATGGATTTGTGGGACTTTGAAGGGCAGGAAAGATTGTTTTATTCCAGTCTTTCATTTGCAGATGCAAAAACTAGAATCCAAAGATGATAAATGACTTGGCCAAGGTCACATAAGAATAACACAAATCTTCTCACCCCCAGTCCTTTTCCATTTGTAAGTGCTTTGGAAAATTTTGAGAATAGGCCACCTCAGCAACTAGTGATGTAAATTTGAAGACTAAATAAAACTGGTTCTTGATTAAATTCTTTCCAATTTGTGACTTAGAAAAAGGTTACAGTTATAGTTGAAAAGGCAGGATATAAGATATAAAAATATCAAGATACTCCCATGTTGCCAGTAATGCATTTAATACATTAAGTTTCATAGTGACTTCATAGAGTAATAAGTATGTCATCTTTTTCTGGTGCCTCAGAAGTTGCCCTCAGGTAGTCTAGAGAGAAAACAAAATAAAAATGCTTTAGTTGATTGAAAAATAGTGAAAGAAATCTTGGAAATAAGTAACACATAATCATTTTTATTTAAGCATCAATTTATTTTTAAGAGTTAATACTATAATGAAGAGAACTGTAAATCAAGTGTTTCAATTATTGCTCTAGAGTTCTAAAAAGTAAAATAAAATTTAGCAGCTCTCTGTCTCTCTGTGATATATACTGGAGTATATTTATCTGTGTAATTTTTTATTGGGGAGCCCTTTTGTTTTAGTCACTTTCCCTCTTTATTTCATAATCATCAATACTTCATTTTTCTGCCTTACTTGCTCCTTGAATAACTTGCACTTCTGGTATCAAACCTGTTTGGAAAATTGATCACAACATCCCCTTTTCACTCTGCATGACAACATCCCATCTTCTGGTTTTTGGGATCTGACTGAGACACATTCTTGACAATGACCTCCATGATATTATTTGGAAACCATAATATACATCATGTGGGGCTATTCGACATGTGGGAAGAAGCACAGCAAATGCTTGGTAATATAGAAAGGACCCACTTGGCATTATAATATTTTATATATATGAACACTTTTATTACTTGATACTGGACAAACTTGTGGAAAATGATTTAATGGGGAAAAATAATAAAATAGTATGTGTTTAGTGTATGAATCATGTTACTGATTCTTAGAGTCAGACAGATAGTCTTAAAGTGCTATAGTTTATATTGCTAGCTGCAAGAACCAAATATTTATTATGTTGATAATTAACACTCTGAGTGGGGAGGAATAGACTGTAACTCACAGAAACTCTGGGCTTTCTGGAGACAGTGTCCTTAATTAATGTTACTAGTCTATGAAATTATCTCAAACTACACAGCAATTTTCCCTATAAGCAAGTTATGTTACACAGGTCTGTAGATGCCTGGGAAATGGGTCATTGAATGGAGAAACAAAGAGATGTGTTATGGGAAACTAAGGGATTTCAATTAGTAGTACTTAAGAGTGACAATCTAATTAGAATGGACGGAAGCTAGGAGACTTCTCTTGAAGCATGCTGGGTGTTTTTCTGTTGGCTTGTTTGCTCCCTCCCTTCCCAACCCCCCCCCCTTTTTTTTTGAGAGAAGTTGTGAGTTTGCAGAGCAATCATACATAAAATACGGGATTCCCATACACTGCCCCACCACCAACACCTTGTATTGGTGTGGAACATTTGTTACAAGTGATGATAGCACTTTTTAATAATTATACTATGTTTTTTAACAGTAGTTACTTTTGTTACAATTGATAAAAGATTATTAAAATAGTACTGTTAATTATTTTCCATAGTTTATATTAATTCTTTTTCTCATATATCACTCTATATTAACAATTTGTATTTGTGTCATAACTTCATTAGAATTCATGAAAGAACATTTTTGTTCTATTAACTGTAGACCAACATCTGTATTAGGGTTCACTGTTACACAGTCCTATGTTTTATATTTTAATTTTTAATCTAGCATATATGACCTAACATTTTCCCTTTTAACCACATTCAAGTATATAATTCAGTGCTATTAATTACACTCAAAATAATGTGCTGCCATCTCACCATCCATTTCCAAACTTTCAAAATCAACCTAAATAGAAATTCTGTACAAATTAAGCATCAGCTCCCCACTCCCTACCCTCAATCTATCCCCTAGTAACCTATATTCTAGATTCTAAATCTCTGAATTTGCTTATTATAGTTTACATCAATGAGATCATACGATATTTGTCCTTTTGTGTCTGGCTTATTTCATTCAGTATAATGTCCTTGGGGTTCATCCAAGTGGGTCGGATGTATCAGGACTTCATTCCTTTTTATGGCTGAATAATATTCCATTCCATGTATATACCACCTTTTGTTACCCATTCGTCAGTTGATATGGACACTTGAGTTGATTCCATCTTTTGGCAATAGTGAATAATGCTGCTATGAACATTGGTGTGCAAGTATCTGTTCCAGACCTTGGTTTCAGTTCTTCTGGGTACTTAGTAGCAAGATTACCAGATCATATGGTAAGTCTATGCTTAGCTTCCTGAGGAATTGCCAACAGCCACAGTGGCTATTTGTCTTTTAAAGGCTGCCAAAGGGATATACCAGAAATGGGTTGGCTTGTACAGTGTACAATTCTATAATTTAGAGGCTTACACTTGTGAGGCCATGATAGTGAACAAATCAAGGCATCATCAGCAGATCCTTTCTCCCTGAGCTGCAGCTGAGTGACCAGGCCCATGAGAGCATCTGCTCATCTCTTCCCCTCTCCTCTGGCCCTCATTGCTTTCAGCCTGTGGCTAAAGTGGCTTCCTTGCAGCTTCTGTGTTCTTTGGCTTCAGCTTCTGGCTCTGGGGGTCTTCTCTCTCAGCTTCTGGGTCCTCTCTGTCTCTGCAGCTTTTTAATCCTCCATTTACAAAGGACTTCAGTAAGAGGATTAGGACCCACCCTGGGTCACACAACCTAATCTAAGGCCCTTAATTGAATTAGTTTAATCAAGATGCCCCACCTGTAGGAGGCTTACCTGCACAGGAATGGATTAACCCTAAAGACATGCTTTTCAGGGGTCCATAAAAGCGTCAGACTGCCCCAGCAGCTGCACCATTTTACATTCTCACTGGCAATGAATGAGTGTCTTCTTTCTTCACAACCTCTCCAACACAGATAGTTTTCTGATTTTTAGTAGTGGCCATTCTGGTAGGTGTAAAATGGTATCTCATTGTGGGTTTGATTTACATTTCCTAATAGCCAGTGATGTTGAGCATCTTTTCATGTGCTTTTTAGCCATTTGTATTTCCTCTTTGGAGAAATGTCTATTCAGGACTTTTGTGCATTATTTTAAATGGGTTTTTCTTTTTTATGATTGAGTTGTAGGATTTCATTATATATTCTGGATATTAAGCCCTTATTGAATGTGTGCTTTCCAAATATTTTCTCCCATCGAGTAGGTTATCTTTTCGCTTTTGTGATAAAGTCTTTTGAGGCTCAAAGTTTTTAATTCATCTATTTTTCTTTCATTGCCTTTGATTTAAATGTAAAGTCTAAGAAACACTGTCTAGCATCAGATCCTGAAGATGCTTCCCTATATTTTTCTTGTACAAGTTTTATAGTCCAGATTCTTATATTTAGGTCTTATATTTCGATCCATTTTGAGTTTAAGTTTTGTATATGGTATGAGATGGGGGTCCTCTTTCATTCTTTTGCATATGTATATCCATTTCTCACAGCACCATATGTTGATGAGACTATTCTTTCCCAATTGAGTGGACTTGGCAGTATTGTCAAAAATCAATCAGCCATAGATGTGAGGGTCTATTTCTGAACTCTAATTTTTATTCCATTGGTCAGTATATCTATTCTTGTGCCAGTACCATGCTGTTGTGACCACTGTAGCTTTTAATAAGCTTTAAATTCAGGAAGTGTGAGTCTTCCAACTTTGCTCTTTTTCTCAAGATGTGTTTGGCTATTCTGGGCCCCTTAACCTTATGAATAAATTTGATAATTAGCTTTTCCATTTCTGCAGTTAGGCTGTTGGAATTTTTTTGCAGTGAATCTGTAAATTATTTTGAGTAGAATTGACATCTTAAAGATATTTAGTCTTCCAAGCAATGAACATGGTATATTCTTCCATTTTTTTATATCTTCTTTGATTTCTTTAGCAGTGCTTTGTAGTTTTCTGTGTGCAAGTCCTTTATGTCCTTGGTTAAATTTATTCCTAGATTATTTGATTCTTTTAGTTGCTATTGGAAATAGAATTTTTATCTTGTTTTCCTCTTTAGCTTGCTTATTACTCACGCATAGAAACAGTATTGATTTTTGAGTGTTGATCTTGTACCCTGCCACTTTGCTAAACTCATTCATTAGCTCTAGTAGCTTTGTTGTCGATTTTTCAGAATTTTCTTTATGAAAGATTATTATCTACCTAAGTGCTCTAGCTAGAATTTGTATATGTATATCCAATTCTCACTGCACCATTTGTACAATGTTGAATAACAGTGGTGACAGTGGGCATCCTTGTCTTGTTCCAGATCTTAGAGGGAAAGATCTTTCATCATTGAGTATGTTAGCTGTGAGTTTTTCATACATGCCCTTTATCATCTTCAGGAAGTTTCCCTTTATTCCTATTTTTCTAAATGTTTATATTAAGAAAGAATGCAGGATTTTGTCAGATGCCCTTTCTGTTCTGCATCAATGGAAATGATCACGTGGTTTTCCTCTTTGTTTTGTTAATGGGATCTATTACATGAATTGATGGTCTAGTGTTGACCCACTCTTGCTGTAGCAGTTTGATGTTACTGATGAATTCCAAAAAGAAATATTGGATTATGTTTGTAAACTGGTCTTTTCCTCTGAGCATATAAGATTATACTCAATTCATTTACTTGATTACTTAATCACGTAAACCTCTTGTGTCAGTAAGGGTTGAGTACCCGCCCCTTGGTGGGTGGGCCTCACATGGCAAAGGACAGAGTTGAGAGCTTTTTTTTTTTAAGATTTTATTTATTTATTTCTCTTCTCTCCCCGCCCCTGCCCCAGTTGTCTGTTCTCTGTGTCTATCTGCTGTGTGTTCTTCTTTGTCCGCTTCTGTTGTTGTCAGTGGCACAGGAATCTGTGTTTCTTTTTGTTGCATCGTCTTGTGTCAGCTCTCCATGTGAGCGGCACCATTCCTGGGCAGGCTGAACTTTCTTCCGTTCTGGGCGGCTCTCCTTCTGGGGCGTACTCCTTGCACGTGGGGCTCCCCTACGTGGGGGACACCGCTCCATGGCTCGGCACTCCTTGCACGCATCAGCACTGGGCGAGGGCCAGCTGCACACGGTTCAAGGAGGTACGGGGTTTGAACCGCAAATCTCCCATGTGGTAGACATACGCCCTAACCAGTGGGCCAAGTCCACTTCCCCAGAGTTAAGAGCTTTTAATGTTGATGTTTTGATGCTGAAGCTGGAGCCCCAGGGAGAGACAGACAGAGCCGTGCCCCTGAGAGTGTACAGCTGACCTTCTGGAGAGAGGAAAAGCCTAGAGAGCCTCATTGTCTACAGCTGACCTTGTGGAGAAAACAGAGGCACTGAGCCCAGAGGAACCCAGGAAGCCTGAACCCTCGCAGACATTGGCAGCTATCTTGCTCCAACACGTGAAAATAGACTGGTGAGGGAAGTAACTTATGCTTTATGGCCTGGTATCTGTAAGCTTCTATCCCAAATAAATACCCTTTATAAAAACCAACCAGTGGTATTTTGCATCAGCACCCCTTTGTCTGACTATACATTTGCGCACCTTGGATAAAACCCACTTAAGCATGGTGTTTCATTCTTTTAACCTGCTGTTGGATTCGATTTGCTAGTGTTTTGTTGAGGATTTTTTCATCTATATTTATAAGAGAAATTGGTCTATCATTTTATTTTCTTATAGGATCTTGCTTTGGTATTAGGGTAATGTTGGCCTCATAGAATGAGGTAGGTGTATTCCCTCCGCTTCAGTTTTCTGGAAGAGTTTGAGGGGAATTGTTATTAATTCTTCTTGGAATGATTAGTAGAACTCCTCTGTGAAACCAGCTGGTCCTGGTCTTTATTGGGAGGTTTTTGATGACTGATTCAATCTCTTTACTTTTAATTAGACAGTTGAAGTCTTCTATTTCTTCTAGAGCCAGTGTAGATTATTCTTGTGTTTCTAGGAATTTGTCCATTTCATCTAGGTTGTATAAAAATTGGTTGGCATACACTTGTTCATAGTATCCTCATATGATCCTTTCTGTTTCTGTGAGGTCAGTAATAATGTCCCCGCTCTCATTTCTCATTGTATTTGTGTCTTCTCTCATTTTTTGTTTGTCAGTCTGGCTAAGAGTTTGTCTCTTTCTCTCCCCTTCCCCCTGCCCCCCAGTTGTCTGCTCTCGCTGTCCATTTGCTATGTGTTCTTCTGTGTCCGTTTGTATTCTTTCAGTGGCACTAGGAATCTGTGTCTCTTTTTGTTGCTTCATCTTGCTGGGTCAGCTCTCCGTGTGTGTGTCACCACTCCTGGACAGGCTGCACTTTCTTTTGCACTGGGCAGCTCTCCTTCAGGCACACTCCTTCCTCATGGGGCTCCCCTAAGTGGGGGACACCCCTGCGTGGCACGGCACTCCTTGCATGCATCAGCACTGTGAGTGGGCCAGCTCATCACATGGGTCAGGAGGCCCTGGGTTTGAACCTTGGACCTCCCATGTGGTAGGCAGATGCTATTTCAAAGAACCAACTTTTGGTTTTGTTAATTCTCTCATTTTTTTTTTTCTCAATTTCATGTATTTCTGTTCTAAACTTTATTTCTTTTCTTTTGCTGGCTTTGGGATTAGTTTGCTATTCTTTATTAATTCCTCCAGGTGTGTAGTTAGGTCTTAAATTTTAATTTTTTCTTCTGTTTTTAATTTTTAAATTTTTCTTTTTAAAATAAAATTTTATTGAAGTACTCATTTGTACGTAAAAATACATAATAAGTATATAGTAAAAGTTGTGAGCTTACAAAACAAACATGCATACCACCATACAGGGCTCCCATACCTCACTCAACCACCAATACCTTGCATTGTAGTGAAACTTTTTTTACAAACTGAAAGCAGATCATGAAAATATTACTACTAACTATAACCCATATCTTACATTTGGTATATTTTTCCCCCAAACCACCCGATTATTAACACCCTGTATTAGTATTGTACATTTGTAATAATTCATGAGAAACATTCTCATATTTGTCCTTTTAGCCACCGTCTGTCTTCCACCACTAAATTTCCAGTGTTATACATCCCCATACTTTGTACAGTCTATTCAAAGTGTATACTAAGTGGCTTTCCTTTTCATCACAGAGCTGTGTTGTCATCATTTCAGTCAATTTTAGAACATTTTCATTGCTCCAAAAGGAAGATCCCATTCCCCTTTGTATCCCCTATTGTTGTCTCTTAGAATTGATGTATTTTCTTTGCCATTGTTGCAAAAACATTACAATTTTACTATCATCCATAAGTTACGTTAGTTGTAATTTTCCTGTGTACCATGAGAGAGAATAGTCTCATATTTGTCCTATTAACCATAGTCCATCTTTTACCACTGGATTCTCTATGTTATACAGTCCCATGCTTTGTACAATCCATTCAAAGTGTACACTCAGTGGTTATCATTTTCATCACAGTGTTGTTTACATTATTGTGATTTTCCTGTGTATTGCCATATTCTTAACACTTTATAAAAGAGCATTCTTATATTTATACTCTTAAACCATAATCTTCATCCACCACCAAAATCACTGTTATACACCTCCTAGATTATTCTCTAGTTTCCTATTAATTGACATTTACATCCACAGATTATCCCTTTCAGCCACCATCTCATTTATAAATCAGCAGCATTAGTTATACTCACTATAATGTGTTACCATCAACTGTATTCATTTCCATATCCCTTTCAACCACCATCTCATTTATAAATCAGCAGCATTAGTTATACTCACTATAATGTGTTACCATCAACTGTATTCATTTCCACAGTTTTACAAAGAACCCTTTTTTTAAAATTTTACGTACATTGAGCATCAGCTCCTATTCTAAATCTTCATTCTATTTCCTAATAACCTATACTCTAGAGTATACCTCCGTGGGTTTACTTATCACATTTAGTTCATATTAGTGAGTCCATACAACATTTGTCCTTTTGTGTTCAGCTTATTGTACTCAACATAATACCCTCAAGATTAATCAATATTGTCATACACATCTCAATTGCATTTCTTCTTACAAGTGAATAGTATTCCATTGTATGTATACATCACATTTTGTTTAGCCATTCTTCACTTGGTGGACACGGGCTGTTTCCATATTTCAGCAACTGTGAATAATGTTGCTGTGAACATCAGTGTGCAAATGTCCATTCATGTCCTTGCTTTCAGTTCTTCAGAATATAATCCTAGTAATAGGATTGCTGGATCATATGGCAGTTGTACATTCAACTTCTTGAGGTACTGCAAAATTTTCTTCCACAGAGGCTGCACCATTCTACATTCCCACAGTGAAGGAGTGAAGGAGTGTTTATATTTCTTTACATCCTCTCTAGCGCTTGTAGTGTTTGGGGATTTTTGGTGATGGCCATTCTATAAGGTGTGAAATGAGATCTCATTGTAGTTTAGATGTGCATTTCCCTAATAGGTAGTATTGTTGAATATTTTTTCATGCTTTTTGGCCATTTGTATTTCCTCTTTGCAAAAATGTCTTTTGCCCTTTTTAAAATTGGGTTGTTTTTTTATCATTGAGTTGTAGCTTCTCTTCTCATAACATGGATGTAAAACCCTTGTTGGTTATGTAGTTTCCAAATACGATCTCCCATTGAGTAGGCTACCTTTCTTCTTTCTTGAGAAAGTCTTTTGAATAGCAAAAATGTTTAATTTTGAGGAGGTCCCATTTATTTATTTTTTTCTGTCATTGCGTGTGCTCTGGGTGTAAGATTTAAGAAACTACCGTTTACCATAAGATCTTCAAGTTGTTTCCCTACTTTTTCTTCTAGAAATTTTATGATTTTAATTTTTATATTTAGGTTGCTGATCCATTTTTAGTTCATTTTTATAGAAGGTATAAGATAGGGGTCCCTTTTCTTCTTTGAGGTATGGAATGTCAGTTCTCCCAGCACCATTTGTTGAATACACTGTTCTGCCCCAGCTGGGTAGACTTGGACAAACCTTTTCAAATATCTAGCACTTGACCATACATGTGAGGGTCTGTTTCTGAATCATCAATTCTGTTCCACTGGTCTAGGTATCTAGATATATGCCAGTACCATGCTGTTTTTACCACTGTAGGTAAGTAATATGATTCAAAGTCAGGAGGTAAAAGTTCTTCATCCCCATTCTTCATTTTTAAGACATTTAAGAGGCTATTCAGGGCTTTTAAATTTGTTAATGGGCTTTTCCATTTCTGAAAAAAAAAAAGGCTTTTGGGATTTTTATTGGAATCCTATTGAATTTGTAAATCAGTTTGGGTAGAATTGACATCTTAATGATAAACATGAACATGGAATGTCATTACATTTATGTAAGCCTTCTTTAACTTCTTTTAGCAATGTTTGTAGTTTTCTGAATACAGGTTCTTTATGTCCTTGGTTTATTCTTAATGTTTGATTCTTTCAGTTGCTATTATAAATGGATTTTTTTTTCTGGTTTCCTCTTCAGATTGCTCATCAGTAGTATATAGAAATGCTACTGATTTTGTGTATTAATCTTATATCCTGCCACTTTGCTGAACTTGTCTATTAGTTCTAGTAGCTTTGTTGTGGATTTTTCAGGATTTTTTAGATATAGGATTATATCATCTGTGAATAACAACAGTTTCACTTCTTCCTTTCCTGTTTGGGTGCCTTTTATCTCTTTAATTAGCCTAATTGCTCTTGGTAGAACTTCTAGCCTAATATTGAATAACAGTGGTGACAGTGGGTATCCTTGTCTTGTTCTCAATCTCAACGGAAAAGCTTTCACTTTTTCTCCATTAAGTACAATGCTAGTGAGTTTTTTATATATACACTTTACCATGTTGAGAAAGCTTCCTTCTATTTTTATCTTTTGGGGTGTTTTTTTCAAGAAAAGATGTTATATTTTGTCAAATACCTTTGTGGGCTAATCAAAAGGGTTATGTGTTTTTTTCATCTTCAGTTTATTAATGTGGTTTATTACACTAATTGATTTTCTTGTGTTAAACCATCCTTGCATACCTGGCATAAAACCCACATGATCATGGTGTATAATTCTTTTAATGTATTTTTGGATTTGGTTGGCAAGTATTTTGTAGAAAATATTTGCATCCATATTCATTAGAGAAATTGGACTGTAATTTTCTTTTTTCATATAATCTTTATCTGGTTTTGATATTAGAGTGATGTTGGCTTTCATAGAATGAGTTTGGTAGCATTCTTTCCTGTTCAATTTTTTTTTTTTTTTTTTTGAAGAGCTTGAACAAGGTTGGTATTATTAGTAGATCATCTTTGATTAGTAGAATTCACCTGTGTAGCCACTTGCTCCTGGGCTTTTCATCTTTGGGAGGTTTTTGATGACTCTTTCAATCATCTCCTTACTTGTGACTGGTTTGTTGAGGTCTTCTCTTTCTTCTAGGGTAAGTGTAGGTTGTTCGTGTGTTTCTAGGAATTTGTCCATCTCATCTATATAGTCTAGTTTTTTGGGGTACATTTGTTCATAGTACCTTCTTATGATCTCTTATTTCTACAGTTCAGTGGTAATGTCCCACCTCTCATTTCTGATTTTATTTATCTGCATTTTCTTTTTTTCTTCATCCGTTTGTCATAAAAAGGCTTTGTCGATTATACTGATCTTCTTGAGGAACCAAACTTTGATTTTGTTATTACATTTGTTTCCATTCTGATCTTTGTTCTTTCCTTCCACTTGGTTTCAGATTAGTTGTTATTCTTTTTCTGGTTCCTCCTGGTGTGCAGTTAGGTCTTGTGATTTTTGCTTTTTCTACTTTTTTAAATGTAAATATATAGGGCTATAAATTTTGCTCTCAGGACTGCTTTTGCTGTGTCCCATAAGTTTTGATATGTTGATTTCTTATTTTCATTCAGCTCAAGATATTACTGATTTTCCCTGTAGTATTTCTTTTAGTTACTGATTGTTTTAAGAGTGTTATTTAATTTTCATATATTTGTGGGTTTTTCCAGTTCTCCACCTGTTATTGATTTCCATTTTCATTCCATTATAGTCAGAGAAGACGCTTTGTATAATTTCAGTCTTTTTAAATTTATTGAGATTTGTTTTGGGGTGTACTTTTCTGCATCTGTCTGCTAGGTCTAGTTCATTCATCCTACTATTAAAGTTCTCTGTTTCCTTATTGATCTTTTTTCTAGGTGTTCTTTCTGTTAATGAATTGAATGGTGTATTGAATTCTCCAACTATTACTGTAGAGGTGTTTATGTCTTCTTTCAGTTTTGCTGGTGTTTGCTTCATGTATTTTGGGGCACCAAGATTAGATGCATGAATGTTTATGAATGCTATTTCTACTCGATGGATTGTCCCTCTTATTATATAGTGTTTTTCTTGGCTCTTATAACAGCTTTTGACTTAAAAGTCTATTTTGTCCAGTATTAGCATAGTACTTCACCTCTGTTTTGGCTACTAATTGGATGGAATATCTTTTTCCAACCTATACTTTGAACCTATTTTTGTCTTTGGATCTAAGGTGAGTCTCTTTCAAACAACATATAGGTTGGATAATGCTGTTTTTATCCATTCTGCCAATCTGCTCTTTTAATTGGGGAGTTTAAACCAGTAATATTTAGTGTTATTACTGTAAAGGCATTTTTCCTTTGTTTTTTATGTTTTACTTTTTTTTCTCTTTCTTTATTGCAACTTTCCTTTCTATTTTGTTTACTTTTTGTAGTATGTCTGACTGATCCCTTTCTCACTTCTGATACTGTATATTTTTAAAATACTTTCTTTGCAGTTACCCTGTGGTTTATGTTGCACAACTTATACCTATAACGTCTTGATTTGAAAAGATACCAGCTTAGCTTCAATAGTGTACATATTCTCTGACTCTTCATTTCCTCACACTACTCCAAGTCAATCTTTTATGCCTGTTCTTTCAACCTACAGAACTCCCTTTAGTAATTCTTGTAAGGTGGACCTTCTGTTAACAAACTCAGTTTCTGTTTATCTATGAATATTTTAAATTCCTCCTCATTTTTGAAGGGCTATTTTGCCAGATAAAGAATTTGGGGCTGACAATTTTTCTCTTTTAGTACCTTAACTATATCATACCACTGCCCTTTCACCTCCATGCTTTCTTATGAGAAATGAGCACTTATGCTTATTGCAGATTCCTTGACTGTGATGCCTCACTTTTCTCTTGCTACTTTCAGATTTCTCTTTTTTTTTTTTGGCATTTGACAATCTGATAGTATATGTCTTGGAGGAGGTCTGTTAGGATTTATTTTGTTTGGAGTGCAGTGTTCTTTTGGATGTGTATATTTACATCTTTCATAAAAACTGGAAAATTTTGGCTATTGTTTCCTCAAATATTCTTTCTGCCCCTTTTACCATCTCTTTCTGGGATACCCATACATGTATGTTTATGTGCTTCCTACTGGCACTCAAATCCCTGAGAACTCTGCTCAATTTTTTCTGTTCTTTTGTCTGTTCTTCAAACTGTATAATTTCAGAATGTATGATTTCAGTGTGAGCTCTTCTGACTGTATGATTTCAATTGCCCTGTTTTCTAGCTCACCAAGCTTTTTCTTCTGCCTGTTAAAATCTGCTGTTGCATACCTATAGTGTATTTTTAATCTATACTATTATATCTCTCATTACCATAATTACTGCTATGTTTCTTTTTATACTTTCAAGGTCTTCTGTATGCTTACACACTATCTTCTTCTCCCGTATTGCTTTTTACACTATGACCTAGTGGAATCAAGTGTCCACTAGACCCTTGTGATGTGCAGGTCCCTTAGCCCCCATTCCCACCAGGTTGAACCCATCACAGGAGAGATGGGACAGGGCCCCACAAGTGGAACACCTTTGGTCTAACTCAGGCAGGACCTGCAGGTTTATCAGGCTGGGGGGGACTGGGAATGAGAATGGGGTGAGCACATGGTACCAAGGCTCCTTATACTGCCAGACACTCCTGGGAAGGGAGCATTTTATTCAGCAGAAAATTATCTTGGGGAAGGTACACAGTGTCTTCTTAACATCTTTTACCTCTTTATGAATATTTTCTTTCATCTCCTTATATTGATTTAGGAGATCTCTTTGAACTTCTTTAATTAATTTTTCTAAATTTCTGTGTCTCCTCAATCTTTAATTTGTTTCCTTGACTGGTCCATATCTTCCTTTTTCTTTGTATGGTTTATAGTTTTTGCTGATTATCTTGATGAATTAACATTGAAGTTCAGTTTCTTTCTCTTGTCTAGAGTTTCATTGTTGATTGTCTTTGTATTAAGCCTCTTCTTCGATTAAAGGTCCATCTTACTTTGGGCCTTTAGAATAGCCCAAGCTTAACTGATCAATTTTTCTCAGCTCTTCATCTGATTCTTGACTGGTATATGCGGTGCAGTTTTTAAAATAGTACTTTCTGTGTAGTTGTTTCACCTGCAGGAGAAAGCTTCCTTCGGTCTCTTCCTTCTCTGGGGGTCTTGATCTGTTCTGTTCGGTTTTCTGCCAGATTTTCTTCCCAGCCCCTGTGATTCTTCACTCAGTGCCCTGTTTTCTTTACATGTTTCCATTCTGGGACCCTCCAGCCTTACAGCAGTTCAGTTTAACCCCTCCCCCTCCCCCTTTTTTTTTCTCTCTGGGTGAGGCTTTTCTGCCTCTGGTTTCTTCACTATTAGATTGTCTCTCCCTAAGGAGCAAGATGGGGTCAATCCAGAAAGGTGTTTACTCTAGAAAAGTCCACTTTGCATTTTAGGGTATCCTGCCGACAGTAACTGTATTGAGAAAGTGCCACAAGTTGTTTCCCACTGTTCTGCAAGGGTTTCTCTCCCCTCTTGCCTGCCCCTCCGGGGGTCCTTTTATGTGCAGCACTCCCCAGCACCTTGTGTTCCTTGGATTCCTTCTTCCCTGGGTCTCTGCGGGCTTGGGTCCCTGCGCCTGGATATGTTTGGAGTTCTAACATGCTGCTCTGAGTTCTTCTGTAGTCTGTGTCCCCAGTGGGAGGGGCCACTGCCTCTGGAGACCTCCCCAACTTTGTGCAGGACAGAAGGGGGTGCTGAAAAGGACCAGCCAGTCTGGGATGAAGGTCTCCTACCTGATATTTTTCTCTTTCTTCAGCTCACCATTTGTGGAGTCCTTTTCTAGTCACTGCCAACCTCCAGAGTTCTAAGCAAGTGGAATTTGTCTTTGTATTTACTGGATCTCTGGGGAGGTTTCTCAGGGTTTGACATGTCACCATGTTGATGAAGTCACCTCTTGAGTCATGCTATTTTGCTCTTACCGTGGGATAGCTCTGGGAAGGGCATACTGATAGTTTTAGAGTCACACATGGACAACAGCTCCACAAGACAGTGGTGAAACTTCAAGTTAGGTTAAAAAAAAAAAAAACAAAAACCCTCAGTTTATACAGGACAAAGACAAATAATTTGCCACAGTATTAAAAATCTTTACCCAGTCCTCCTGTTCTTATCTCTCACTGTTTTAGTTCCTTTAGTCTCAATTTTCTCATATGTTAAATCAGGATAATATATCTCTCTCATAGAATTGTTCTGAAAATTAAGTGCTAAACATCAGCTAATATTCCTCCCCCATTCCCTCCTTCATGCCTCCACAGGTAAACTCTGAATTTCAGGTAGACTGCTTTACCCACTGTTGGCCAAATACCCCTCATCCATTTTCATCCTTTGAACAAGGCTCCAGTGACTTACCAGGTCTGGCTCACGGTGCTCTCCACATTTCCCCACACCTTACTTATCTAATTCCTACTTAGCAGTCAGGACCCAGCTCCATTCCTGTTTCCTCCAGGATGACTTCCCAACCACCACAGCACCACTAGATAGCTCCCTTCTCTGAAATCCTCAAATGACAATTAATGGTAATGGGAGCACCAACTCTGTCTTTGGTATTTTCAGGTGCTTTTCAAATTGTATGATATATGCCTTGTCACACTAACTAAATAGCATGGTCCTGAAGATAGACCATGGGTTAGAATCCTCTGGGGCCTCTGAAGGGCTGAGTTTTATTATTCTTGGAACATAGATGGTGGAATAAGCAATAAATTTTGGTGTCCAGCTGTGCCTGATTGGAATTCCTGGCCGGCCACTCACTGGGCATGTGATCTTGGGCAGGTTACCTCTCATGAGCCTTAGTTTTCTCATAAAGTGCAAATACCTTGAAGAATTGGTGAAAATGAGAAATAATGTGTGTTTAGCACATAGTGCTTGAGCCCAAGTAGATGTTTAATAATATTATTCTTACTGAGTAGCTATTTCTTTTTAAACTGATGAATAGATGGTAGCAGAATCTCTTCCAAATAGAAAGGATACTTAAATTTCAAGAGCCAAAGTATCTTCAGTCATCTCTGATGAAAATTATAAAATCAGTAGATTAAGATTCTATACCTTAAAAATCCCACACTATTATAAGCATTTAACTAGGCATTTCTTCAATAATTAGTACCTACTATTTGCATGGCACTTTTCAGGTATTTGGGATACAAAAGTTATAAGAAAAAGTCCCTACTACTATGGAATTTAATTCTGATGAGAAAGATAGGTGATGAACAAAAGGATACCAAATAGTTCTTCATAGTAAGAACTATGAAGGAAAAGAAAGAAAACATCAAATAAAGTGAGAGGGTATGGGTACAGGGGGTTGGGAGAGGCTATATTTAGATTGGGTGCTAGGATGTCCTCTCTGAAGAGTGACACTTGAACAGAGATCCAAATTAAGTGAAGCTGGAAGCCATGTGATAATGGGGAAAATTTTTCCAGGCAGAAGGAATAACAAAAGCAAAGGCTCAGAATTGACATGAGTTTGACATGTACAAAGAACAGTTTAGAAGGCTGGAGCAGAGTAGGCTAGATGGGGAAGATGAGGTCTAAGTGTTCCTGTTTGGCCTTGTAAATGATAAAAGGTGCTTTGATCTTTGTTCTCAGTGAAAATGGGAAGCCATTGGCATTTTGATGGGAATTTTTATTAAATAAAGGCTGTAAGGATGGAAGGATATAGAAGCAGGGATTCCTGTTAGAGATCCTGCCAAAATCCATATAAGAGATGATTAAGCCTGTGAAGATAGTGAGAAGTATTTAAATTTGGGATGTATTTTGAAAGTTGAGTCAGTAGGTCTTGTTGAAAGATTGTAGGTAGTAGAAGACATTAATCAGAAATCAAGCCTGTTCTGTGCTAAGCAACCAAGAGAACAGTGGTCATTCCCTGAGGTAGAAAAAACTGGGAAAGGAGTGAATTTGAGGGAGAGGGAATCACAAGTTCCACTCTTGACCTGTCAGCTTAAAGGTCTCAAGTTAGAAATGTCTGGCACTCAATTGGACCACATGTAAAAATATGGTATAAAAAACACACCAAAGAAGCATGGGAATGTATGACATCACCCAGACAAAGAGAAGTAGCCAGAGGACCAAGCTCAGGGACCTTCCATCATTCAGAGGTCAAGACAGGATGCTTTCTATTAAAAGTCAGTGAATATTTGTTTTGCACCTCTTCTGCTAGCTACTTTCCCAGGTTCTTGGGATGTAACAATTACTGAAAAGGCAGCCACCTACTTTTTAATACCTGTGTAATCTTGGGCATGCTGTTTAACTTCACTACACCTGAACTCCATCATAAGATGGAATTAATCATTGAGGTTAGTACAAATATGAAACAACAGTAAAATATCAGTCATTGGCTGAATATCCAAATTATTCACACAAGGGGTTTTATCTTCATAAGCCTTAACCCTTTTTATGAACCCACAAGGTAGATATTACTGTTATATGAAAGAGAAAGCAAAACTTAGGTAAGCCAATAAATTTTTCTAAGTTAGAGTTAAAATTTAATCAGCAAGGTTCCTACCCTGGTAGTTCTGGACTCCCACTACAGTTCATTCACTGTTTCAAGTTATCTGACGTGTAGAATACTCAACAGGGTGCCGAAGGAGGTGCTCCAGTCCATGTGGTTTTCATTCCTGTGTCCTCCCCTCCACTTGGTCCTGAGAAACAAAGTCCTATAACTAAGATCAATCAATAAAGCAATCACTTTGGTCATCAAGTATGTAAACTGCCAACTATAAACTTGGTAGAAAGCCTAGAAGAATTTAATGAATGTTAATTGGCCGAATAAACAAAAACCATGCCCTTTAGTCTTATTTTCCCTACAAAATACCTGGCCTTTAGAATTACATATTGGACAACATTTAATGAAATTCCATTACCGTTAAATTTAATTTATTTTATGAGCCTTCTTTTGTTAAAATCCATTCAAGTTATCCAGGAAAATACTCGATTAGCTAGTTTCTACTACCATTTTAAACTATTGCTTGTTTAGTAAATAGGAGGAAAGTAGCATTCTATGGTCTTTTAAACATAAATCTGTTGTTTATATGTACATTCATTTCAGTCCTCTCTTTCTCCTATCTTGCCATTTCTCTGGTGTGCTCCAGGTTGCATAAGGGTATTATGACTGTCCTAGTCACCCAGGCTAACCCACTGAGGTCACCTTTTATTCTTCCTTCTCCTTTCTCCCTCATTCCCCCAATCAGTCACCAGGAACTGACAGTTCTACATCTGAAATGTCTTGGAATTGGTCCCCTCTGATTCAGATTTAAAGACACCACTTTCAGACAGAATCCACTTGCTTAGATGATGGCAATAAATAGCCCATTAATTGATTAAGGCCTTGACTTTAATCACTTCCTTACCAATGAATTGTACTTTTATAGGCCAGAATTTTCCTCTTAAAACACATAAGTCATCCTAACACAAGGGGACATCCAAAGTCCAATGTACCTGGCCGAGGTCATCCTGTCTGCTCTCTGTCTTCTTCGACCCATCCACCTGTGCACTCTAGACAATCAGCTGTTAATATTACTTGTGTAATTTTTTACATCCTCTATCCTCCTTCTCCTCTGCTTTCTCGTTGCCATCCATGCATGCACTGCAACTAGTCTAAAAAGACATCTTGGTGTCCTCCATTAAGTTTGTCCTAATCTTCCCAAACAGAATAGACACTCCCCCCTTCACTTCTACAGCACTTTATTATGCCTCTCTTTATCACATGTCATTTTTATGGCTTACGTAATTATGATTTGTATACATAATAAGTTGGAGAAAAAATTTATCATTTTAACTGCTGGCACAGAAATTCCTCCAGAACGAACTCTCTTAGTGGGGAAAATGTGCTTGAGGATAGACTAAGCTAAACCCTATCCCCATCTTTCAGTCCCAAGGCTTGGAGATAGCCTTGCCTCCAAGGCTGTTAATAAGGGGAAGCTTCTGTGCATGTACCAAGGGAAAGAATTTGTCTTTCTCCAGAATGAAGTTGGGATGAGGGGGTGGGGAGGGAGGGAGATGAATATATAGAGAGAAGCCAGCAAGATGAAGAGGCCCTGGGGTTGAGACCAGTGAGGAGCACAGAGGTAGCCAAAAAGCATGTTATGAATTAAAGAAACACTAGGTAGTGCTGGAGCTCCTCCATGGTCCCTTCAACATCTGGGGTAAAGGGCCACTAAACGCTCAGATGGGTTTGCACAGCTTTAGCATCAGGATTCTTGCTAGAGGCCAAGGTAGCTCTGAGAATATAAACTGCATGGGAAATTACATACATCTTCGGGAGAACTTAAATTTCCACACATCATGAAATTGACAAGGATTTGAGTCACTTTTTCACCTGACACTTGAGGTAAATATATACCATTTCCTACACCTCACCAGATTATGAACTCCCTGAGGACACCTTTGCATGCCCACTTGATTTCCTACCGTAAACTCACTGAAAATATTTGTTGTTTTATTTTATTGTGTCAGTAGTATTAAGATGAAAAATACCTATACAACTGACTACTAGTAATTTAAACTCTCATCTTACTGATTTTCTCAGTAGGGAAAAGCCGGGTAAGAAGTACCAATAGTGGAAATAATGCTTAATCATCAGAAAATATGGTGCAGAAGATTTAATATTATCCTCTTGATTTACTATATATTTTCCATCTCTACATAGGAAAGATGTGCTATAGAAGGGAGAAGTGTAGACTAGAGAGAGCTCTTAAGTTTATCATTTTCCAGGTACTTAACCATTCTGAGTTACTCTTATCTCAGCTATTTCTCAGTCATAAGACTGCCAATAACAATATGTGCCCTGTCAACCTTTATACAGGTTTTTGTGATGATCAAATAAGTTTGTGTGTGGTGATAAATAAGCCAGTATTATGCCACCTGCAGTATTTTAATACAACAATACCCTGATCCTGAGGAGTGTGGACATGATTTTGCCAATAAAGGAGAAATTAGGAAAGTAAATAATATTTGCATAATGTTTTAAAGCTTGCAAGCTTCTTATCTCACCCTTCCTCTTAAATGAATGGGGACAGTTAGGACTGTGCATTTGGTGGGCAGCAGAGCCCCGAGGCTTTAGCAATGTGAGAAGTTCAAGGTGAGAATAGGACTAATAGCAGAGATGCCAGATTAATCCAAAGAAGCAGGCTGAGAATAAAACTGAGGTTGAGAACAAAGGGGAAATTTCAGAAAGTGGGGACAATCAATGTAGTAAGGAATGGTCCATAGGGTAGATATGGCATCATGGAGTCCAAAGTCAAGGAGACTAGAACCCTTCCCAGCGTATTCTCTGAAGCCAGTAGTACTCTGATACCAAAACCAACTGAAGAATCACAAGGACAGAAAACTGCACACCAAAATCCCTTATGATATTGATTCAACAGTCCTCAACAAAAGTTCTCACAAACCAACTACGGCAACAGATAAAAAGAATTGAACACACAGATAAAAGAATTTAACCCAGGAATGCAAGATTGGGCTTAACATATGGCAAGTCAATGTACTATACTGTATTCATAGACTAAAAAACAAAATCACATGATCATCTTAGTAGATGCAGAAAAAGCAGTTGATGGAATCATGGACCCTTTTGTGATTTTTTGTTTTTAAAGCATTAAACAAACCAAGGGTAGGACGGAACTTCCTTATCCCAATAAAGAACATCTGCAAAACTCCACCCATATCTAATATCATTCTTAGTGGTGAAACACTGAATGGGGCCTTGAAAATGCTCTAATATTAAAGAGTGGTGATGGTTGCACAACTTTGGATATACTAAAACCACTGAACTGTACACTTTGACAAGGTAAATTTTATGGTATGTAAATTTTATCTAAATGAAGTGAAACTGTTATTAACCAAAAAAAGGAGGAGCTCGAGGTTTACAAGTGTTGGGGTTTTGTCGCACATTAAGGCAAGTTTACCTTATTCTCAGTATATTCTTCATGACAGCTGTCTTCCATGGCCATTATTCAAATATACATTTGAAGTACAAGAATCTGAAAATTAAAGCAATTAAATGGCTAAGATGTCATACGTACTAAGTGTAGGAGCTATAATGCATATCTAGATTTTTCAGAGTACAAGACCTATGCTTTTTCTGCAGAAACAGCAACGAAAATCAGGATTCTTGCTTTTTTTTTTTCTTTGAAGATACTAATATGAGCTTATTGATCACAAAACTTGGAATTTGGAAATCTTCAAATTAAAACCCAGATTCACATTTCATGTGGTTTTTCTTTTTCCTTTTTTAAGAGCAGCATTTTCTGATTTTTGTTTTCCTGTTCATCATTAATACTTTACCTAGTTCAGAAGGGATTTCATGAGATAATGCATTTTTAAAACTACCGTATAAAATTAAAACCATGTATTTTGTTTTCGGGATCATATAATTAGAGTGGAGAATAAACACACCAAATTCTAGGCTGTATAGTATAGCCTTTTCTGACAGCCAAAGCAAAAAAGTAAATCAGGTGGATTTTGTAGTTCTAATTATCTGTTGGAAAAAAGAATATAAAATTTTCAAGGCAGATTTTCCTCTTTACTACTAAAACAGTGTTTCTCCTACCTCACTGGAGAGCAGAAAAGTCCCAACTAGAGGTCAAGAAACATGGCTTCTAGACTCAACTCTGTCACTATTAAGCTCTGTAGCCTTGCAGCAGCAGTATTTAATATAATTCTTCTGAGCCTCAGTTTCCTCATCTTCTAAATAAATGTCTTCCAAATGTGAATTTGTGTCGTAATAATATACCTCCTTATTTTCCAACATTAATTTGGCAGAGTAGTCAAATATTAAAGAAGTTTTCAGGAAGGGAAATTATAATTCCCTCAGATGGAAGGATTTTAAAATTTTTCTCCAAAATTCAAATACATGAATATTTTATAAGGGGAGAAATGCCTATTTGTGGCACCGAGACAGCCATTTTAGCCAACAAAAATGGAAGTGGAACACTACCGATGCATTCCACTTGGTCTTGTTATTTATATATCCCTATACTTGCAATAAAAACTGTTTCAATAATTTATGTAAGCTTAAGTACCAGATAGTTAACTCATATAATTTCTGTGCTCTTTAATAATAATCTCTGGTGTAACATAGACCTTGCTAATGATCGGCATAAAATAGGTGGAGGACTATTTGGATGGTCACTTCAAAAGTTTATTATATGGTTACCTTATAGTATCTCATTAGAACGGTATTTTTGGAACATTTTATGTATCTTTTAATACTTAAAATATGGACTTTCATTATACACTGTCCTTCTTTGAGATATAGCCATGGAACTACCTTATTGGTGAATCTGCCCTATTCTGATAAAGATCCTTCTGCTATTGAAAAAAGTAACCTCCTTGTATCAAACCCTGCACTGGAGCAGTGTTATGACGGGGCTTTAGAAGTTGCTGATGGGGTACACTATGCACCCCCACCTCCTTTTCCCCTTCCTACTTCAAGCATCTACTGATATGTTAGTTTCTAGAGAGGCATGTATAAGACAATGTCTTTCTTCTCCAGGAGTTTAAAGTTTATTTTTAATCAAATAAGGAGAACTTAGTTCTAACATAGCATGATTTTAGAGGGTCTCAAAATCAGGTGTGTTCAAGGGCCACAGGGAAAGATTAATGTTGGGTGTCACCTCGATAAGGTACTAGGGAGTGATGGGCGTATGCCATCCCAAGCAAGAAAGGGCTTGTCTTAAAGGCATTCAGGTTTTAAAAATTAATCCTACTCTGACCTAAAAAGTTTTTCTAAGGTTTAAATGATCCACCCAGTTAAAATTCATGGCATAAAACATAATTTAAACCCCAGTGTTTTCTAAAGAAATTCCAGGGAAAAGTTCACTTGAATATTTAAGTAAGTTATGAGTCTTCCATTCAACAGATGTGTCCAGTGTAATTCAGAAAGCCAAATTTGTTTCAGAGCCTTTGTTACATCCTACAAAATGACTTAATTGGGGGACTGGGGTTTAGTCTTCACAGTATATACAGTGTTCCCCCAAAAGTAATTATTTTGAATAGATACTATTATATCTCAAGGTAGAACTTTTTGTTAGCAAAAAGTCCTCACTCTGCCTGTCTAAATTATCATAAAAGTTTGCTAATTAATAATAATGCCCTTAATGATGCATTTTCTACTGTCTTGATTATCTTTAAACCTTTGGCTTAATACAGCTTATGATCTAACTTACTAAAATATGATGAATAAAAAAAAAAAAAAACCAGAAAGATAAGCCTTTAATAGGTTTTGTTTTTTTTTTAAGTGGCCTAGAAAGTAATGCAGAAAAATACTTAGGGCAGATGTTATATTTAAGTAAAAGCATAATGTACTATGAACCTATCCACAGACTCCATCCCCCCCCACCCCTTGCCCCACTTGAAAAAAGGTCACTCGTAAACCTATTGTGTCAATTAGTTTTGTAGGCCATTTCAGTTGTTAGAGTAAAACAATGTTTGAAAAATACATTTTGGACATATTTTATTCATACAAAAAATAGTGCCAGATTCAATTTTGGATATACACTAAGACTGTGCTTTCTGGCATATTTTAGCAAATGTATTGCTCTTAATTTATACATTTTCAGAAAACATTTTTATTGAATCCAAATTTGAACATCAAGTGGTATGTATAATGGTTTAGTCACAGCATCTGGAAGGCTGGTAACTACTAATACTAAAATTTCAATCTGCTCAAAAGTAGTTTTCAGAAGGACACTACAGACAGGAAATGAAGAGTTGCTCATGCTGGTAAATCTGCTCTGCCTAAGATGGTGGCTGTTAGCAGGTGCTCTGCCTAAGATGGTGGCTGTTAGCAGGTGCTCTGCCTAAGATGGTGGTATTAGGCAGGAAGGATTTCCAAACAGCACCTTTTCCCCAACGAATGTCTTAGAAAAGACCCTGATGGGTTTGATAGGAGCTAATGTCTGTTGTAATGTAGAAGTAAATGTAAAGATTCCTGCATCCGAGAGCCATCTGCTGGCTAAGAGAAAGCCTGCAAAATAATGCACAGGACTGGCTAGACCCTTACTGAGGCATATGTAAATCCTGGTTAGCTGAAAGTCTCCTCAGCTTACTTTTGGCTTTAATATTGCATTCCCAACCTGTGTTTAATTAACTGTTAAGTAAGTGTCTCTACTTACATGTAGTCTGTGGCAGAAGCTTAATAAGCTCTTCAAAAGGATTTTAAAATGGACCTTTGTAAACAGTACAAAATATGCTTTTAAACCGACTTTTCCCACTTCCCTTAAATTAACTCTCTCGTGCAATACTTGCAAATGCTTTTGGGAACAGTAGTAAACAAACTGGAATAGCAGGGAGGGTAAACTGTAATTTCTGTGGCAGTTATGGTCAAGGAAGATATTTCCTTCTACTGCCAAACCAAGCCTTCTGAAAACCTCTCCCTGGAAATAAATACATATTTTAAAACAACTTTAAGAAAATATTTTCTTAGGCAGGTCATTATTAAATAATTATACTGGGTACTTCTGTCATTATTCATAAATCAGGTTACCTTAAAATTCTCAAGAGGAAATTATATGCCTTATAATTTTAGGCTATGCTTAAGTTTAAACTACATTTAAGAATGCCTATTTTTTTAACATGCTCTTGTTTTTATATGATTGAGTTAGAGGGAATATTTAATACATACTGTTTTGTAGCCTTTTAGTAATTTTATATGTCAATTTTTTTTACTACCTTGTATCTTCATATTAGTATAAAATCATAGTAAAGATTGGGGTCTGGAATCAACCACTTGAGTTCAAGTCCTCGTTTGATTACCTACTTTCTTTTGGCTTTGGCCTCAACCTCTCCGTGGCTCAGTTTCCTCAACTATAAAATGGGGTACTAACAGTTATCTACATCAGAGGGTTACTTTGAAGTTTAAACCATTTAGAGCAGTGCCTGGCAATGCAGAAAGCATTCTCTAAATGTCAGCTGTCATTATTTTCCCCAGCTTAGCCTTCTGGACACTGCATGTGTGAGCTGCCTAAACTTATTCCACTGTTTTCCTGCTCTTGTTTTTAGAGTTAGAATTTGTGTGTCCTCTTTCCAGGCTTGAAAGAATGTCCTAGTTTTTTATTTTTTAACCTCCTATAAAAACTCCAATCTCAGTGAAGGGCATCTCATCACACTAAGGTCACATGTGACAAATGGTCTTTTATTAGCAGCTGATTACAGTTAACCCTAATTTCTTTCGTACCAGACGTGCAGTGCCTTCTATTTAAATAGAGCTGTTCCTAGATGTGACTTTTTGAGCCTCTCTGGATTCAATTCTAATTTAACTTGCCTTTCCAGTTGGGACCATTGTGCAGCTGAAGTCCTGATTCACTCATTTGTTCTCCTAAATCTAATTATTACAACACTGTGCCTGTGAGGCCCCCTTAGGCATTCATTCACCACTCTAAAAGGCCCAACTTTCCGGGGAAGGGAGTGAGCCTCAGCCATTATTCTTTCTAACTGTACCGGTGTGTGTAGTATAGTATTTGGAAATAATATTCACAACTAGTTTATCTGAGCCTTGTCGTCATAACCAGTTCATTACTAAGAACCAGAAGGACAGAAAAATAGAGGACAGGCAGAAACGGCCTGGGGAAAAAAAGTTCTAGGGTATAGGACACCAGGGGAAGGCTGGACACCACCCAGACAAGAGAGAGGCGCAGGAAAGGAACTTCAGCACTAGGGCTGTGAGTAGACTTCAGCTGCCAGTGCCTTCCCGCCCCCCACGAGGAGCAAGCGTTGAATTCACCTGCACGGATCCGCCTCCCCAGGAAACATGCACTGAATTCACCTTGCAGGGATCCGCCTCCCCAGGAAATGTGGTACAAGGACACAGCCTAAGGCTGAGTTAGCTTTTGACCCACTAGGTTGGTCTGCTGGGTCCCAGGAGCCCTTCCAGGCTGGGTGGGGTCGCACCATTGTTTGCCTTGGGAGCCTGCACAAGGCTAAAGATATCCAACTCTCTCAAACACCCTCCATATTGACTGTGACTGGTTGTGGAGGACACAGTGGGAAGAAGAATTATTTCCTACTCAGGAAAAGAGGGGGTGCTGCTGGCAAAGGCTGGAGAACTGTCTTTGAGTTGCAAGGCTCTTAGCCTCCAGGCTGCATCCTCTGTCACATTCATCCAGTCTGTGTTGCCTCAAAACACACTCCTACATTGGACTGAGAGACCTGCCAAAGATTGCCATCTGCTGACTAACAAAGGAAGTGCATGTAAGGAATTAAAAGTAAATAAGAAAGAGGCTTTGACAGCCTTTACAGGCTCCCTTCCCAATGCCCATGGAAGAAGGTATACAACACATTACGGGGTCCAGGGCCCAGATTTGAGCAACTAGCAGGGACAATCTTAAAGACAGGCAATTATAGAGTTTCCCATCACTAAATCCCTATGAAAGAGAGAGAACTTGAGCAAAAGGGTAAATGCACCATCATAATCAGATGCCTCAACATCAGCAAAAAATTACAAGCCACACTAAGAATTTGGAAGAAATTTCCAAAAGCAATGGAATATATCAAAAACCCAGATGAGACACAGGATTTGAGATAACTGATCAACAAGATTCACACAAATTTTCAAAGTGAAATTAATGTGTTGAAAGACATTATGGCTAAAGAGATAAAAGGCATCAAGAAGTCACTGAGTGAGCACAAAGAAGAACTTGAAAACCTGAATAGAAAAGTAACTAAGTTCATGGGAATGAAAGGCATAATAGGTGAGAGAGAAAAAAACACATTAGAAGCATACAATAGCAGACTCCAAATGGTAGAAGAAAGAATAAGTGATAACGAAGACAGAACAGATGAAATTGAGCAGGGACTTAGAGAATTGAATGATAAAATGAAGCTCAACAACATATGTGTCATGGGAGTTCCAGAGGGAAAAGGAAAAGGGGCAAAAAAAAGTATTTGAGGAAATAATGAATGAAAATTTCCCAACATTCAGGAAAGAAATGAAATTACATGCCCAAGAAGCACAGCATACCTGAATGAGAAATCCAAGCAGGCCTACTCAAATGTCAAAGCTAAAGGGAAGCAGATGTGGCTCAAGTGATAAGGCCTCTGCCTACCATATGGAAGGACCCAGATGTGATCCCTGGGGACTCCTGGTGAATAAGAAGGGGAAGTGTGCCTGCATGATGACCCAATGCCCACATGGGTACCCACACGGCGAGCCAAGTGCCCATGCGAGTGCCATGTCGCGAGTCAAGTACCCACTTGGTGAGCCAAGTACTTGCGTGAGTGCCACGTGGTGAGCCGAATGCCCACACAGTGAGCCAGTGCCCACACAATTGAGTCATGCAGCAAGATGATGACACAACAAAAGAGAGATGAAAGGGAGAATCAAGGTGAAGTGCAGCAGAGACTAGAAACTGAGGTAGCACAATTGACAGGGAAGCTTTCTCCATGTCAGAGGTCCCCAGGATCGAATCCTGGTGAATCCTAGAGGAGAAAGACAAGAAGAGAAGTCAAAAAGAGAAATAGATACAGACAATTACACAGCAAATGGATACAACAAAAACAGCAGCGGGGAGGAGAGGGGGAAAAAGATAAAGAGAAAATTCTGAGAGCAGCAAGGGAGAAACAAATCATCACTTACAAGGAACACCCGGTAAGACTTAGTGCAGATTACTCATCAGAAACCATGGAGGTGAGAAGACAGTAGTATGATACAATTAGGATAATGAAAGAAAAATTGCCAGCTGAGAATTCTTTATCTGACAAAATCATCCTTCCTATATGAAGGTGAGTTTAAAATATTCACAAGCAGAAGCTAAGAGAGTTTATAAAAAAGAATCTCCCTTTGCAGGGATTATTAAATGGAGCCTTACAGCCAGAAGGAAAGAGACAGGAGAGAGAAGCTTAGAGGAGAGTATAGAAGGCAAGAATAGCAGAAAGGATAACCAAAAAAAGACAAAAATAAGTTATGGCATATGAAAACCAAAAACAAAATGGAAGAAGTAAATAATGCATTTACAGTAATATCACTGAATGTAAATGGATTAAATTCCCCAATAAGAAAATATGGGGAGTAGATGTGGTTCAGGCGGTTGAGCACCCACTTCCCACATGGGAGGTCCCAGGTTTGGTTTCCACTGCCTCTTAAGAACAAAAAACCCAGCAAACAAATGGAAAAAAACAACAACTCAAAAGCTGATGTGTCTCAGGAAAAAAAAAATATGCTTATAAAATGGATTTTAAAAAAAACATGAGCCATCCATATGCTGCCTACAAGAGACTCACCTTAGACCCAGGGATACAAATTGACCGAAAGTGAAAGGTTGGAAAAAGATATGCCACATGAACAGTTACCAAAAAAGAGCACAGGTAGCTACACTAATATGAGACAAAACAGACTTTAAATGCAAAAAAGTTATGAGATACAGATGGCCATTAAATATAAAAGGGACAGCACCAGGAAGAAATAACAGTCATAAATCATTGTACCTAACCTGGATGCCCCAAAATACATGGGGAAAACTAGCAAAACTGAAGGGAGAAATGGACATCACTACAGTAATCATTGGAGTCTTCAACACACCACTCACATAATTAGATAGAACAACTAGACATAAAATCAACAGGGAAACAGAGTACTTGAACAATATAAATGAGCTAGACCTAACAAACATGGTATGTTGCATCCCAAATCAGTGGGTTCTGCGTAATTCTCAAGTGCCCATGGATCTTTCTCCAGGACTGACCACATGTTAGGTCTCAGGGCAGACCTCAATAAATATAAAAGATTGAAATTATACAAAACACCTTCTCAGATAATAATGGAATGAAAATAGCAATCAATAATAAATGGGAAAATTTGTAAATGTGTGGAGGCTAAACAACACACTCTTAAGTAATCAGTAGGATAAAGAAGAAATTGTAAGTGAAATTACTAAGTATATTGAGTCGAATGAAAAGGAGACCACAACATATCACAAATTATAGGATACAGTGAAGGCAGTCTAGAGAGGGAAATTTATAGCCCTAAATGCCTGTATTTTAAAAAAACAGCTAAAGTCAAAAATATGTAATTGAACATCTGGAAAAACTATAAGAAGATCAGTAAACCATTCCCCAAACAAGCAGAAAGAAAGAAAGAAAAACACAGAAATAAATGAAATTGAGAACAAAAAAATGAGAGAAAATCAACAAAACCAAAAGCAGATTCTCTGAGAAGATCAATAAAATTGACAAACCCTTAGCTAGATTATTGAAGAAAATGAGAGAAGATGCAAGTAAATACAATCAGAAATGAAATGGGGGAAGTCACGACTGACCCCACAGAAATTTTAAAAAATCATAACAGGATATTATGAGGAACTGTATGCAAACAAGCATTCCTAGAAATGTTCCAACAGCTTACAATGATGACACAAGAAATACAAGAACTCAACAAACAAATCACATTTAAAGAGACTGAACCGCTCATCAAAAACCTCCCAGTAAAGAAAAGTCCAGGACCAAATGGCTTCACAGGTAAATTTTACCAAGGATTTCAAGAAGAATTAACACCAATTCTATTTAAACTCTTCCAGAAAAATTGAATAGGAGGGAAAATTATCAAACATATTTTATGAAGCCAACATCATCCTAATACCAGGGCACATAAAGATACTGCAATTACAGAAAATTATAGACCAATCTCTCTAATGTAAGTAGATGGTAAAATACTTGCAAATAGAATCCAACAGCATGTCAAAAAAATACACCACGACCAAGTGGGACTTATTCCTGCTATGCAAGGGTGGTTCAACATAAGAAAATCACTTAATGTAATGCACAACATTAACAAAATGACGGGAAAAAAAACACATGATCATTTCGATCTATGCAGAAAAGGCATTTGACAAAATCCAGCATCCTTTCTTGATGATAGGAATAGAAGGAAAATTCCTCGATATGATAAAAGGTATATATGAAAAACCCACAGCCAACATCATATGCAATGGGGAAAGGTTGAAAGTTTTCCCATTACAGTCAAGAACAAGACAAGGATACCCACTGTCACCACTGTTATTCAACATTGTGCTAGAAGTTCTAGCTAAAACAAGTAGAAGAGAAAACATAAAGACATCCAGATAGGTTAAGAGGAAGTAAAATTCACACTATTCGCAGATGACATCATCTCATATTTAGAAAATTCTGAAATGTCTATGACAAAGCTTCTTGAACTAATAAACAAGTTCAGCAAAGTGGCAGTCATCAGTACTGTTTCTGTACACTAGTATTAAATAATCTGAGGAGTAAATCAGGGAAGGAGTTCCATTACAATAGCAACAAAAAGACTCAAACACCTAGGTATAAATTTAACTGAGGAAGTACGGGGCCTATATTCAGAAAACTATAAAACAACGCTTAAAAAAAAAAAAAATCGATGAAGACCTAAACAAATGAAAAGACATTCTGTGTTCATGATTTGGAGGACTTATTTCTGGACTCTCAATTCTAATCCAATGATGTGTCTGTCTTTATGCCAATACCATGCTGTTTTGACCAAGGTAGCTTTGTAATATGTTTCAAGGTCAGGCAATGAAATTTCTCCAATATCGCTCTTCCTTTTTTAGAATGTTTTTGGCTATTCAGGTGTACTTTGCCTTCTGAATAAATTTGGTAATTCCTTTTCTATTTCTGTAAAATAGACTGTTGGAATTTGATATTCCATTGAACCTATAAACCAGTTTGGGTAGGATTGACATCTTCACAATATTTAACGCTCACCTCTTTGGCCAACTGGTTTCTGACAAACCTACCAAGTCCATGTTAATGGGACAAAACAGTCTCTTCAACAAACAGTGCTGGGAGAACTGGATATCCATACCAAAAGAATGAAAGAGGACCCCTATCTCACTCCCTACACCAGAATCAACTCAGAATGAAGCAAAGATCTAAATATAAAAGCTAGCACCCTAAAACTACTAGAAGAAAATATAGGGAAGCATCTTAAAGACTTTGTAGTAGATGGTGTTTTCTTGGACCTTACACCCAAAGCAAGAGCTCAAAAGGAAAAATAAATAAATGGACCTTCTCAAACAGTTTTGCACCTCACAGGACTTTGTCAAAAGAGTAAAAAGGCACAATTTGATGGGAGAAAATATTTGGGAATCACGTATCTGATTGGTATAATATCCATGATATATACAGAGATGCTACAACTCAACAATGAAAAGATAACCCACTTTGAAAATGGGCAAAAGACTTGAATAGACATTTGTCCAAAGAAGAAATACAAATGGTAAAAAAAAAAACACACATGAAGAAACTGCTAAACATCATTAGCAATTAGGGAAATGCAAATCAAACTACAGTGAGATATCATTTCACACCTATTATAATGGCCACTATTAAAAAGACAGAACTACAAGTGTTGGAGAGGATGTGGAGAGATAGGAAAACTTACTATTGGTGGGAATGTAGAATGGTACAGTCACTGTGGAAGACTATTTGGCAGTCCCTAAAAAAGCTGAAACATTTGCCACAGGACCTGGCAATACCACTACTGGGTATATACCCAGCAGAACTGAGCAGTGACATGAACAGACATCTGCACACCAATATTCATAGCAGCGTTATTCACAGTTATGAAAGATGGAAACAACCCAGGTGTCCATTAACCAATGAATGGATAAGCAAACTGTGCTATATAATGGAATATTATAGCTACAAGAAGAAATGACATCCTAAAACATGACAATATAGATGAACCTGGAGGACATTATGTTGAGTGAAACAAGCCAGACACAAAAAGACAAATAGTGTATGATTGTGCTATTATGAATTAAATATATTGTGTAATCTTATGGAGTAAGTAACTTCATTATGGGTCACCAGAAAATAGAATGAGTTTAAAGAATGGAAAGCTGAAGGTTAACTAGTGCAGAATTGCTAAAAAGGATGTGTTAATCTTTGGAAATGAATAGAAAAGGGAAAAGCACAACATAATGTTTATCACTAGCAGTATTTTTATAAGGGTTTAATAATGGTTTAAAGGGAAAGTCTAAGGTCATGTATATGAAAAAGAAAGCTAAAAAATGTAACGTGGGACCATATAGCGTAATAAAACTTAATGTGAAATAAAAATATGGGTGATATTGCATCTAAAAGGTTATTTTTTTTGAAACTGAATAAATACATGTTAATATTACAAGATGTTAGCATAATTTTTTGTCTGATATTAAGTGACAGATACCAGGCACAAAGTACTATATATTGCATGATTCCATTTATTTAATATGTAAATATAAATCAATTTATAAAGAAAAAGAATCCTATTTTGGCAAGGCTGGTCTTTGACACATGAAAGTCAGGTTGCTTACATTTGAGGATACCTCAAAGTACCTTCTAGACAGAGAGAACTCTGCTCTGAAAGGATAGGAAAGGACAAGCAAAAATAACAGAAGGGTAATTATAGCTGTTCTTTTTTTCCTTTTTTTTTTTTTTTAATTCCCCCCCCCCCATTGTCTGCTCTCTGTATCCATTTGCTCTGTGTTTTCTGTTTCTGCTTGTATTCTCATTAGGCAGCTCTGGGAACTGACCCTGGGACCTTCCAGGGTGGGAGAGAGGTGATTACTCTCTTGCACAAGCTCAGGTCCCTGTTCTGCTATGTCTTCTTATTTTCTCTCCTCTGTGCCTCTTGTTGTGTCATCTTGTTGCACCTGCTCTCTGCATCGGCTGGCACTCCTGCAGGGCAGCTTTCTTGTGCGGGATGGCATTCCCACGCAGGGCGGCACTCCTGCATGGGACAGCTTGCCCTCACCAGAAGGCCCTGGGTATCGAACCCTGGACTTACTATATGGTAGATGGGAGCCCAATTGATTGAGCCACATCCGTTTCCCAATTATAGCTGTTCTATTACCCAATGCCCGTGCTTATGGATAGCCCCAGAGTGAAATGGGACTGGATAATATTGCTGGGTGTAAGGATCATTCCTTTGTCCTTTTCTGCTTACCTTGATGCTTATTAGGATCAAAAGGAAGATTTTTGCTATCATTAATCTCATTTGCCAGCATCCCACACATGTTCCAAGTGATCTCAGTAGCCTCCTACTGAAGATTTTAATTGTAAGTAGTACTGCAGTTTGCCCTTTTCCTGAACTTAGAGGAAAGGGCTGAAGCACTGGTATATACCCTGTAGAATATTTAATGGGTAAAACTTAAAAAATTGGAAGTGGGAGTCAGAAGTTGAGAACCCATTATCTGAAGACTTGCAACCAAAGGATCACAGTAAGGATTAATTAACCCATTAAGGATTAACTAAGCAATTAATTATATTAAATTAAAAATTAGGAATAGCTGACTTTTAACACTCATTCATTCATACATTCATTTAATTTAACAAACATTTCTTAAATACCTACAATGTCTCAGATTTTAGAAATACATTACTTGGTACCAGCAACATGACTGTTACCTTTCTGGCCATGAACTTGACTTACCCAAACTCCCAATTCACAGTAGCCATCTCCTATGGAACCAGCAAGTAGGAAGTCATACTGGGAGCCCCAGTACTATCGTGGCCCTCCTTGGAGTAAGATTATCTTCTTACCTTGCTTTGTTTTTCCCCACGTTTGTTCCCCTTTGATCTACCTACCTCTCTACCTCCAAAGAGATCGAATAAATAGTTCTGAAAGGTAGAGTTCAGAGGGTTCTTTGCATCTTCAGAGAGTGTCTCTGCCATAAAAGTAGGAGAAACAAGGAGAAATATCCACCCACTGAATGTCACATCAAAGACAGTTTTGCTGGGTGCAGCTGTTTATTGCACCTACAGTAAGAACATCTAGGTGGTTGCTCTTCATAGTTGTCCCCAAACACTCTCATCTTCTTATTGTGAAAACCAGAATATGAGGTTTTGTAGCAGTAAGGCCATCCACCTAACATGTACAGTCAATACATTTAGTGGAGTAATTTCAGGCTATTCTGAGGCCTTTGCATTTGTTTCTATGCCTGCAACACAGTTAAGTGGTTGATGGACTGTATCGTTTAGCAGTTACTTGGTTTTGATTTCAGATTTATTTTCCACTTTTCTCAGTGGAAAGATAAATATAGGAAGATAGATAGCTAAAATCAGCTGCAGGCAAAACTGTGTGTGTATGTGTGTGTGTGTGTGTGTGTTCATGCATAGTTTACATTTAGGCTTCCATATATTAAGGTGGAGAAAATATTATGTAAAGCATTCTTATTAAAGACTTTGTTAGAGTTTGAAGAAGGAAACAAATGCAATATCCATTTTATCCATTTTAAAAAACAGCAAGCGTTGTACAGGACAATAGTGTCTTTTTTTTTTTTAGGTGAAATAGACTTATCTTTTTTTTTTTTTAAGGTAATAGATCACACAAAACATTACATTAAAAAATATAGGAAGTTCCCATATATCCCATTCCCCACACCCTCCAGTCCTCCCACATCTACAACTTCTTTCATTAGTGTGGTACATTCATTGCATTTGATGAATAGATTTTGGAGCACAGTCCCAAGTGCCAAGTCCCGTATTTATTTTCATGCCTAAAAATGCAAGCAGTGAATTACTGTTGCTATATTGTTGCACACACAACCTTCCCTATTCACTTGAATCACACCCCTGTGCCAGCATGTTCCTTGTCAGGAGTGACTAAAACTGTTTTTCTATGGGGAAGGCCAGTCACACTATTTTGACTCTTTTCACAATAGGTTCCAATCATGTAGAAAACCACAAATCCACATTGATTAATTAGAAGGTCAAACAGGTATTTTTAGCTACACCATATGTTCTTTCATTCTGCTAATATGGATCTTACTTAAAACTGTTTAAGACACAGGCAGATGAATGTCGTTTATATTTGATTTTACCTGATAATATAAAGCTTTGACTGTTAAATTTGTTAATTGTACAAGGGAAAAGATACATTAAAACCTTGAAAGGCACATATGCAGGAGGAAATACTCAAAAGGAATTTCACTAGAGCAATCTAATAGTGAAATGCTGGAAGCAAAGTTAATGTCCATCTCTTGGGAAATGGATCTAAAAACTCTGAGAGGTTTAGTTATTGAGCTATCAAATTTCATCCAAGTCAGGGGTAGACAAACTTCAGTCCATGGGCCAAATATAGCTCATCTCCTGTTTTTGTAGTTTTATTGGAACATAGTCACACTTATTTGTTACATATTGTCTAGAGCTGCTTTTGCACTACTATGGCCCAGTTGACTAGTTACAACAGAGACAGTACAATCCTCAAAGTCTAAATAAAAGTTTGCAGACCCTGATCTAAGTTAAAATGCCATCTATTGTAAGATGCAACTCTATGTACTATGAATAAAGAAAAAAATTATGCCAATTAAACTATAAGAAGCTATTAATTGTATAAGAATGATATAAAAATATGAAAAATCACATTTTAAAATAAATGAAATATAATACCACATAAATTAGATGAACTACAGCCATTTCCATCAAGGTAGAGAGATTTAAAATGTTGAATGTTGAATGAAAAAAAAAAGAAAGGTGTAGAACAGTTTGCAGAATGATGCAAAGAGGATATTATTCATGTGACTCTTAAGCAGAAAACAATATCATGACTTTCTATGAGTACAGATAGGTATAAATGTATTTTAAAAGAATTGGCAGGATCTATGGAAAACTGATAATAGATGTTTTTCTCTGGGAGGAGGAAAAAGCAAAACAATGATGGTGGAAGGCAATGGGGAAATTTATCTTTACCTGTAATGTTCAATTTTTTTTTAAAGATTTATATTAATCAAATGCTTTTTAAAAGCATCAAAATATGGAGGCAGTAACTACTGGAGGTTCTGAGGGGAGGGAGAGGGAAAAACAGGTGTAAATTGGGGACATTTTCAGAACTTGGGAATTGTCCTAATTGACATTGTAATGACAGATATAGTCCATTATATATCTTGTCATCAGTTACTAAAATATATGGGGCAGAGTATAAACTACAATGAAAACTAGAATCCACGCTTAGTGGCAATGCTCCAAAATCAATTGGAACAAATGCATCACACTAATGAAGGATATTGTTAATGTGGGAAAATGTGGGAGGGGTAGGGAGCAGGGCAGAGGGGAATCCCCTGTATTTTTTATGTAACATTTATGTAATTGAGTATCTTTTTAAAAATAGAAATAAAAAATAAAAGCATCCAAACAACAAAATGGAAGAAAATATGTCAGTATTAGCAGTGATAAATGTAATAGTAGCATTTGGGGTAATTATTTTTTTATTGTATTTCACAGTGATTTTAAAAAGCTTCACACATAACTAAATGTTGCTATATATATATTCTTTATATTTCAATCAAAAGAGTCTAAGGTTAGAAGAAGTACAGGTTAATCAATTACCCAACATTATAAACTAATCCTGTTTTTCTACTGGGGCGTTAAAAATAAACAACTCATAGTTAAAAAATTTTTTTTCATAATGGTAGTACAGCTAATCTTTAAATGCAATTCATTTTATTCGTCAACATGAAAATCCACCAGGTGGAAACTTTAAATGTCAGATTCAGTTTACTGAACAGAAATAGCTTGTCATGAGTCATGTTATTGATGTTCTGATGTCATTTCTTTCAGCTTGACCTCAGTTATTTTGAAATGTACATTGTGATTTTACACTATTTTGTCTGTTGTTGCATGGAGTTCAGACTTGCATGTTATATATTAAATACATTTATTTTGTCTTTTGTCTATATCAACTTCCTAAAATGTCCTCTATAAGAGTACTGAAAGGTTCAAAAATATGAGGTGTAAATCTGACAACCTCAGGATTATCTTGGGCATTTACTTACCTACCATTGCTTTTGCTTTGTTTTTATTGTTTTGTTCTCATTGTTGCTTGTTTGTTTTCTTTTGCTCTTTTAAGTCTGACTTCTCTCCCTGGGAGTATTTCACCAGAAATGATGTCTCACTGCCTACCTTAGAGATGAACAAATGAGATGTGTCAGAGTAAGTGGCAGGAGGACGTGTAGACATTAGGCATGGTGGCCTTGAGGCTATATGAGGCTAAGGTTAAAAGACTTCTCTTGCCACTACAACTAAGATGGAGTTATGTGTTTCTTACCATTTAACTCCATGTTTTCTTTTTTCAGTTCAATTTCACCATTTAGTATTGAGAGCACAAGACGCCAGAGACGTTCCGAATCCCCTGACTCCAGAAAACGGCGTATCCACAGATGTGATTTTGAGGGATGCAACAAAGTGTACACGAAGAGTTCTCACCTGAAGGCTCATCGGAGGACACATACAGGTACAGTTCCATGGGGCTTCTCCCCTGAGGGGTCAGTGAGAGTCTGGAAAGGGCTAGCCACTCAACTCTCCAAGGCCACAAATTTGCTATAATGGTGCTTTGAACTCATTCATTGTGTTTAGTCAGGATTCTACAGAGAAGCAGATTCAGCAGAATATATTTATATAATATATATAAACATATTTGTGTGTGTATATATATAAAAATACATAATGATACACACACACAAATATTGAGATTTACTATAGGGATTGCCTCTTGTGACTAGGGGGCTGGCTAGTACAAATTCCATTAGGGCAGGCAACAAGCTGGAAACTCCAGTACAGATGAAGTTGAATTCCCCAAGAGAATCTGGCTGGCTAAAGTAGCAGCAGAAATTCTTCCTTCTGATTGCTGAGATCCTCAGTTCTGACCTTTAAAGCCTCTATCTGACCGGATGAGGAGACAGCCCTCATTACTCCCCAGTGCTTGCTTGACCACACAACCAGACCCCATGTTCTAAGCAAGTTGACACATGAAATTAACCGTCACAGCCACCATGTACTTTATTTCTTTCTTCTGGGCAGAATGCATTCTGTCTCAGTTGAAAAGGGCTTTAGTCTTAGAAGACATACTTCTTTGGTTTCTAAATTCACTATTTCTTAAGAGCTTTTAAAATGGTGTGAACAAAATGATCTAGTTTTTCTCAATCTACGTCACCCCTTAATCATGTAGTTTTTCAGGTTTAAAAATGTCCACAGAGCATATCAAACAACCAGCTGAAACAAATGATTCTCTTATCTTAAAGGTAGCATTTTAACAGCCTGTACCCTTTAGACCACATTTTTTTCTCCCCTCAATCCTCTCCCCCAAATACCCAAACACACACATGAGCATGCACACACACACACACACAAATACATATAGCTAGCACTGTGGACAATTTTTAAATCATTTTCATACCATTTCATTTGATTCTCACTGAAACTTTTTTGTATTGGGAGAGATTTTATTTTTTTAATTTTTTTTTTTAGTATTCACGGTTACAATGAAGGAAATTGAGGCCAGAAGTGAATCACTGACTGTCTAACACTCATCCATCTGTGGAGGAAATGAGCTGGTGGTTCTTCCTTAACCCCTACACATCCCCTCCATCGCCTGCCTTCGCCCTGCTGTGGGCCTCTCAGCCGGCATGACCTGGCTTCTATTGCTTCTAAATCCTGTTGGGCGCCACCAGTGGGAGGCACTGGCAAGACCCCACAACTACAGTAGATTTTCTAGGAAAAGTGCCTGGAGACTAGAACGAGTGAAGCTTGAAGAGTCAGATAGAACAAGGAAATGCATTCACACACTGGTGCCACAAACCGAGCAAGCCCAGTGACTACGTCAACAGGAGCTCAGGCTTCACCTGCCTCTAACTTCAAACTCCAATTACAACAGACTCTCACATCACTGTAAATAGTACTCCCTTCTCAAATATGTTAACATGACCACATTACACACCCTGTTGCCCAGTTGAGGCACCAAACTAATTAGAATCATTCTTTACATTCATTTTGCCCAGTTATTTCATCTATTTCCAAAGCTGCTTTTACAGAGATTCCAGACCAAGAGGCTAAGTATTTTTGTGTGCATGATGAAATTATGGCACAGGCAGTTTCCCTGAAGTGAGTAAAGCATTAAAGAATCTACAGTTTACTTTTGCTCATCTAAAACTTCATACTTCTAATATTTCCAAGATAGTTATGTCAACACATTTTCAAACTGCCTCTTCCATTTTTCCTCCCTGTCCTCAATTCTTTTCCCTTTCCTACTTAATTCCAGATTCTTCCTTTTCCATTGGTTTTGAGCTTCCCTATAAGAAGTTTTCATCTGTTTCACAGGCACTATTTTTTTTAACCAATTCCTTTATCAATGAGGAAAAAAATGAGTTAAGAAAAGACATGAAAGTAGCATAAGCACACTTCCATCAAGTCAGTATATAGTGAATACAAATTGCCATAAAAAGAGCGATCAGGTTATAGTACTGGCTTTTTGTGTGATTGTTAGTTACTATTAAAAAATAATAATGGTCTTTCTTCAGTGAGTCCTTGCATACTTTGAATTATCTGGAATACATTACAGCTTCGTCTTCAGGCAGATGACTACTGCATTTATCTAAGTGATGAACAGTGAGAGAGAGGAAAGTTTTAAAGTAGATACTGTTAAAGGATTTAGCTCCATGGCATTCTAGAATTGCACCTTACAGGTTTTAACATATAATTTGAAAGCAGAGGAGACATGATTTATGCATTGTAATTCTAAACAATATAAGCCTTGGATGCTGATGTGGCATTAATTAGTTTGGCTTCTTCATAAGATGAAATCATAGGCTCATAGGGCCAAAAGAGCTTTATATATCACGGAGCCTAGTTTGTTGTTAGGGAAATCCTCTGTGTGCCGTCCTTCTCAAAGAGCAAGTTGGTACCATTGAGTTCTCTGCACACTTACACATATTTTCTTTATTTGATCCTTACAGCACCTGGTGGCTGCAGGTATTATCTCCTTAGCACAAGTGTGACTCCTGGTCAGTATTGTTCCCACAGCAGTAATTTCCACCCCCCTCCCATTAAACGCAAGTCACAGAGAGCTTGTCCCTCTGCAGGGTACACTGGGTGAAATCTGCGAGGGCAGAGTCTCTCACAGTGTTGATTTGTCTCTTCGGGTGTTGTTTGACTTTCGGAACATTCTGGTTGAACTGGACAGCTCTACTGATCACTGGCTGAACGGGGCCTCCCTGTAATTTTCACACAGGACCCTGGTGTTTCTCCCAACACTGACATCTTTGTGTCTCCAAATTAGATATCTCCAGTTGTCTCAGCTATGTCTTTCTGAATACACTCCAGTTTATAACTAAACTTTTAAAGTCTTCATACCACAAATTGAGATTTTGGTAACTAACTTTTCCTAATAATATATGCAAGGAGTAAGCTAAGTCTTTCAGCAGTTGACTGTCTCTGTTAGGGCACCAAAATCAAGAACTTCTGACAGCTAGACCTTATCCATCTCCTGTACTTATTACTGGTTTCCTGATTTCTTTGAAACCTAAACAGCTTCCTACTGGGAGCTGGCCTGCAAGTGATGGCTTGCCTTGGGGAATAGTGCATTCCCTGTCACTGAAAGGATTTCAGCACAGCTGGATCATCTCTGTGAACGAGCAAGCAGTATTCTGAAGGTTGGCATACCCTTTTCTAGCTGGAGAAATTATTATTCTAAGCTCATCTGACTGATTTGGACCCATTATTCTCTTAAATTGGAACCACTTTGAAACTTTTCTCTGCCTATCTTTTAGTATTTTAAGTTTCTCCTTTGCTACTCCATTTTTGCCAGGTAAATGATGAATGTAGTGAGTAGCATGCTCCTAGAGATTTCCTTTCAGTGGTCTTAATTTTTTAACCAGTAGCTGAGAATCCACTTAATTGTCCTACTTCCAGATCACATTTATCTACCCACAGCTATAGTAAAAAGACCTTGTCATATTCCTGCCCCAAATCAAGATATGGCAAAGCCATTCATTCATTTAGCAGAGAGATACTTACTCTGTGCAAGGCATAGTCCCCTAAACTATCAATCTAACATACTACTTTTAAAAAGAAAGAATGAAATTCAGTTGATATACTACAGCTGGTTCAAAGTGAGCCCATGCTGACTTCTGATCTGTAATCATATGCAAGATTTTATAAGGGTTCAAAATGAACTTAACACTAGTTCTGTAGGGATTCAGGTTGGCTTGCATTGCTTTGAATAAATATCTTCTTTGTTTAATAAATATCTACCTTTGTTTCAGGTATATTGGAGTTGTATGTACATGACCAATAATAAGTTATAACAGATGACTTATGAGAGCCTTGCAAGATACGGGAGGTGAAAAAGCAATGAGAAACTTCTTTTGGGGAGCCACGTTAATTTTGCCATTTAACACCTTGATCTCTTTTTGTGCTTTATTAGTACCTCATAAGTCATCTTTTATTTAGGACTTATGCAGCAAATTAAACATATTTGTAAGAAAGTGAGAGAAGACATTTTCTGGGTACTAGCAAAAAATTTAGAGTAAACAAAGAAATGCAGAAACATGGCATTTTAAAATACATATTTTCATGAAATTAGATAATATCTTGAAGATTTTTAAGTACTATACTAACACCTCCCTGTGGCAAATCTGTTTAAGAAGGAAAAAAGCGTATCTCAGCAATCACATATGCATTACTGTCAGCAGGTACACTGTTCTTACTCACAGGTCTAAATTTTGTATGTTTCCTCTACATGAAAGTGTATTATCTATTTAAATGAATATGCAGTATTTTTAAATTAAGTCATTTAAACCTATGTACTATGAATTTCCTTCAAGAATTTTATTGCCTATGAAATAATGTAAACTATTATTTTAGAATAAAATAATTGTATGGATTCAGTGTTGCTATTTGAAATTCTCATTATTTTCTGAAAATGTAGCTATCAGGATTTCTAATATGCAGTACATGCAACAGGGCGTCAGTGACTCCTACAGTCGCTAGATGGTGCACTAGAACCAGATGTTGTGTCTTAGAGGAGGGTCAGAAGAGATTGCACTAAAACCCTCCAGTGGTATGACATGACTAAAACATGGACAGTGATTATCTGTGTTCTACAGAGTATTAAAATTTAATGATGAATAAGGAAAAGACAAGATAAATTTAATAGCAGGTTTTAAAAGTGATGGCAACATTTTAAAATGTTCAGTTCCAAATGAATCTGCAAATTTTTTATATTCCCAAATTGATAACCTGCCTTGTAATGAATATATGGAACTCATTTAGCTAATCTTATCTAATATTCATTTGAATTTATATGAAACTCTAAGCCTCTAGATCCAAAAAAGTAGTACACTTAAGGCACTCATGTCTTATCTATCTGACTTTATCAAAAATAACAAATTTGTTTTTCTTGATGAGTGAAAATTCTAATTAAAACACAAATTAATTCATAACCGAGTTTTGCACATAAAGGAAGTTTACCTATATGTATACTGAAAAAACAGTGAACTCTTTTGGTTAAATTTTTTAAAACTGTATTCTTTATTCCAGAAGGTAAACATTATTTAACCTTTTCCTTGAGAAGTGAAGCCTTTACAATTAATATCATGGGCTATAGTCATTAAAATCAGGTCATTATACTTTATCTGTAGCATACACACATACATACACATGTTGATCCTAAATGATTGCACATCCCGTGCTTTTTCCCTTTTCCCTCGCATCTTCACTTCTCACTGCTGTTCCTGTTATTTTTTGCTTCAGTTTGGTGTCTTAATTTAGTTAATGAGATTCTGAAATGATGTAATGATATTCCTACAAAGTAAAATTGTCGGCTTTGTGACAGCTGTGCTTGTTGGTGGCCTTTTGGGTTTTCTTTCATGTTCACAGTACTTACCGTTGCTAGCTCTGATCTTAAGATAAGTGGGATGTTACTGTTCATAATTTCACTATATTCATTAATTAACTTACTCTACGTACAGCTCTGTTTCAGACCCCTGTCTAGATTAATTAGATAAAACTTAGGGCTCTCTGATGCCAAGATAACATACTGACAGTTTTTAGGGGAAAATCTTCTAAGTTGTTTGACCAAGCTACTCACAAATTTGAGAACTACTGGTAATTACTGATAAATGGGAAAATATAATAGAAGTAGCGCTAAATTTGAGGTCAGGAAACAAAAGATTAAATCCATCTTTGGCCCTTATCTAGCCAGGTGAACTTAGACAACCTTCTTAATGTCAGTGAATCTCAGGTTTTCTGTTTTTTTTTTTTTAACTTTAATCATAAACATATCAAGTTATAGCCTAATTCCAATAGGGAACATCATTCATCTTTATATTGCCAGTAAATACAGTGAGTAACACAGAGATTCAATAATTGTTGAATTGAAATTTTTTTGTAGATAGGTACCTAGATATGTTGTTATTGTGAGTAGGAGGTTCAAAGCAAGAGAGTTTGGATAATTTAGTACAAACACTCATCACTATGAGCTATTATCATAAATATCTTTAGACTCTGCTAACTTAAATTTTACATAATTCATAAAATTTGGCATAAAGTTAGCTGTTTTTTAGTAAGTCCCTTTTTACCATCATTTTGATAAAACAATAACAAATAATCTTTTACGGAATATGTTTAAAATACTTAGTAAAACGTATCAGTTTTACCTTTGAAAAGGCCCATTCATAGACAAATTCAGTTTATACAAGTATTTATTAAGCATTTTCTGTGTCAAAAGCACTACAGAAGTTTTTTGTTTTGTTTTGTTTTGTTTTTTAAAGAGAAAGAATTATAGTTCCATCTTCAGTGAACTTGTCATTAAGTGTAACTAGACTCATGGATAGTCAAGGCAAAGGTTGGCTGCATAAATAGCCTTATATTATAATAAAGGTATAAGCAAATGACAAAGGGAAATAATGAGAGCCACTGACTGTCACCAGGGCCTTTGGGGACACTTTCCTAAGCTGGGCATATATCCACTCTATAAAGCATGAGGGGAAAACTGTAAGTAATCTCTTACACATGATCTTTTTTTTTTTTTTAGATTTTTATTTATTTTTTATTTCTCTCCCCACCCATTGTCTGCTTCTCTGTGCCCATTCGCTGTGTATTCTTCTGTATCTGCTTGCATTCTTGTCAGCGGCACTGGGAATCTCTTTTCGTTGCATCATCTTGCTGTGTCAGCTCTCTGTGTGCTGCACCACTCCTGGACAGGCTGCACTTTTTTCGCATGGGGCAGCTCTTGTGAGGGCACACTCCTTGCGCATGGGACTCTCCTATGCAGGGGACAGCACTCCTTGCGTGCATCAGCACTGCGCGTGGGCTAGCACACCACATGGGTCAGGAGGCCCTGGGTTTGAACCCTGGACCTCCCATGTGGTAGGCGGATGCTCTGTCAGTTGAGTCACATCCACTTCCCTCACACATGATCTTGACAGCATCCTAGCTACAGGCATCACCCTATGCAAGCAAAGGCATTTTAGTGCCACCTGTAAAAAAGAAACCAAAATCTAGTTTGGTAACAAAACGTCATGAAAGTGTTGTACTTATTTTCTTTAATGGAGAGGAGAGTGAGTTATTTTAATCAATCTTTGAGAGTTACTCTTCAGAAATATGTTTCACCTAATATTGACAATTATTTACAATTATCTGAACTTAAGTACCAATACTGTACATACTTAACCCTGTTTTTAAATTTTACCTTAATTTACCTTGACCTTTTTCATATATTTAGAAAAGTAAAGACTTCTAAATCAGCCTACCAATTATTACTTCATTTAAGTAAATGAACTAGTAAATTTTTTTCTTCTTAATTCTGTTTGTATTAGCATAAAATTCATCAAAGGCAGTGGAAAGTTAAAAAATGCCACGGGATCTCATGACTGTGCCCCCCAGTTTCTTTCCTTGGCTTTTGGCCTTATTTTAACTACATCTAGCAAAGCTGCATGTAAAGAGGGGTGGGCTTAATAATATTTCCAACCTTTGTACTTTCTTTTTTTCTGCTTAAAAAGAACTGTAGAGTTAGGACTATTGGTCATCTTATCCTGTAAGGTCAAATTAACTGCCACCAATATGGAATTTAAAGATAATAAAATTATAGCATATTCATCAATAGAAAATATATAAAGTAATGTTTATAAGGCTAAAAGTAATTCAATAGTCTTCATAATTAGGAATACAAAGAATTATGCATAACTATTGTTTTAAAGAGTAGAATAATGAATAGTGCTCAAGCAACAAAACAGAAGGCTCATTCACATATCATTTCCAGCACTAGGAACGAATGGCCAATCATTTCATATGACTGAAAATTGAGATATATGTAAGAGCAAGGCAAAATATAAAGCTGAAATCAGTGGGGACCTGATCAGCAAGGCATGAGATGATGAAGAGTTAGACTTCATCCCAAAGTAACTGGAAGCCACTGAAAGATGTTAACCAGAGAAGAGACATGATCAGATTGTCTTTCAAATGTAGTACCGACAATATATTGGAGTAGAGAAGGGGGAGGGATAGGACATATGGCAGGGAAACAAAATCATTAGAAATTGATCCTGGTGAAAGGTGGCAAGAACCTAAAGAAAAGCAGACCATGACTATGGTGATAAACCAGAGAGGACAGCTGGATTGATATTTGGAAGGCAGAACCAACAGACATAATCATCCCAGTGGGGCAGGTAGAGAATAGTGGATATTGTGACGACACCTGGTAGATGAGGTTGCCTTTCTTCCCAAATAGCAAAGCAGAAAGGAGCATGCTTTGTTTAGCTGGTAAGTGATGCATACAGTTCTGGTCATGTCAAGGTTGTTTGGGGGACCGCCCATTGAAAAATGTCCTAGATCACCCAGGTGCACAGGAAAGAGATTACAGTAGATGCTTAGGAATCTTTCCCTTGCTAAGTATAGTGGAAGATGTGGGAGCCAAAGAGAACATAGGCAGGTGAGAAGTCAGTCAAAATCTTGGCAAAAATTTGTGTGGTGGATAAAAAAACCTGAGAAAGAGTAACCAGAAACATAATAGAGTAAATGGTGTCAACTACAAGAAAATGTGAACTTTTAAAAATTATTATTAGGATATTTAAACTCAATAGTATTTGATTTGTAGATGAGCAGGGCTAGCCTTTTTTAACACGCTGTCTGTTCTGTAAGTAGTCATTGGTTTCACATTCAGTTTGCTTGCCCAGTTCTGACTAGGTATTCTGGTTTATTAAAGCAGTGTTGTAAAATGTTGAGAGCAAGTACAGAGAAATGGTTAAGATCATGATCTTTGCAGGGTTCAAATCCCACCTCCAGCACATAACTAACTGAATGACTTCTAAGTGGAAATAGTTACTGAAACTACTGCATTAGGAAGTTGTGGGAGTGAATTGAGTTAATAGCCATAACTCTTAAAGTCTTAAAGCAAAATGTGGTGCATAGAAAGTGCTATATGCTTAACAAAGATATCCCGTCTATATAGAATCACATGGGAAAAGAACAGTCACTTGATCTTGTTTACACATAATGAGAGGCAGTCAATTAATTCAGTCCAGACAATTCATTGGGGCAGACTAGCATATTGATTACTTGTCTGATTGAACTGACAAGACCAAATAGATCCAACATGTTATCAAATAGATTGGTCTGCTTAGCTGTGCTAGGAACATCAGGATTGGCATCCAGTTACTTTTGAAAACCTTTTCATTCCTTAAAAATAGAAAATGGGGGTCCATTGTTAAGTTCATATTCTTTATAGTGTTAAAAAGCAAAAAATCTTGAATTTCATAACTATAAAATTAAATATCCTTTATTGAACATCCTATTATTGGCCAGGCATTTAGCATGTGGAATTTCCAAGTATCTCAGGAGGACGGCAGGGGTAGATACTATTCCCATTTCACAGATAGGAAAACTGCTTCAGAAAGCTTAACCCTCTAGTCTCAGATCCAGTTGCAAATCAATTCACTGAGCTTGCAGATACCATGTGTTGGGCCTGGTTTTAAAGCCTTGGTATTTTTTGCTACCTTAACACAATGAAGAGGGCAGGCAGCCTGTCTCTCGCAGGGTAAGTCAGGAGGGCTTGTAACCTCAGCTTTTTCTAGGTCTCTAGATTTCCAATTCCTCATCTTAAAAGTACCTAATTTCCTTCCAGATCTAAAATTCTATGAACTTCTATGAACTAATGTAACAGAAACCAAAAGACAAGATAGAAATCTTGATGCTGTTTTTTTTCCCCTCATATGCAAATACCATTCCTCAAGTGAAACAGGTTGTCACAGCAAATATGTTGCGCCTTGAATGTAATGACGCTCATTTGTCAGTGTCTGGGGCCCTGTAACTTTATAAAAGTTAAACAGGGACACATTTCAGAAATGCACTTCTGAACCTAAGAAATGCCTGTGTTTCCTGTTGCAATAGGTGTGCCTTTTCAGTTGCTTGAGAAAATAATAGAGAGAAGCCGATGAGAACACGGGTGTTTGGTTTAACGCAGGCTTTTTCAAACTGCACATTCCTCTTGTGTGTATTGCTCCTATGTCATTTTAACATGAAAGGGCACCTGGCTTTTGTCTCAGTACACATTTACCTTTCCGCATTTCTCTTGGTGACATGGGAGGCACCTGAAAAAGTTATTTTTTGTTTAGTGGGTTTTGGGAATCCATTCAATACCTGGTGTTTTCTTTAGACTTTATTATGCCTTCTGCTGGGTAAATGTCATGGACATACATTTAGAGACTCTTAATCCTTTTCTTTAATCAAAATTGAAAGAGACAGGAGTTCTCAAACTAAATCAAGTTGTTGACTATTTCAAGGAAAAACCCTGATGTAAATTTTCATTTTCCCAAGATACAATTAGAATTCTATTTAAACAATGCCTGTGAATGCATATGTGTGTGTCTGTGTGTGTCTATGTGTTTGTGCGTGTTTCCCACAAGCATATGACATATTTTATATGAAACTTAAAATGTGAAGTTTAAAATAGAAAATATTTAGAATGAAAAGTAGTAGACATTCTCTTTTTTTGCTGTGTTCTCGTTTTCATCCTTAGAGCACTGTTTAAATTTTAAATATAAAAGCTCTTGCTATTAGTTTTGGTTACTATGTTCCTTGTTCAGAAATTCTCATGTTTAGTTCAGGTTTTTTACAGAAATGGGGGAGCACAGATTGTACTGAATAAAAGGTCAGAGATTCTTTTTTTTTAAATGCAAAAGGTGCAAATGGCTTAGGGACTTCTCATGGGGTATAGAGACCTTCACTGCAAAATTGAAAACTTAGAAGTTAATAAAGTACATACCAAGTTATGGTAGTAAGACATCAAACACCAAGATGTTGCCCTTTAATTGTTCTTATCTGTTAATAACCTCATGTCTCCATTTTTAAAATAATTCACTTATAAAGACTTATTTGCAAAGAAATATACCATACCATTTCCCATAATTTCATGATTTCATAGGTTTCATATAAGAAAAAGAATGAAGATGATCTAGTGGTAGAGTCAAAACTTCAGATTATGGTAGTGATGTGGCTCAAACAGTTGAACTCCTGCCTCTCACATGGGAGGTCCTAAGTTTGGTTCGTGGTGCCTCATAAAGAAAAAAAAAAACACAAAAAACAAGCAGACATCAAGTGCAAACAGTGAGCAAAAGCAAGCAAACAGACAAGTAAGACATGGGGAGGGAAATGAAAAATTTTAAAAAAAACTCAAGATGACTTCAAAGAATATTAAATACATTATCAAAGATTTTGCCATGGATTATATGTTTTTGCTATGGATTATATGTTTGCTTATGGATTAGGCAAAAGGAAAAAAGATGGGCATGCTGTTTTTATTTTTTTAACTTGTTTCTAAGGAGAAATAGTTTTGAATAAGACATTTGCTGAATTCTAATTCAAATTTATTTAGCAAAAATTCTGATTCCTAAAGAAATTAATGGAAAATAGTGTTTTTGATAGCCAGTGCTCAACCTGTTGCAAAGTAGCTTTGTACATTAGAAGCACAGTTCCTGGAGGTGTCTGAATTTTTTTATTATCCAGGCCGGCCCTTTCCATGTGAAAATTTTCATAGAAAATTTGCCTGCCACTCAGTCCCTATCACTGGCTTTTAAAAACTAAATATATCTTACAAACTGATTTATCGTCAGTTTTTTACTCACATAATGAAATTAGGTCTTGTTACCTTAATTTCTTTATATGATTGCACCCTTTAAATTGTGTCAAAGCACAAGTGTAAAATATTACAATATAGTAACTACCAAAATGGTTTATTTGTACCCATTTATAAATCTTGATTAGCCTCAAAAGAGCATTTATTATTTTTCTAATGAAATGCTAGGTACTAGGTGGACATAATGAAAACCTAGGCCTCTCTTGAGTGAGGGGCCGAAGCAGGTTTCAGCTGATCGGAACAGCAACCTCCTACCCATATAGCTTAGCCTCTAATTTTGAAGAGAGATTTAAAGGTCTTTTTTTTTTTTTTTTTTAGTTTTATTAATTAGGCAATGAGGGCAAGGAATATTATGCATAAGATTTTCTCCTATATTAAAAGCTTACATTTTTGTAAGCAAAATTTCAAGGAAAACTTAATGATCACTGATAATTAAACTTACTGTTTCTGATATTTTTCCCCGAATGGTGAAAGTTTGTTCATTTATCACTTAACCCCCTAATAGCTTATACGCCTATCTATGGTTTTCATAGTTTTTATTCATGAAGTAGGTAAGTTTTTTCCCCTTGTATTTTGCATGCTCTAGTTCCTTGCTTTCATTATCGTTTATTGCACATGATTATACCTCACAGAATGCTTTTCAGATTTTGCACTGTTTCTCTGACTCATTTGTGGCCTTACACAAATCCTTACTGCCAGTTGTTGCTTTCACTCTCCTCTTTTTAAAGTAGCCATCTTAGAAACAATTCCAAATGTTTAAGTGCCATGCTTCCTGATCCTTCCCATGGTGTATTCATGCTCTAGAATATAGGAACTCATGGTGCTTCACAGTATCCATTTTAAACCAACTGCATGTAAACTGGGGTGAGAGGGTCCTCCATTAGGATGGTATATCTTTGCTTTTGGTTACCAGGTGAAGTTAACTGACCCTTACTCCATCCTGATCCTCTCAACTTCATAAGGAAAGACTTTATTCATTATTGCTCTTTGGTTGATTTTCGTTGTTTTTTTTTAATGAGCAAAAAGATCCTGAAGATACTTTTTGAAGTCTGATAGAATTGCATGAACCTTGAGCCACTCATTTTCCATAGCCCAGAACTCTGAATTTAAAAGTATTTGACATGAAATTTCATGTTTCTTAAATGAGGCTTCTAAGCTGAGGTAGATGATTACACTGTAGCCCAAGCATCCCCTGATGCACACACACACCCTGCAAATAACGACATGTAAAATCTAACCCAAGTCAATAAGTGAACATATTCAAGAATCATACAGTAAGCAGAGGTGCCCGTCAGGGGGTCAGCAAACTTTTTCTGTAAAGGGCCAGATCATAACTGTCTGACTTTGAGGGCCATACAGTCTCTGTAACTATTCAACTTCACTTCACTGAAAAGCACCCAGGGATGATATGTAAACAAAGGAGACTGTTTTTTGAATAAAAATTTATTTGTGGGCCTGAACATTTGAATTTAAAATAATTTTCACACCACAAAATAGCATTCTTCTTTTGATTTTTCCCAACCGTTTAAAAATATAAAAACCCTTTTTAGCCCACTTACGACGCAAAAACGAGGCTGCCAGCTAGATTCCGCCTGTGACAAGGGGTGAAATATTTTCATTATTAAGCAGCCCAAACTAAAGTAAAAGTATGGCAATTATCATTTTGATGGTGAAATTGGGTAATTTTAAATGCCTCAACTGTATGTACAAGGAAGCCAAGACAATAAACGGCCTCTATTTGGGGGTGTCCCCACCTCTAACATCCTTCCTGATGCAATCAGAAGCTCTCTGCCCCTCACCGCTCGCCCCCACTAACTCTCCAGCCTCCCCCCACTTATGCAACCCTTTCCTCTCATCCTTGCAATGACAAGCTCAGGGTCCAGCAGCTTTTCTGATCCCAGGACACGCATCACACTCATGGGTGACTCTTTTCACCGAGAGAGAAACACATCCTCCTTCTACGCAGCTGAGAAATACTTTTTCCCAACGAAGAAATTTTTTCCTTCTTAAAGCTGACATTCTCTGTAGCTAGTTCCATAGTAACAAAGACTTTTCCTAGGGAGATGCCAGTCCATGACAAAGAGCCAACTAAAGTTTGGCACACCAAAGGTAGGAGTGTTGCTGAAGACAGAATCTAGATCAAGCTCAACTTATTAGAATCATGTTCATAATATAAATTCAAAAATATATAGCGATGACATAAATGAAATTTGACAGTTGCCATTAATATAATTCTATATAGTAAACTACCAAATCTTTTTTTTTTTCCCTCAAGTTAGGGATTTTGTTGATTTCTATTTTTAAAAAATCTTTGTTTAACTATTGGTCAGCAGACACCCTCAAATGCAGATTCTGCATCCACAGGACATCCAATAGGAGTGAGAAGTTCAGGTGTTCCGTCAGTCTAATCAGTAGGCTCCTGTGGGGAAGAATCCCTTTCAGAGTTAGTTACCTGACCCTCCTAAGAGCCACCGTCAGTGCATCCATATATCTAGATTTTACGGCTCTGTACCATTTGTTCACTTCCAAACGGATCCACACAGACAGTGTAGATTTACCAGCTGAATGGAAAGTGCTTACGTCCAATTTAGTCTGGTTCTGCCATTTAGGAAATACTTGGACATGTGGTTTAACGGGCTTAGTAGTTTCTTGTGTGTGTGTGTGTGTGTGTGTGTGTGTGTGCCAGTTATTAATATAACTCATGCAAGCACTTGCTTGGCACCTACTCTAGGCCCTGGGAATACTGAAATAAGTAGAGGCATCGTCCCTACTCAATTGAAGAAACTGGTAGGAGTAAAAAGGCATCTCCACAAATCTTCACATTATACTGTGATAACTTATTTAATAGAAATATGAAAAACAATTCAGAAGTACCTAAGAGATACTTGGAGGATATAACGAAGTTTATATGGGGAAGAATTATCCATTCCACTGTAGCATAGAGGGAAAATGCTGTATTTGAAAATAATCACAACTTTTTACTGACCTTGGGCAAGTAACTGCCCTACATTGTGCTTCACTTTTCTCAGCTGTAAAGCAGTTAACTATCTTCACTTTGCATTTCTATATAAAGGGATCAGCAAATAGCTCTCTCCCTTATTCCTTTTCACCTGAGGCCCTGTGTGGCTAAGAAAGCACTCTGCTGGCTACTGGGTGGAAGGGGCAGAAAGGAGACAAGTTTTAGTGGGGTTGCCTGAGGACAGGGCTTCAATTCCAAATGAGAGCCAGGCAAACAGCACACCTGGGTCAACTATTGTTGTGTTCCCCCGTTGGGAGCTCGTTTGGACCGTTGGGAGCTCGTTTGGACCGTTGACCGTTGATAGTGTATCTTTTCCCAGCAAACCCTTTGCATATTTTACTGTCCTTACAAGTCGACTCAGGGCCCTGGTCAAATTACCTCCTTCAGACTGCTTTATACAGTGAGTTTGAAGACTCAGACCAACTTGATCCCTCTGGGTTCACCCTAATTCTTAAGGCACTGGAAAATGCATTTTAGTTTTACACTATTAAGAAAGCTAGGAGTCTTTTCCCAATGGACAAGCAAAATGTAGGTGTTTATGAATAACATGTTCTTAGTAGCTAATTTCAGGGGGTAAGGACTACTCTACCTTTCCATGAAATTTTATGTATATTTTAGTGACTGATTGATGGATATTGTGTCCTAAAAGGCATCTAAGTTTTGGGGGCATATTGAAATGAAGCATTATAACTATTCCTTATAATTCTTTGTGACTTTCAGCCTTAGAGCCAAATCAAACGAGGTAGAGAACTCTAACATTCCTTTTAAGTCCAAGAGTGGTAAGTGATTCCATTCATGTAGCAATCATTCTACACCTTTTCATATTTTAACTGCAAAGTGAGTTATCCATAAATTAAGGGTGCAAGTGTTGAACTAACTTGCCAGAGTTTGCAGTAGGGAAGATGCGATTGAAACCCCCACCGGTCTAACCCCAAATCCTCTAGTGAGCTGGTAAGGTTTCCTGTCAAAGGCTTTCAAGATAGAAAATGCATCAAGAATATCAATTACCCCAATTGGAGTGCTGGCGTGGCGGTTATGGGAAAGTTATGGAACACCAAAACCGTGTCCCTTTGTTTGTTCTAGGAGAGAAACCCTACAAGTGTACCTGGGAAGGCTGCACCTGGAAGTTTGCCCGTTCGGATGAACTGACAAGGCATTTCCGCAAACACACGGGAGTGAAGCCATTCAAGTGTGCGGACTGCGATCGAAGCTTTTCCCGGTCAGATCATTTGGCACTGCACCGCCGGAGGCATATGCTGGTGTGAGGAATGCTACCCGTCCAGCTGAGCGTAAGAGCTGGATCTCTTAGCGGCAGCCAATTCAGCAGGGCTGAATCCCCTTCACAGTGTTAACGCAAAAGGGCATCACCATCCCACGATGTCTGAAACCAGAGCAGGAGAAAGGAGGAGCACGTCTCCTTTTTGGTCTGAAGGTAACCCCCATCATGACTACACGAGAAACGTCTTCATGCTGCCCTGGGAGAGGAGTGACATAAGTGCTGAAGAGACAGGCATTGTTTTCATGCTGTGTACTCTGCCGTTTAAAGATGTTTGTAGCTTGTACACTTTCCGAGCTGTCAGACGTTTTGTTATAGATACTTTAAAGGTCGACTGCCACAAATTGATGGCTAGAGCGAGACCTTCTAAATTTGGATTATTCTCCCACCATCCCACCCTTTAACCCCTTTAGACAAAAATTTTAGTTACTATCTAAGTAAGATAGAACACGCGTCCAATCTGTTACCAGCAAGCAGCATGAAAGTAGAAAAGAAGAAGCTGTTGGAGAGGTTCCATTCCCTGCAAATAAAGGGGCGCTCAGGCAGCCCTTTGCAGTAGCGATGGTGGGAATCAGATATCACCCGCAACTTGTCATTATGCCATGCCCTGAAGAAAACCAACATTGAATCTTTCATTTGTTTGTCGTTGATTGTTTTTGTTTTGTTTTTTTTCTGTTTTGTTCATTTGTTCAAGCAGAGGGGCAGCGACATTTCAGTCGAAGTCTAGTCCTGGTGTCTGCCCTGGCACGGACTGGCACAGAGGTATTCTGTAGTTGAATAGGAAGAGCCTGTCTAAAAAACTACTGCCCCACTTCAAATTGCAGTGTTCTGTCACCTAGGCATCATCTCTTCCAGCCCCTAGTATTTGATTACAAGGAATTGGGGGAAAAAAACTTTCTTAGACACACTGGCACCAAGGTAAGAGGTGGGGCTGCCCAGGCAAAGTCAGTGAACATGAAAAATCAGACAAAGCAGAGATGGAAATAATGCGCCTCTTGAGGAGAAAAGCAATAATGAATAAAAGGACTTTCCTACAATAACTTCACTGAGGACTCACGTTACCAGTTTTCATACTTACTAAAGGGATTGTAAAAAAACACCCTAGCGTTTTAGATGTCTTGCTTACATTTACAGCATCGAGGCAATCGTTCTGCTGTTTGTTGTCCTGCTCAGTTGGGTACCACAATTAAAGATTATGCTCCCTTGTCTTGTTTGAAAACAGTTATTTGGTGACGAGAAAGGCAAGGGAGACATAGCAGGGCATCAACTCGTGGGCTAATGGGTCAGTTCTCCTTGGAATGGAGTCAGTGGGAAGGAAATGCTCCCCGAGGAAGACTGACTTGGTGCTAGTTTCCTCCCTTGGAGAGCCAAGGGTAAGTGACTCTCCAATAGGTACTTCTATACAGATCCCATTTTCTAAACTGTATTAGGACCCATTGGTCCTCTGCTGGCATCTGCAGGGATGTTGAACCCACTCATCCTGTGCTGAGGATGACAGGAAATTACAGTCCCATCAACCCTCTAAAATGATGAGCCTTTTTGCAACTAGCAAAATATACAGCAAACAAAGCAATACATCACCAACAAGCATTCTTTCAGAAAAATAATCATATTTTCTCCCACTAAAAGCTGTTGTTGTTTTTTTTTCAGCTTTATGTGGCTAAGGGGCTTGGTGAGGTTTGTTGTTGTTAAGATTTTTTCTAGTTTAGATATAAGAGGTCTCTACCAAAGGCCTTTGCAATATATTTTCATTACAAACACTTGGTTTTGGGAATTGCACAAATTAACCTCACATAACTAGTTCATTTTTAAATGTTTGAACATTCTGAAATAATTTCTGCTTACAGAATTACCCTTTTTAGGATTATCTTCTAATTCAGATCATCTTATTCTGATAAAGCAAGAACTATGAACATTGAAACAAGGAAGATGTGTGTTGGATGGTATTAAAAGGAATTTTACAAAGGGTTCAAGCAACAGTATAATGATTTTCAGGTCAAATTTTGTCCTCAAAAATAAGTACGCTACATTTTCTGCCAGGTCTGTAAATTTTATCAGGCATTTCCCGTACAACAAGGGCTGCAATTATTTTGAAATAAGTAGCTTCTTTAGCTACACCATCTACTACCCCCCAAGCACTGAGTTGCTTTTTGTTTGTTTTTTTACCAACTGGAAGGTTTTTTTATCTGTACTGTATGCAACTCCTACTTTTCATTGCCTGTGACCACTCAAAATAGTAGAAGGCTTCTTGATGTCTGCCAGCATTGACTGGTCAGTGGCAAAGAATACAGAGGGTCTTGAACACTGCCCTGAACCTCTCTCTGCCAATCCTGGGACCTAGTTGGTAGGTAGTAGGTGAATCACTCAGGTCAAGTGTAGATTTGACTTAATCCTGCCTGCCTTTATAAGATGGGTTGATCCATTTTTTCTGCTGGGAGATGTCTTGGGAGTGTTATAAATTGAAATGCTTTTTAGAATTCATAGAACTGACAGGCAGTGGCAGCCCCCTGGGTTACTGCTTGATTAAAATTTAGCACAGAAGTAAATGATCTGCTCCTGTAATAACAGGAAATGAGCTTTTCTTCTCACTCTCTAAAAGTGGAAACCAGACTGATGTGGTAAATTAAAGGATAAAAATCTGTCAACCATTTCCCCCGTTATACGTATCAGTACTCCTAAGGAGAGATCCAAGCACAAGTAAGGGAATGAGCCATTGGGCTGATAGAGCAGAGATACTTGTTAATCCTGAAGAACTGAAACTCATTTGGGGCTTGTCTTGGGACATAGCAAATTGTCCTTGGTGAGTTTTCAGAGAAGTGTTTCCCCATGGAAAGAAAAGTGGTTTTGGACAGAAGGATGTGAGTTTTTTCAGGCATGGAAAAGCTTCCATTTCATCTTCTGTCAATTTCTAGCCTCTTAAAAAGCACAGTACATAATGAACAATGGAAAAGGGAAGACTCCTAAAGGACGCATCAGTCTTTCCTAACTAGGAGCCTTCTTTGGTTTTGCATTTAAGCTGTTCAGTTTGAGCTGGAGTACGTGGATGTTTGTATACTTACATATGGATTGTTGTAATGGCTTAAGAAGCTGCATTCTTGACTATCTCTTTGCATTGTAGAGATTGATTTCAAAGGAGGTACGTTATTGAAAAACTGATGGGGTTGAGACTTTGAGGTTTTAATAGATTCCCTACCCACATTCTGATGTGAAGTTGTTTGGAATAAAGGGTCACCTTTCCCCAGCCCACCTCGAGGCCCATCCGGTCAATTGTGCATAGACTCTGGGAATCCTGCTTGATAAGGTATCCTAAGTTCTGTTAAGGAATTCAAACTAAAATTCCAAATGGCTTTACCTTAAAGATTATACTACTGCCTGGCATTACTTTTACAAAACACTATAGGACATTTATTTTCAAAAGCAATGAATAACAGTAATATAAACCACCATTATTTTTAAGTGTGGGCACTTTTTGTTCTCTTTAAAGTTTAACTAAATAGTCAATGGCAAGCTTAATGTCAGGTGGGAAAAATACTTAGAAAATACTATAGTGATTAGAAGGATCATTTCATTATGGCTGAAACTTGGAATAGCTTATGCAAAGATTGTGTTCTGTTTTATGCAACTTTTTTTTTACTTCAAATTGTCATTTGTGTTTCAAACATAAGTGTAATTCTGTACTTTGAAATCAGTTCATTTGAATGATAATTAGTATATGGATGCATAATGCAGTATTCCTTATTCTGTACTTTATTACACTTACCAAAGCTGCAGTTGAATAGATCTGGTGAGGTGGGGCCTTCAAATGTATTGATAAGCCTTTGTTGTTATGACTGCTTAGAAAGGCAGCCGTGACTTTGTTATAAAGATATCTTCACATCTATAGTAAGAATTGTCAGAATTTAAGCAGTATTAAACATTCTACACCCACATCACATTGAGAGTTCCAGTCTACGTAGAGGGACTAAAGGTGATATAATTCTTATGAATCATAATAGGCCAAAAAAGCCTTAATATGCATAGTCCATAATCCAATCTCAGATTTTGCTCTTTACTAATTCTTGCGAATTTAGCAGGTAAACTGTATTCCATTACAACTTCATCTATCCAATCTCTTCCATTAGATTTTCTGAGGTAGTACATTCCCATGAAAAAGCATTTTTCCTATTTAATTTGTTTTTGATTAGAAGAGGGGTTTGGTGAGTCATGTGTTCCATATTATATTTCTACTTATCTCCATACTGCCTTCCACTTATCTACATACACATCCCCAACTCGTGCACATCTGTATACACAACTACATATGCAGCCAGTTGGCTATACAGAGCTAATAAATATCGACAAAGATTTTTCTTAAAAGAAAGAATTTGTAATCCATACTGTCTAGAAATGGAAGTTATTTACCTTATTAGGGAAACAGCTTATAATGCTATATATGACTTTGCCTGCATTTTATAGTTAAGAAATGTACATAAAAATTTTTAAATGCTATATTTTCAGAGTTTCATTATATAGTAATGTCTGTTTAGCAACCCATGCCCATTGGTACTTCATGCTAAATACTGCAGTAGGAATTCAGATTTTCCTTTGAAAATGAAACAGGAGGATACTGTATCTTTAAAAGACAGATTGAAGATATTTTACTGTATTCGTAACGTATGTGATAGTGGAAAAATATTTTCAAACTCACAAATTTTACAGAGGTTGTAAATAGTTTGATGAAGTATGTTGGGAAAAAGAGCGTCTAGTTTTCATCACAATAAAAAAGAAAAAAACTTGCTCAGACATGCCTTGTGTATCTTACGAACAATTAGTGATATTGCCCTGTGAATGCAATTGTTCTAACTTTATCAGAGCATGTTTCTTGTCTACAAAATGGAGTGGCCACTTGTCTTGGTTTAACCCGGATGGTTTAAAACACAGTGAAGCATTTTAAGTTGCAGATAACTGATTCCAAACTCAACATATCTTTGTCTAAAAAGGGGGAAGCATCTGCACAGGATTTTATTGTGCTAGAGAGATGCATCCAGTAATTACTCTCTTTTCTCTGTTCCTTTCTCAACAAAGTGGTTCTTCATCAAAAACCTTATATGATGTTTATTCTTGCCTAATTCCAGAAAGAATGCTTTTAGGTATAGTTATATATTGACGAGATTAAATCCTGCAGATATGGCTACTTGTTAAATGAATATTTTGACAATAAGAATAAGCTAATGCCCAATTTCAGAAATGAATTAAAAGCTGAAAGTGCCTATCGATAAACATTATGACTGATAAGATATTCCTATACTTGACACAGCAATAATTCTTCATCAGATGGTTTTTTCTTCACATTTAGAAAACATACACACAAAATAAATATATGCACATAGTAAAATGACTCTGTTCTCACACTCACAAAAATAATCACTTGTGTTTTTATAAATATACCTAATCTTGTTTGCACTAGTATTTCTTAATTTGATCTTTCTCACATATCTGAACATTAAAAGTGTCTTCAATGGACAATTACAATTTTCAGATAAAAATTTTACTCTGATTTGCCCCAAACTAATGATGCATGTATATGGCTCATCAAGTTTTGCTCAGCTTAAAAAACAAAACAAAAAAATAACACCCAAAAAATTATCTAGAGCAAAACAGGGTTTTTCATTTGTATTTATTTTATCCACTAATATCAAATGCACAAATCCATTTTTACATTTCTTCTTTTCCTTTTTCTCTAATATTTCCTGTTATCATCTAAGAATTGTTTTGGAATGGATACTGACAAAATCATTTCTCCTCAAAGTCTACTGAGGTATCACTGATAATTAGAAAGGCTAACCTTTTACCAAGGTTTGCAGTTCTGAAAATTACCAGATTTATATTCAGAAGTTCAGAGTTTTTTTCCTATAATTATTTTACTGCTAAAAGTGGAGTCATGAATAGAAATATGCAGTGAGATTATGTGAATAGACACAAACCCTGGAAATTCTCCAGCCCTACCATCTCAGTGCACGAATTCACCCAAACAAGCTATTGAGGCTATCAGTAAAATTATACTCTTTCAGAGCCAAATATTTTGTAAGAGCAATTTAAAAAGCATGACTGTGATTAAACAGTCAGGCTTTAGACTGTGAAGACTGCCACAATGGACAGTGTTCTCCCAAACCAGACCATGTGTCTAGGAAACCATCTACTATTTCTTCTCCATGTTTCAGATTGAAAGAAGGAAATTTGCCAGGAGAGAGGGAGGGAATGACCAATATAAGTGTCAAAAGTGCTGGGTTCTTTAATCTCAATGAAGTCAAGCCTTCTACTGGGGCTTTTTCTGCGCATTGTCTGAAATGGCTAAACTAACTTGAAAATTCAAATATTCATCAAACCATGAAAATAATTGCTATCCATTACTGGACACTCACATGTTCCAAGCCCTGTACTAGGCACTTTTTAGACATGCTGCCACTAATCTGTACAACATTTCTACGTTTTGTGGATGGAAAACCAAGGCATGGAAAGTGTGGCGATGTTGTCAACAAACACAGTGAACTGCCCATTAGGAATGTGAAGTTGCCCACTTCTCACTTGAGAGCCTATATCCTTTCCACTGCACCACACTTCTTTGTGTTCCCAGCAGCCAACTCTATGTATTTCTGAATGTCATTATGGATGTCATGAAAATATAGTCACATTTTCTGAATAAAATATTGGAACCTAACATAACACACATTTTGATAATGGTACAGAATATATGAAATCAGAGCTCTCCTGATAAGTCAGGCATGAGTTCATAATAAAACAAATGGGATAACCATGTTTACCTGAACTTATCACTTCCCTCCTAAATGTTTGTTTTGCAGCTCCCAAATCAATCAAAACTCTTCCCAATATAGTAGCATTTTAGCCTGACTTGTTTTTCTCATTTCTACATATTTATTTGTATGTATGGTAAAAGCCATTTCACTAATATGGATCTGGAGCAACTGCTTAAAGTACCTTTGAAAATTTCACCTCCATGGAGCTAACTTTTAATATGAGAAGCTATTCGTGCAGTTGTTAATGGGATGCTAATCACAGACATATTTGTATGATGAACAGAATTCCTTTTTAAATTTCCTACCTAACAGCACTATCTTGGAAGGTTTAAATAGTCTTATAAATAATTTGTAGTAATGTTGTTAGCTTAATTAAATTTTATGTAAGAAGCAGCCCAACATCAGAGAAATGAAATTCTTTCCCCACTTCACTTTTCTGTGTTGAACAAGGTCTCTGACAGTATTGATTCATGGGAGTACTAATGGACTTAGAAAACATTTAAGACAGTGTCATTTCTCATAGTGTTTGTTTCTGAAAATGAATCTCCTGAATTATGATATTGCTCCCTGTTTCTTGGCTGGGAAAAGAGATAAAACCTGTATAAACAAATTCCCTTCCATATTGAAAGCAAGTGTTCTGGAGATTTGGGCTCTTCTCAGTTAATTGGGTTTCACAAGCAATAATTTCTCAACAACGAAACCACAACTTTCAGTTGAAAAGAGATGAAGAGTAGAAATAGTCATATTGGTACTTTTTCCTTCTGAATTTCACCTCTAGAAATTTAAAGTGCTTGAGACCCTTTGTGCAAAGAAAGAACCAATGACTTCTTATGGTATTCTATTTTCTTTTTCCAAAGCATATGAACTGAGACTATCACAGAGATTCATTTTTGTTGAGAAATGAGTGAATAGAGGGTTAGTATTTGGGTGCAAATCTAGTAGTCAAAGTCTCCAAGCAATCAAAAAGTAAGATATTCTAGGGACATACCAACAGCTTCCCTTTCTGCTAATTTCATCCTCCAAAGATACAGTGTAAAACATTATGGAAAAACACCTTTGCCTGACTTATATTTCTAGTTTTCCCATAGAAGAATTTTGTAATCACATCTGGACTAAGTATATATATTTTGTTTCTCCAACTTTATCACATTGGATGGGTATTGTTGAACTGGGGCACTGGTGCCTGTGTTCAAGGCTCTTTCCTATCAACTTGTTTGTCCACACTTTGTTGTGTTTAAAGATTCATTTAAAAAAAAAAATTACTGTCCCCCCTCGGGGTGGTGGCTGTACTGTTTTGTTCATGTCTTTGTGGGACACATTGCATCACATGGCTAACCACCCCTCTGCGGATGGGAGATAACTACGTACAAAACCAGCTTGAAAACATTGTCTCATGTATTATGTCACCCTGCCTCATAATGCGATTATGTGTATAACATGCTCATTAAAGAGAGAGAAACCAGCAAATTCATGTTCGTCCGTAGAAGAATGTCCTCAGCTTTCTGTGTTGTGAAACGATGAGAACAGACCACCTTTAAGATACCCACCTGCCACTTAAGATGACTTAGTTATAATTAGTCGTAGTCTAGACGTTGCTCTTGGTGTGTGGGGGTCAATTCAAATGTCATATTCTTTTGAATAATTCTCTCAGTTGTATTTGAAATAATACATGAGGATAAAGAAAAACATCATCTTTGGCCAAATCAAGCAGGCATCATTTTCCTTTTCCGTGCAATTTAGCTCATTATACGTGGTTATTGGATCACAAGATCTTTCTGTGTAAAAATACAAAAACATCCCTTGGTTTACCAAACAGTTATTCTAGGCTTTACGCCTCTGAACTGCAAATTGAATAGATGTGCTGCATCTGATTCGCTTCATGGATGTCATTTTAGAGGGGAAAAAAAACTCTTCTTCTCTGACCCCAGAGAGTTAGAGTGTCCAGAGGAGGTCCTTCGTGTCAAAGGAGAAAACCCCCAGTGATGCTGGCAAGCAAGTGTGTTGTTAATCTTTTCAATCTTCATTTTGTTTTCTGTTCAAAGTTTTTAATTGCAAATGAATTTATTTCTCCGGCTTATCTAAAGATCTAATTTCCCAATAGTTTCCTCTGCATTTATATACTCTGTAGTGTTTAGGCAACCCCTGTTATAAGTTTATTAATATTCTGTAAGTGTTGTTCTTGTATTTATGTATAGTGTACGTATTGTAAATATACTCAGAGCTTTTTTCCTTTTACTGTAAAATGGTGATTTTTTTGCCCTATGATAATGTAAAGGGAGACCCTCCTAATGAGATTTTCTCAGAGGATGATTATTCCAGTCTATTCTCAGAGATTTAAATGAACAAGTGTTCTCGTTTTTAATGGTGTCTCAGACATATTCTGTTGGTGCATTGCTTTTTCTGTATTCAACTTTCCTATGAATTGAGCTGTGAACCGAAATAGAGTTTAAACCTTTAACTGTATGCATTTGTATAATTATCTGAATGAAGGCATGAAGGTTAAATAAAGCATTTTGTATGGAACAAAACTCCCTAATTATTACGAAGGCTGACTCAGACACTTTGGAAATCACAGTTATTAACCATTCTAATTAAACCTTTGTTATGAAAAGTTTTACCATTCTTGTATAGTAATTTAACAAGCACAGAGAAAGATAGCAGCTGTACTAAAAAACGAACTGGGTTTTTATTTCATAACAACCAGCATCCAAAGTTGGATTCCCAAGTTAATATTTTAATGAATATAAAAGTAAAAAGGGGTCCAGAAATATGAAGTGATCTGGAAAAATACATCTTTCAAAACCTCGAAATGAGTTACAATTTTTCAGACGTTGTGCATCTCTGAAGAATGATCCATCTAGCACATGCCAAAGCTAGCTGATTTCTGTAGATTTTTAAGAAAATTGGATTTTGAAGCTTTTGAAAATAATGACTGTTGGTAAGTAGAATACTTTAAAAAATAGTTGCTAAAATAAACACTTGAAAAATTTTGTTTAAGTATCTTATTCAGTTAAAGATCTGTTAGAAAAATCTATTCCACCAAAGGCATTTATGGTAGTAACTACTACTAATAATTATATAGAATGGAAATGGGGATAGAACATAATTACGAAAATACCTAATACTTGAGAGAGGGCTTACTAGAGGCCAAGCTTTGTTCTAATTATTGTATATTTTCCCTTTATTCATTACAAAAATCCTATGAGCTAGGTTCTTTTACTCTCCCAGTTTTACAGATGAGCAGTGGAGGCACTGAGTTTGGGCAGCTTTCCCAGTCAGCCTGCTTTCAAGATTGGCCTCCTTAGCCACTAAAGGAATATGGGGTAAGGGGATGGAGAAAGTAACAGGAGGTGGATGGGAAGAGTTCATGGCAGTAGTATCATAGAAACACTGAACAAGTACCTTTTTTTAATTATGTATGCTCAAATAAAATATAAATAAGCCCAGCAAAATAGTATCCTTCATTTCATACTCAACCAACCAGTGTAGTGTAACTCATAAAAATCAGAGACTGAAACTGAGGTTGACTCATTGCATTACTGACTCAAATCCATTCCCAAATGGGTATTGAGTTTTGTGAAATCATAACGAGAAGTGTGTACAGAGTGCCATAGGGGCTGTGGGTCACACTCCATTCCTATCAAAGCACTCTCCCTACCCCTTGGCTGGGAGACCAAATGCACTGTTGCTTTAAGTTTCCCAAACACCAGCCGACCTTTGAGTCCTAAGAAGAGGACATGGGAGTCAGCTCCTCTCCCATTGAGGCTTTCTTGGTACTTCCATGGTGATTACAACACCAACCTTATAAAAGTAATTGCTCATTAAACAATTACAAGGCTTTTTGAAAATTGAGGCAATAGACCATAAGCATATTTTTACTACATTACTTTTAAGGATTTTAATTGTGCCATTTGAGAAATACAAAATACTCAGTTAAGGCAAGGGCCAATAAATTAGAAAAGTCCTACTTGTTCTAAACTATGATGAAACATAGTAGTAACTTGTTTAATATGCTCAATTGCTTCTTTATTTTGGATATGACTTTGTCACTAAATGATAAGTTGGATGGCATTAGACTTAAAATGACTCTACCCTGATTTTTCTGAGTGATCTCTTTATAGCACACAATCAGCCAGATCAGCTCTCCAACTCTTTGTGCTTTGTTTGTGTTTCAGTTCACTGCAGAAGGCTTTGTCATAAGGATAGACCAATGAGATAATGGCATGGAATAGACCACATGTTACTTTCAAGATAATTTGTCAAATCTTCTACCAGTTGATTACTAGACACTTCAACATAGGTGAAATTATATGGATGCTAGATAATTTATTAGCTCCCTCAGTCCTTACCTGTACCCTGGGTGTTTCCCCATAGCTATGATTTTTCATCTAAACATGGATGGTTTCTTAGATTCTTATTCTTTCCAATTTACTGACTATAATACAACAGCATGAAGTAGTTAAAAGTGCAGAAACAGCAATGTGCTTTAGATTTAGCATACCTTGGGGCTTTATCAAAAAGAATATATATATATATTCTATATATATTCTAGTGTTAGAACAAAATCATACTCCCTAAAAACTATTTTAGTCCCAAGTGGCTACTGATAGTTTTCATACCATATAATGCATTGTCTTCCCACTAAAATTGCGTGGTTTCCTTACACAATGAGTTCCTTGTACTTTGTCCATGTGCTGTCTGGACTTAATATATTTCTCTCCCAGTGGTGTAATAAGTATAATTTACATCACTTCCTTGTTAGTCTAAATTCACCAATGAACGCCTACACAACCCATATGCTTGAGTGATTGTCTATTTCTGAAGTACATTGCATTTTTCTTTTGCAGGAACAACTTCACTTTATCTTTTTCTTTTGTAGTTTGTTAAATTCGTGTGTGTATGCATACACGTGTTCAAAACCTAGTTTTATGAGGCTGTGAGGACGTTAACAACATCAGACTTAAGCTGGTATGCTAAAAACAGGTTCATTCAGGATAGCCTCCAATTGCTTAAATACAAATATAGCCATCATGATGCTCCTTTTTCCCTTTCTTCTTTCAGCTCTAGTTTACCTGTACATGTTTTAATCCATTGTCATGAAGAGGATTTCAAAGCCCCATAAGTCTGTGCCATGAGCTACTGTGATACCCAGATCTCTTAGAGTTTTGGGTCTGTACCAGGGCTACAGGTCAGTTTCAGCATCTAATGCAGGGGTTCTTAACCTTTTTTATTCCCCAGACCCTTTTGCCAGTCAGGTGAAAGCCAGAGACCCCTTATTAAGTCCACGCTATACTGTGTATTATTTAATAATAAATATATCACACCCACACCAACATGTTTCCACAAGAATAATGGCTTTTTGAATTTCGATACAAGCTCAAAGACCCCTTGTTAGGACCCCTGATCTAAAGGATAGGCCCTGTCACTGCCCCACACTCTTGTGCAGTCGTAAGTGTGACCATAGACAGGTCACACACCTCATGCGGTCAGTGTGGCCATGGAGGAGTTAACCGTTGTTGATCATCCTCAAGCCCTTACAGCCCGCCTTAGCGTGGCCAGTGCATCCCCTTGCATCACTTTCACTCCTTTTCGAGCCATTGCTTTGCACTGTGTTCAGCATGAATCTGTATAGTCATTTGGTTATTGATGTTGACTTTTTTTGTAATGTATGTATCAATGTTATATATCTCAAGGGAGGCATTTAAATTACATTTAATATGTCTAAAACATGGGGCAAATGTTTAGGAAATTTCATCAAGTTTACCTGTTCAGCTGCTCATTACAAATAGTTGCCAATAATTTTTACATGTATTAGATAAGGAAAAGCACATTTTTTAGTTATTACTCTGTATTATATTATTTGATTTGGGGAATAACACATTATACCTATTACACAATCCCCAATCTGAAGCAAATTACAATCTATTAGTATAGGTTAATACATGATTCCTGTAAGAATAAAATATAAATGGATAAGTACCACCAGAACTGGCTAATGTGTTATGGATGTTTAAAGTGTTCTGGAAAATAGCTTCTGTCACACAATCACTTGGGCCTTCATATCCCCTGAGAGCTACAAGGCATGTAGACTGGCTCATATCCCTAATTCCAGTCCAGCACTCCCCAAGATTTCTGTGAACTGCAGTTTGAGGGTTTGTGCAGCACGGGGAAGGAAGGGAAGTAGGGGCGACTTATATTAACGCAAGTACCTCACTCTCTTGGATTATGGATTCGTGCCTGGTCTAAAGTGTGCTATATCTAGTCCCTATCCTGTCAGCCTCTTCCTTGATTTACCAAGCATGTGCATGCACACATACATATGCAAAGAGACATGCAAACTGTGTACTCACTGTTTGCAAACTGCAGTTTTGTGAAATTAAAGGGCAGTGAAATGCATTTAATGGATCAAGACCAGTATTCTAAAAAATGAAATAAAGAATGGAATAGAGTGATAGAGGATAGGATGGAATGGAATGCAGTCGACTGGAATGGAAGCGAGAAGAAAAGGGAAAGGAAGGGCAAATAAAACGAAAAGTAACTTTAATTTCAGTCACATATCCATGGGCATGTGTGCGACAGACACAATGTAAAAAATAGTTTGAAAACCTCTAGTGGACTGGTCTGTCTCTCTTCTTGCCCTGCCCAGCTTCTCCCAGGGCAAATCCAGATGCACTCGTTTCTCACATTGTGGAGTTTATCCACATACTTAGTGGCTCGGGCTATTGTCCATCTCCCTGACCTCAGGATCCTACCTTCTTTCCTGCATGGCTAATTATTGTGCTAAACAAAAGTATTTCCTTCCTCATGATGAATTCTGGTGCCAGAGACAGTTTGGTATGAAAATATAAAGGTGAGCTTTATGCGGGAATTGGCAGTGGAGTATGAAGGCAGATTGAACTGGAGGCTAGTATCAGATAATGTGTTTGGCTGCAAGTACTTAAACTGATTTAAACAATAAGGGAATCGATTGACTCCCAAAGGTCACGTAGTCTCTTCAGGATTGGTTTAATCCAGTGGTTTCTACTCCACTGCCTTGAATCTTCTGGCACTGCTTTTCCTTCTGGCAGTTTCCTGCTCAAGCTGGAAATGAGATGGCTGCAAAATATCCAGGCTTCCCACCATGTTCAACTCTGAATAGAGGAAGAGAAAGACTTGCTTCAGGAAGCTCTCCCAGATGCACAAGCAGGAAGGAAAACCCTTAGCAATCTCTCTTCAAGTGGCATTGGCCAAAACGTGGAAACAAGCCTTCAACCTTGTTTAGGCTTAAACCAGGTCAGTTCCATTGTGCTGGAGGTTTGAGTTAACTTCTGAGACATATAAGTTTCATAAGGAAGCAAAAACAGCTTCAATGTGAATTGGGGGTGGGAATTTTGAAATAATAAACTATATTTTTAGAGTAGTCTTAGAGTTGCAGAAAAATTGCACAGATAGTACAGAGAGTTCCCATATACACCTCCCACACAATTTTCCCCTCTTATGAACATCTTGCATTAATGTGGTACATTTGTTACACTTGATAAATCAATATTAATACATTCTTAGTAACTAAAGTCTATAGTTTACCATAGGGCTCACTCTTTGTTTTGTACAGTTCTTTAGGTTTTGAAAAAAGCATAATGCTGTGTACAGTATTACTGTTCTCGCTGCCCTAAATTTATCTTGTGCGCCAATCATTCGTCTCCCATATCCACCCTGAACCTGAGGCAACCACTAATCTTTTACCTTCCTCTGTAGTTTAATCGTTTTCAGAATGTCATGTCATTGGGACCATAGAGCATGTCGCCTTTTTAGACTGGCTTCTTTCACATAACAACATGCATTAAAGGTCCTCCATGTTTTTTGTGACTTGATAGCTCATTTCTTTCTACTGCTGAATAATGTTTCAATATTCCAATGTTTATCTGCTCACCTGTTAAAGGTCATCTGGTCGCTTCCACTTTGAAACAATCATGAACAAAGCTGCTATAACATTCACATGCCAGGTTTTTGTAGAGTCATCAATTTTCAACTCCTTTATGTAAATACCAAGGAGCACAATTACTGGGTCATATCGTAAGCTTTGTAAAGAAACTGCCTTCCAAAGTGACTGTACCATTTTGCTTTCCCATCAACAATGAATGAGTTCCTGTTGTCTGTGACTACTTTTTAATTTTGAAAAATTTAAACCTGCATAAAAGTTGCAAAAATAGCACAATAAACATCAATATACCCTCCAAATTGACATAATGCACTATACTCACACACACATTTTTTAACCATTTAAGTGAAAATTGTGGACATCTTTTGACTTCACCCCTAGATATTTCAGCACACAGCATCTAAGAACAGGAACGTTTTCCCATCAAGCTTGCAAAATGTCCCAGTAATTTTCTTTGGAGACTTTTATATTTTGGATCTAGATCCAGTCAAGGATCACACAATTGCTAGTCCTTTTTTTTCTATTTTTTTTCTTTGTTTTGTTTTCGATAGTGATTTTTCATGATACTGACAATTTTAAAGAATTTCTGTTATTTTGAAAGTATTCCTCAGTTTGGATTTGTATGTTTCTTCAGGATTGGATTCAGGTTAAACATTTTAAGCAGGATACTACATAAGTGATACTCTACCATCATTAGTGCATGGCATCAGGTGGAGCTTTTTTTTTTTTTTAATTCCTCCCCCCGCCCCTCCCCCCGGTTGTCTGTTCTCTGTGTCTATTTACCGTGTCTTGTTTCTTTGTCTGCTTCTGTTGTCGTCAGCGGCATGGGAAGTGTGGGCAGCATCATTCCTGGGCAGGCTGCACTTTCTTTCGCGCTGGGCAGCTCTCCTTACGGGGTGCACTCCTTGTGCGTGGGGCTCCCCTATGAGGGGGACACCCCTGCGTGGCACGGCACTCCTTGCGTGCATCAGCACTGCGCATGACCAGCTCCATACAGGTCAAGGAGGACCGGGATTTGAACCGCGGACCTCCCATGTGGTAGACGGACGCCCTAACCACTGGGCCAAGTCCGTTTCCCCCCCATTTGTGCCATTATTGGCAAAGTTAGGTTGGAGCACCCTCATAAAGGTGCCTTAGTCTTCAACACGGACTTTATGTTCTTGAGGTTTGGTTATGTCCTTAGTCAGGCAATATTTTTCAGGAGTTATTTGTTTTAAAAAGAAATACATAATTACTTAAGTAAAAAATCAAAAGCTTAGTTCTTCCTTAAAATTTTATTTCCATTTATTAACATTTTACAGATCTACCAAGTTTTATGTTTACAGGGGGCTCAAAACAATTAAATTCCCTTACACATTCAAGAAATTTAATGGATTAATAAGTAGTCCCAAGAATTCAATACTTTTGTGAAGCTATTAAACTTTAAACTTTAAATATGGTGACTCTTAGTACTCCTAAATGTTCCACTTTTGCACATAATTTGGTAAGATTTCCAACTTCAAATTTTTAAAAACTCAAATCAATTACTTAAATTACATATTTTAAATTAGATTCACGAGGCTAGTATCTAAGAGGTCAAGTTCTCTTAGTTATTACAAGTGTAAATCATACCAAATACATACAAATTCCTTCCCCAAAAATATGACTACAATGGTTTTGATTCGCAAATAGTTCTATACATAAATATCAATTATCTTGGGATCAAAAGGAAAAAGTTATTAAATCTCAAGTAGTTTGGGTGTTACCATCTCAGATGGTTGAAGTTGTATAAGACCAGAGATCTCAACTGAGACACTGATATGTTATTGTCAACATGGGTGGAAAATCTATAGTTCTAAAAAGGGGACTATGACTTTGTAAGGGTGGTCAATCACCCCACATTCCTAGGTAAAATTGCTTTATGACCTAATTCTTCCATATTCTCAGGGAAATCTGTACATGCCTATGTATATTCCCATACACTCCCAACATAGGCTGCTAATCTATTAGACTGGATTTGTATTTAGGTGGCTGTTAATATAGCTATCAGTTTTCTGAATAGTTTAAAAAACTTCTGACCTTGATGGATTTGTGGAGAATTCCCCCTGCTCCCCCGCCCCCTTATAACTCTTCTTATCTAGTAGGGCCTTATAACCCTTAGCAATATTAAACTATGTGGCTACATAATTCTAAGTCAGTGGATCTCAACTAGAGGTAATTTTTCCAAAAGACATTTGTCAATGACTGGAGGCATTTCTGATGGTCACAACTAGGTAAGGCGGCGATGCCAGGGATGCTACTGAACACCCTACAATGCACAGGAGAGGCTCCCACTACAAAGAATTATTCAGTTCAAAATGTCAGTAGTGTCAGGGTCAAGAAACCCTGGTCTAAGGTCAAGTCAAGTACATTGGGTTCCCAAAAGCAACCAACATTATCCACTCTGATCTACAGAAATGGCAGAGTGAGCCACGAACAAGGAAATTAATGAAGTGACTGCATTTGGGGGATGATGAATCCCCACAGTCTGTGTTCCAGCAGTGACCAAGCTGTATTTGAACAACTCACACTCCTGTCTCAGGCTTTCGTGTTCATGCTTTTCCTTTGCCTAGAACACCCTTTTCCTGCAGGTATACCTGGTGAATTCTAATTTATTCTTTGCCTCCCCTGTGATATCCTCCCTGAAGCCATTACCCCATACGGGCGGGCAGTGGTCAGTACTTGCTTTTGTGCCTTAAACTTCCCTCAAATATTGTGCTTACAATATTCTAAGTAGCTAGTTATGAATTTTCTTTTTTGCTAAACTGTGAGCTGTTTGACAGAAGTTGTGCCTTATTTGTCTTTGATTCCACAGCTAGTAAGCACTCAATACATATTTGATGGCTACATGAACAATCCAATATATAGGCAGGATTTAATAAGGAACATAGAAACAGTAAAGCGAAATGGTACTTTTGAACCAAATCACATAGGACATAAAGACCAGATTCTGGAATTTGGGCTTTATTATTTAGGCAATGGGAATTTAGTAATATTTTTATTCCTACAAATATTATGTTCCAGCAAATTTTTTATTCCTATATTCAACAGTTAGAAAATGGACTTTTTAATCAATATACCCAAGCACTTTAAGGAAAAAGAATGTGAAAACCTCAAAATTATGGACATACTGATTATCATTGGATTAACTGTCCATGATTTTATTCCATAAAGTCCCATGCCAAAAAATATTCTATGACTTCAATACGTTTGCATCTTTCAGATGAAACTCTTTAAGACAATTGGCATTCGGAAAGCCCCAAATTGATACCATACCTCATCTATAACTCTCTATTTAGAAACGGCTTTCATTTGATCATATGATTATGGCTTGATTTTAAAAACATTATATGGCAAAGAATTTTGAAACCTGGAATGGCAGCTAGTATACAGAATTCACTGCAATCAGAAAATAAATTATTTTATTCAAGTAAAAAGAAAACTGTTGACTATAGCTCTTGCTGAGTAGGTAGAACTGTAGATGAGAAACAATTTTCTAGTCAGAATGTTGCTTTCCCTCAAGAGGGAGTGCTCGTGTGGCTCCGTAGCTTGCCCCTATGACATGAGGCATTGAATGAGCAAGAAGGCATAAGTCCACATAATACTACATCCCAGCCAGGGCAAGCAGGAACAGGCCACCCCCTCACACTGTAATTGAGGTTTCCTTTCTGCTTCTAATATTAATGTCTTTTTTTCTAACATTGTCATTTCCTGTCTTTTGTGAAGGATTCTGTAATATTAGAATCATTCAGCCCAGATGAGGACCTAAAAAAGGAATTTTACATTTCCTTTAAAAAAATTATTTTTCGCTTCTTCTATGCTGAGGTGGTTGTCTTTATTCACATAACATCAAAGCAAAAGTGTCTCTTTCTAATGAAGCGACTGAGATGTATTTATTCACCGGTGCAAAATGTAAGGGCCTCAACCTCGTCCCAAGCAATATATGTGCAATTACATTTTTATATGTGCAATGAACTGCTAATCATAGGCTATTTTTTCCACCATAACCTTGGGGAACTGCCACTTTGACGTTTTCTTGGCCCTTATCTCCTTATTTGTGGGCTGTAATCTATGAAATGCCTGTCACCCACAGGGTATGTGTTGGTAATGGGAGGTACTGTGGGCATTTTCTGTATGTATGTTACCAGTGGAAGGTGTGCTTTTTATTAAACTTCTAAGACATCAACAATGACAAAGGTAACCTTTTGACTCCTTTTCACTGTTTAATCACTTGACTTTCTACTTATATGAAGACTATCCCTGGACAGAAACCAGCAATAAAGCCCAGAAGTAGATAAAAGCACAACTTGTGAAACCAAAGTATTTGTAAAGCTCTACAAATCTGTTAACCAGACGTTGCAGTTTAATCTTTACATACAGGTAAGTCTCAAGGTTTACTACTCTATAAACCTCCACGGAGGCGCTCGTGTTCGACATCACTTCCTTATCAACTGAAGAAGGGCTCCCCATCATATTTCGTATATTCCTGTTTCTTTTGATGTATTACTGATAAGACATTATACTGCTTTAGATTTAGGAAAATGCCATCAGTCCACTGGCATCAGTTTGCCAATGTGACATGTTTGATGTATATGTAGAGAATTGAGAGTGGCTTTAGTCATTTGTTATAAATGGTGAAACGCTGGCATGTTTTATTCCATGATTTAAAAAAAGATTTTCCATCAAAATTGGAAATGTTTTTTTTTTCTCTACCTGTGCCCAATTAAATAGGTAGAATGCTGTGACTATCAGTGTTTTGAGGACAGAGAGGTTAAGAAAGAAACTTCTGGGAAATATAGTGTTAAAGGTATAGTCTTTGTTACCAAAAGTGGAAGTGTGGTATTTAAAATGCTAGCTAAGGGGAAAGTGCATTTGCATTAAAGCCAGATAGAACAGGTTTTAGATATTGGTCACTAGATTTACTAGAACCGGGATCCTTGCAAGTTCCTTGCCTGAGGAGCGCTGAGGGCAATAATGGCGCCCTCCCCCGGTGATGCGCAGTGTCCGTGGGATTAATGTATCTGAAGTGCACAGTGCAGAGCCGGCCACAAAGTTGGCCTTTGGGAAGAGCTTTGAGGTTGTTCCTGGCACTTTAAGTTCAAGGGAATTTCCACGTCACTCCTCAGAAGAGAATGTTAAGGAGGATCTATTCCTGCCACTTGCCACCCTTCTATAGTTCTTCCACGAAGGAGGAGGAGTACTTGGAGAGAAGCAAGCACACAGTGGCTCCTTCCCTCTACCTCTCTCTGAACACCCTGTCAGGACTTGGATGTTCTCAACCAGATCTAAAGCAAAGATCCTTTTATCAGCGTCATTGACTTACAAGGAATTTAGGGCCAGTTTCCCCTGTGATCTCCTCTTAAATGAAGGTGATGTTGTCACTTTTGAGTCCAGGATTCAGATATTGGGACAAAAATACCATGCCTACTTTAGGTATAAGACCTACCGTAAGCATACACAGACTAGTAGCTACTTTATTTTGTAGTCAGCTAAACGTATCCCCTCAAGTCTCCTTCCCCAGGAAATATAATATGTTCCTATTTGTTCCCTAGCATTGGAAATTACACATTAGACTTCATTTATTTGCTTAAGCCTTCTTATTATTAAGTAGCATGGAAGGGCAAAAGTTGTAGTATTATCAGCTGTCACATTTGTAGTATTATCAGCTAGGAACATTTTTATAAATGTATTTAAAAGAGTAGATTTGAATTAAGAGGAAGAATCAAGATAGTACAAAATACCAATCTCTCGTTAAAGTGCTTTTTTTTTTTGTGGTTGTGGTGGCGGTTGCTTGCTGTGAGTAGGAGTTACAGAAGTGGCAGGGGGTAGAGGGAGAAGTATGCATAGGTTCATAAAAGAGAGGTAAGAGCCGTGGAAACTAAACTTTACTTAACTTACGACTTTTCTCGGGGATATTCTGCCAAAGACGTAAAGGGTGTATTACTCAACGAGGAACCCACAATTAAGTACAATGAACTGTAAAACACACACTCGTTCACACATCTAAAACTCAGATCAAAGATTCCATCTAATACTCAGACAGAAAAGTGTTTAGAAAAGGTTTCCTACAAATTGCTTTATTGTAGGCACATCTCTTATTTAAGGATTCTGGGCTAATCAGTCCTAATTAGTTCTCACCATAGGTCTGCTGTTAGGATGCAAACTGCTACCAAGTGCCAATTAAAAAAAATATATATGAGCAAATAGGAAGAAGACTAGACACGCAAAATCCATGATTTTGCATGTCTACAATCGGGGGATTGTAGAGTGATTTCTTTCCCCCATGAATGTCTTTTTTTTCTTCTTCTGCTAGGAAAATTGAACCTCCCTGTAGGGTATGGATAAGAACTAGTCAAGGCAGTAGAAGGATAAAGCAAAAAATTTTTTTTGAAATTTGGTAATGCTTTGCAAGGAATATTAACCTTAGAAATGTATCACAAGACATATTTTTGTAAGTGTGTATGTATGTGTGTATAGATATAACTATATTTATAGCTGAATAAATAAGTCATTTTATATTTGAATAACTTTACTCAGTGTCCTTTGTAGTTTCCTAATGTACTTGGTGTCTGTCATTTAAACAGATACATCTTGTATAATATATTTGGGGAGATACGTCTATGTATAATAATATTAATGAGCCAAAATTCAGCTGGATAAATTTTTGTGCTATAGAAATCCCACAGATAATGATTTTTTTTCAAGTATATTATATGCAAAACACACTTTTTTTTTTGATATGCAAAAGTCCGTCCCCTCAGTGTGTCTCCTCTGTATTAAACAAAAACCCTTAGCCATATCTAAAAGAAAGTTCCCTCCATTTTCTGGCCAATGTCCTTGAGGACAATAGTCATATCTTTTCTACTTTGTATCCTCTACAAAGCTCTGAGAACAGAAGGCACTTACAAAAGACAGTTAACACATCTTCGGCATCTGTTAAATACCAAGCATCTTGCTTAGACTTACATTATTGTTGTTTGTTTTTTGTTTTTTGTTTTTTTTTTAATGTGCTCAAGAATCTAGCTACAAATATTATTCCATTTTACAGATAAGGAAACTTATGTTCACAAAGTTTAAGAAAATTGCCAAAGGTCCCAGGACTAGGACACAGATCTAGAACTCAAGCCCACATTTTCACCGCTGCATGCTAAGACTAGTTCTCATCCATATCAGCATTGAGCTGTAATGTAAGTTAGGAACTCTCTCACACACACACTCTTTTCCTGAAAAAACAAAGAGTATTCATATTGTTGAGGAAAGCCCAGGATTCTGTTAATCTGATAAACCCAGAATATGTAGCCAGCCCTGTGACTTGGTAGTTATCTTGCTGATCCTCAGATTCGTCATCTGTAAAAGGGGGCTAATGCATAGTAACTACTTCATAGGATGCTAGGTTGTTAAACAAAGCTTCGCGTCGGAAGTTGTAGGTCTGCTTATTTCCCCCTCACTCTACTCCCTTTTGCCACTATGCCCACACAACAGTACCTCTCTATGGCCTAATGAAAGCAGAGAGTGCCATTTAGGGGCATGTTGTTTTTGTTATGGTGGTTGTTTTCCTAATTGAAATATCTGGTCTTATATTTGCAATGTGAGAAGGCATTATTTTGAAGAAAATAGTGAAATAAATTAATACACATTGCCATGTGTCCCATGTTTTAGATGGTTCCTGATTTTTACCAATGACCTTTTATTTAAAAGAAGAGCGAATAAACCCTGGACTTTCCCAGATTAAAAATACCCAAGAACCTGGAAGCAGCTACCACAAAATATCACTGTGTAAACATGATAAGATGCAGAAGTAGATCATTTACTTTCAATGAGTAACAAGGTATTTGCAGGAATTACCTGTCCTTGACCAGCCCAATTCTGTTCATACAGCTTATGCTTTCACTTTATTGATGCCTATAAATAAACATTTCTTGTCTTCAGGTGCCCTGGTTCAGCATTCAGGACACAAAGGGCTATATTTTATAGCTGTGGGCTATAACTCACCCTCCAGGGAAACTGTGATTCCTTTCCTCTGTGACTTGCCTCTACTGTAGAGGCCTCATCCCAGGAACGTTCAATTAGAATCATTAATTTGTTACTGGTGGACCAGTTAGCCACAAATTAGCCCTCTCATCCTTCTGTTCCTTCTGGTTATCTTTTGGGGGTTTTCATTACTCTTTGAAAAACAGCTATTGTCCTGGAGAAAGAAGTGAAAATAATATATAAAAGAGCCTAAGTTTATGTGAGTGGCAAGCAGGTGTGGAGATAGTTTTCATTTTAGCCTCTGGACAATTGGGAGTTAAATATAAAATGCAAAGACTCTGAAGAGACCAAGCTTGTGGTTTTAAAATAATTTGATCGGTAATGATGACAGCAAACTTTACTCACAAGTCTAAATGGAATTTGTAAATACCCTCATAGCTCGTAGCACCCACACATTGGGTGTTTACTATGTACCAGGTATTGTGCTGTGTGCCCGATAAATATCATCTCATTTAATCCGTACATACCCCTGTGAGGCAGACATAACTGCCCTGATCTCAGAGGTAAGACACTGAGGCTTGAAGAAGTGAAGCAGCTGCCAAGACACACATAATGAGTAAGCAGCAAAACTGGAACTGTCTGCCCCCCAAACCAGGCTCTTAATCCCGTCTATGCTATATATAGTCATCATGGTAATACAGTCTTAATCAGAATCCACATCCTGGCTCCAGTGAAAAATAGCACAATTTACACAGTGTGGGGCCCTTATTCCAGTCATAAACAGATGGCATTAATCAAGTTTACCTAGATTTATTTTTCCCCAAGTTTTCTACATCTATAGAATCTTCTAGTTTTATTCAGGGGAATAGGGGAGAGCTAAATTTAAAAGAATATCTGTAAGAAGCAGTGGTGAAAAGTTGATATGTATTTTTAAGAAACTAATATATGTATCAGACACCATAACAATCACCCAGGATGTATGGCACAATTTCTGCCCTAATGCATTTATTCAACATATATTTAATGAGCACCCATTTCTGTGCCAAGCCTGGTTTAGAACAAACCAGGAAAGAATGCATACAACTGATTTACCCACCCTCAAGAAGACTGTAATTTAATGAGGAAAATAGGGAAGAAGAAACAGAGCAGGGGACAGTGTGGTTACTGCTCTTGGCACTTTATCCAAACTTGGACAACAGGGAAGACTTCCGGCAAGAGCCTGACACCTGAACCAAGTTGTAAAAGGTGAACAGGAGGTAAAGGGAGAAAAGACGAGAGGGGAAAAAACAAGTGAGCTGGTCTAGCAACAGAGAGAGAGCGCTTTGTGGTTTGGGGAAAACTGTACATTGTTCAGTATGGCTAAAAATGAGAATCATTGGGGGAGTTTTGAAAATTCCCAGTGCTCAGGTTACACCCCGTATCTGTTAAGTCCGAATTCTTTGGGGGATGGGATACAGACATCAGTAGTCTTTAGAGCTCTGGGGGTGATTTCAATTGCAACCAAGTTTAGGAACCCATGGTGTAGAATGGTGGTTCTCAAAGTGTGGTTGCTGAAACAGTGGTATCAGCATCACCAAACAATACAAATCCTATGCATGCATTGGAGAAGAGACAGAGTGATTAAAACACAGACTGCTGAGACCCACCCCCAGAGTTTCTGATTTACTAAATCTGGGGTGTGCCTGAGCATTTGCATTCCTAAGAAATTCCTAAATGATGCTGATGCTGCTAATCTGGGTGCCATACTTTGAGAACCACTTATCAAGAGCTTTTAAAACTCTGATGTGCATATATCACCTAGGGATCTTCTTAAAATGCAAACTCTGACTCTGTAGGGCTGGGATGGGATCTGAATTTTTAACCAACACCCTGTCAATGTGAGTGCTGCACATCCATAGACCATATTTTGAGTGTAAGAGGACAAATGAGGAAGGATAAGGCTGAAAACATAATTAGGGACTAGATTATGAGAAGCCTTATAATATTTAGGATGATTTCAAATCAGTTTAAAAATAATTTAAGTTTTGGCATATTCAGGGTTGGTTGGTTCCTTCCATCATTCTGTTTTGCCATCCATGGCATCAAGTTCAGCCTAAGAAAGCAGCCAAGAGTAATCAAGGCTACGTTCTTTTTGGCTCAATTTAGGTCACCACATCCACAGCGCCACTGGTAAATGTCGGCAGGAAAATGCTGAACACTGACTGACTTAGCCCTGGGTTCCCAAATCAATCATTGACAAGGGGGATGGGTCATCATTATTGTCAAGACCAAGAAGGACCTACCTCTGAAGCAAGGGGCAGTAATTAAAACGGCCTCACTGCTGTGTAGCAGGAGGATAGGAATGGAAAGGGAAGCTGAGAGAACAATCTTTTTTAAGTAAAATTAATTTATTGAAAAGAAAATGTTCAATATATGATCTGCATTCAGAACCGAAAATGAGATCTATAAGCTCTTGCATGGTCCACATCACTACACATACTTTGATGGAAATACACATCCATGTAGGCACAGAACAAGCACAATACTGTCGGGCTTTCAAGACCTGCGGGATGATTGTTTTTCTTATTTTATTCATATATCCATTACATGTTTGATTTTACTGTTCACTAAAAGACAACAGCTTCCCAAGCACCATTCTGATTTAGACAAAAGAACACGGTTTACAGTAGGCACCCTCTACCCCCACTTTCCACGCCCCTTACACGGGTAACTTTGTATCAGCACCACGTATGCCCTCTGGCCAGAGAATGACGGAGTGGCGCCAAGAACGGGAAGGAACATAACAGGCTGCTGCTGTCAGAATAAACAGCCTTGGAACCAGCAGGACTATAATATAAACCATGAATGTCACATACAAGAGGATTTTTTTTCCTGAGGACTTTCAGCAATCTCTGAAGGATTTTAAGTAGAAAGGTGGCGATATCAGATGTGTCTTTGAACAAGCGCACTTGGATTTGGGGCTGTGGTGCCAACGAGGAAGATACTGTATTTATCACAGAATTAGTGGGGGCTTCCTCTTCAACCATGGCTATGTGAATGAAAGCACCTATGAAACTAGGTGACGATTGGGCGTGGGCTTAGGGAAAGGGAGGGGCTTGAAGATCATTCACCTTTCTGGTTTTGATAAGGAATATAGAAGGGAAAGAAAGTTTTGCCTAGGAGTGCTGTGAAAGGGTGGGGTTAGAGTGAGGGAGTGGGATGGTTGGAAGGAAAATGGGGTCAGTTTTAAGCATGGAAAATTTGAAGTGCCAAATGGACCTAAAAGAGTTTGAACTAATTGTGTAAGTCTGGACCTGAATGGAAAAACAGGGCTGAAGATTTAGGGTCAGCAGCTCTACTTTAAAGATGGTAGTGAAGAGCTTGTAGACAGGCAAAGACAGGGTCCTGGGGAACTCCAGGATTTAGGGTGAGATCAGAAAAAGACACTCATAAAGGAGACTGAGAAAGAGCAGACAGAGAATCAGGCAGAATGCAGGGGAGTGAGTTGTTGCTGACGTCACCAGAAGAGAATTTCATGAAAAACACAGAAGTTTACGGTATAGAATGCTGCAGAGAGTACAATGAGTGTATTGGAAATTTAGCCTCTGCAACCTAACTAGACAATATATATTGAAGTAGATGGACTTATAGTACATGTGAAGAATGATGAATGATTTGAATTGGTGGAGTCAGAAGATATAGACAATCCTTCCCTGAAGATCAGTGGTGAAGGGCTGTAAATAAAGGGGGATGTGGGGTTTCTTATAATTTTTTTTTTTACAAAAAAAGAAACTTAAACTTATAACAATAATACCTTTTGCAGTGGTGTGCAGGAGTCATTTCAAACAAGTTCATGAGAGAGGATTGAGTTTACTTCTTCTCAACTGTGTGTTAAGAAGCATCACATTGGTACCTAGAAATTAGCCATCGTAGGAGCATTTGCGCCACAGAAATTGGCAAATGCTGCAAATTGGGGCTTTTATTTTTTCCCCCAGGGCGCCAGTTGTTAAACATTTATGAGCACATTGCCAATTAGTAACATTTTCGAAGCTACAGTAGGTATTTCTCATGTTTTTTGGCTGCCCAGCATTTGAACTCCTCTTCCTGTTTGGGAACTTCCTGATTTCAAAAGACCCAAAGAGGGAAACAGTGCATCTCCTACTTTGAAAGTTGAAAACGTCTATGTCCCTGGCAGCCAGGATTACGACTCATGCTGCTCCTGTGTGGGGCTTTGTGAGAGAGGCAGCCGTGAGGCAAGTGGAACTGTGCACTGCAGTGGCAAGGTCCCCACTGCATACTTCCTGTGGTTTCAGTTTGTCTGTGATCCTGCCAAACCCTCTTCTATTTTTTTCTGCTTTTCCAATCCTAAGTCACTGACTTTCCCTGTCATTTCTGAGCTGCCCAATAGCCCTTCAATATATTCCTTCCTTTGTCAGTGTATGTACTGTACTCATGAATAAAACAGGTAGACATTTATGGAGTTTACATTCTGCCTCAACAACTCAGAGATGTTTTCTGTCACTTGTAACCCTAAACTCTGTGAATTTTTAGGGATAGTGAAGTGTTCCTTGTAAATCTCAAAGACACCCAAAATCATTGTGATGCAGGGTGGATACCCTGGGAAGCAGACCCTGGAGTTGAGCATACAGGATGAATATTAAGAAGTGCCCTTGGCATCAACACCAGTGAGAGTGTAGGAAGAAAGCAGGATTGGACAGAGGGAAGAGCTGAGCTGTGAAATAGGCGCAATAATGGTATGGCCAACCCTAGGGAAGCTATGGAGCCCACAGGGCCTCTCAGATTTGCTTCAAGTTGGTCCAAGATCAACCATCATTAGACTTGGGCTACCTGGAAAAGGTGTGACCTTGGGCAAGGCGGCTTTCTGCAGAGGAAGCAATCCCTGAGGGACTTCCAGCTGATGGCTGCCTGCTCTCAGTGCCCTTAGAGGAGAGGTACCACATCCACCCCGGAAGGGGTATCTGGACGATGCATCACAGCACATCCTTATATGCTGCTGCTATTCAATATTGCAAACAGACCAAAAAACAAACAAGAACAGCAAAGATAAGAGATAAAAGATTTAGAAATGTAAAAAAGAAAAGTATTATTTGCAGCCTATAAGATTGTATACATAAAAACCCAAAATAATCTAGAGGTAATAAGACTTTACAAGAATACTTGATAAATTTCAATGTATAAAAATCAATAGCATTCTTGAACATCAGTAATAACCAAGTAGAAATTATAATAGAAAGATAAATCCAATTTACAGTAGCAATAAACGTTACAAATAGGTATCAAGGAATAAATTTTTAAATGATCTTGAGGTGATTTGTAGGATCATTATGAAGTTAAAAAATATAACTGAAGGATGTGGAAAGAAGACCTTGATAAACAGAGAGACACCTTATTTTCAAGAAAAGGAAGAAGCAATATCTTAAAGAAGTAAATGAATCTATAATTCAATGCAATTACAAACAGAATTCCAATATAATATTTTCATGGTACTTCAAAAACAAGTACTCAAATCCATACCAAAAAAAAAAAAAGTCTAAGGATAGCCAACTGCCATTCTAAGAAAGAAAAACTACTTAATATCTCAAATATCAACATTAAAAACATATCTTAATGAAAACAATGGGTATCAAATAAATTGATGAAACAGGACAGAGATTACCCCCCAAAGACCCACACATATATGGTGGGAACATACAAGGTGACTGTATTAGTCAGCCAAAGGGGTGCTGATGCAAAGTACCAGAAATCTGTTGGCTTTATAAAGGGTATTTATTTGGTGGAAATCTTACCGTTACAAGGCCCTACAACTCAAGGTTGCTTTCTCACCAAAGTCACTTGCCACGTATTGAAGCTAGATGCTCACTGGCCCCTGGTCTCCCTTTTCCCTCTGGGCTTCCTTATCAGTCTCTGGCATAGGGCTCATTCCTTTCTGGGCCTTCTCAGCTGCTCAGCCACTTCAGCTGCAAACTTCCAGGAAAATGGTTCATCTCCCCAGAACTTTAGCTGTTTGAGCCTTCTTTCTGTCACGTGGCAAAGCTCTCTCTTTTTATCCTATGTCTTAAGTGAGTCCATTTACATCAGCCCACCAAGGTGATGGGGACTCAACCTCAGTCACACCTTACTGATGTGGTTGAATCAAAGCCCTAATCTTACAGGTAATTTAATCAAGGGTCCCTCAACTGAATCCAATATAATCAAAGAGTAGCACACCCAGAGTAGATTAGTTTACACACTAATCTTTTTGGAATTTACAAATAATCTCAAACTGCCACAGTGTCAGAGGTGGTATCACAGGTCAGAGAGGGAAAATATGATACTAATAAAAGATTAGACTATATCACTATCCATATGGTAGAAAAGAAAGTTAAATTCATATCATGCAACGTACCAAAGCATTTCCAGATTGATTAAAAATCTCCCTATGAAAATTGAGACAATTAAACAGAAAAGAATATAGGAAAATATTCTTGACATCAGAGAGAACTTTTAAAAGCCAAACAACTACAGATTACAAAGGTTAATTTATTTACTACATCAAAAATAAAATTTTATATGGGAAACATACTGTAAACATACAATAATAATTAACATTTATTGGGTACTATGAACCATGTACTATTCTAAGTCCATCCCAAGTAATAACTTATTTAATCAATACAACCATCCTATGAGGTAGGTAGTATTGATATACCCATTTTAAAGATGAGGAAACTGAAGGCAAAGAGAGGTCAAGGAATCTGCCTTAAGGTTACACAAGTCACAAGTGGCAGAGCTGAGAATTGGGCCCAAGTAGTTTCTCTTAAGAACCAACAAATTTAGAGACTAGCAACAGAATGGAAGAAGATACTTGGTACACACAGAACAAAAAATTATTATATAGAATGTATATTTAAAACCACCTATACATCAAAAGAAAAAATCAAATACATCAACTGAGAAATGGTCAAGAGATGTGGCCAGGCTATTTACAGAAGGAAAACCCAGATGGAAAAATATGTGAAAAGATGTTTTACCTCACAAGTAATTGCACTAATAATAATAATAAAATATAAGTTTACAAACTGATTGAGATAAATGAAAAAGTCTGACAATGCCAAGTGATACCAAGGAAGAAGAACACAAAATCCTTCTTACCATGCCAATTGGCAATAAAAAAAAAAATAGGTACAACTATTTTGGGGAGTAATTGTGCAATATCTTTTATTTTTTTCCTCTCCCCTTCCCCCCCCCCCCCGCCCCCAGTTGTCTGTTCTCTGTGTCTATTTTGCTGCGTGTTCTTCTTCCGCTTCTGTTGTTCTCAGCAGCATGGGAATCTGTGTTTCTTTTTGTTGCATCATCTTGTTGTGTCAGCTCTCTGTGTGTGCGGCACCATTCCTGGGCAGGCTGCACTTTCTTTCACACTGGGCAGTTCTCCTTATGGGGCACACTCCTTGTGTGTGGGGCTCCCCTACGTGGGGGACACCCCTGCGTGGCACGGCACTCCTTGCACGCATCAGCACTGCGCATGGGCCAGCTGCACTCAGGTCAAGGAGGCCCGGGGTTTGAATTGCAGACCTCCCATGTGCTAGATAGACACCCTAACCACTGGACCAAGTCCGCTTCCCTGCAATATCTAATAAAAGTAAATGTTCATATGCTCTAACCCAGATTTTCTATTTCTCATTTACCCTAGACCTATAGTTTTCAACCAAGGCTGCTTATTAGAATTACCTCTAGAGCTTTAAAGAAATGGCCCTAGAGATTTTATTTTAATAGGTCTGGGATAGAACCCTTGAGTACCAGCACCCTAGAGAAGTGGTAACACCTGCATGCAAGGAGACAGGAACACATTTACAAGAATAAACCTGGAAACAAACCAAATAGCTGTCAACAAGGGGATACCTAAATAAACTGTGACATATATGTAATGACATATGTACATATATGTGCATATACAGATATCTTAGAGAAAAGAGAGCTGACACCTGTTTACTTGTGAATGGGAAAATGGAAAGAGCCAGGACAGGTGGAAGTTATAAGAGAGGAAGAAGTTACAAGAGAGCCAGGTCCCTGAGGCTGAATGGTCCAAGAACTGCTTTGGAGGATGGAGCTAAAGCACAGGTGGAGGATGTGGTTTCAGAAAGATTAGTTAAGCAAAAGAAAGAGCTTTTCTTTGACAGGAGTATAAGAATTAAAGAAGGGTAATTTCACTCATCTGTCCATTTCTCTTCAAGCAACATTTATGGAACATCTGAAGGTATGTGTGTGGTGGAGTCTGAGAAGTGAGGTAAGTGGCATCAAAAAAGTTGAGGAGATTCTGCCTAATAAGGGTTATCTTATTTTCTCAGTGAGGGGAAAAGGAATAAGGCAGTTAACAACAGTGCTTCCTGAACTCCGAGGTATTTTGAATTAACGTGATTGTGTTTAATTTACTCAATTCAATCGAAATGTTTTCATTTTTGAAAATTAACCTCCTGTTTTAAATTTTGTTAAGTCCAGAGCAAGTTTGTCTTTACACTCGTTCAGCTGACATTTTATAAACTACTAATGGGCTGATCCATTTACAAAGGAAACCTGCTTCTGCCTGTGGCTCATAATACTAGACACAGAGGCACCTTCAAATAATGTCACTCCACTAGACTTTGGAGTTCCTAATACAAAGACCCTGAAATTACTCGTGGACAAAAATAAATTTATGTTAGGAACCCTATGGACATGTTCAGCTCTATTGGCATTTAAAAGTTGAACCAAAGCAATTGAACATGTCAGATGCAGAGCCAAGATGAGAAGCGGCACTTTCTGACTTGCACTGAGCTTCAGCCATTTGGCCACACATCTTTTCCCAAGGGCAGTCACAAAGTTTTGAGTTCTCTGAAGAGGCCAGCCATTAGCCTATAGATACACTGTATTAAACAAAAGACCCAATAACAAGGCTGCAGTTTTTGAAAACCCAAAAAAGAGTGATTGAACTAATTTTGGCTTCAGCAACTTTACAAGAAAAGAAACTAGGAAAAAAGAAGGATCCAAAAATGTTCTTTCACTGGAGACCTATTATCAGTTGCACATTAAGTTGCTCTTACACTTACACCTGCAGCATCGTGCAGGGTAATTATTGTATTCTTTGCTCATTAGAACAAACAGACCTCCCAGAGAGTAATGTGCTTTCTTGGTTTTTTTTTTTAATGCATTTATGGACTCAGAATATTGAATACCAAATTTTCTGTGGGTTACTGAAAAGGCACTGAGGGATTCTAGAACAGATTGGTTGTCAGAGTCCAGGCACTTTGTATCCAAGGAAATGGACTTAATTTAATCCAGGTGACTGGCTACTCAACAAAATCTTTTCTTAATTAGTGGTACCTTGACCTCTTCTTGTGGAGTCTCTTTCATGATCTACATTTCTTGCAACTAGCTAGTCTTTTTTTCCCACATGACTTCCCACAGTTTCATTATGATTAAAAAAAAAAAAAGTTCCTTCAACTTGAAGTATATCCAAGTAGCCAAGAAGATGCAACCGTTCTCTGCACTAGTTCTGTAAAGGTAATTTTCCCACGAAAATGAAGATTGTAAAAGACAATTCTTGCATCCTTAAGAATCTCACAACAACACTAACAGCAACAAATATTAAAATAGGGAATGTCTTCTGTCCCAAGTGTGGCAGGCAGAATTCTAAGACCCTCAAGGTTTTTGACCCCTGGCACCTAAATAGTATCCCAATTATCCAATCGGACAACAATGTAGATGCTGTGAAGGAATTTTCCAGGTATAATTGAAATCTCTAAGCAGTTGACTTTAAGTTCAGGAGATTATCCTGGTTTAGGTGAGCCCCTAAAAGAAGTCAGATTCTCCTGTTAGACCTGAAGAAGCAAATTGCCATGTTGTGGAGAGAGCCACATGACCGAGAATGACAGGCAGTCTCTAGTTGCTCAGGGTCTCAGTCCAAGGACTGCAAGGAACTGAATTTTGCTGATAACCATTGAATGGATATTCCACAACTTGTTTTCCATTCCTGGCTAACACCATAATTTCAGCCTGGGAGACCGTGAGCAGAGAACTCTGCTAACACATAATCAGATTCCTGACAATGTGTGAAAATAAATTTGCGTTGTTGTAAGGCCCGAAGTTTGTAATAATTTGCTACATAGTAATAGCAAACTAAGCCCTAAGAGAGTGCCCATCCAGCTTCTTGGGTTAACTGTAGAATGGTAACTCTTTACATGGTCTCCTAATTCCCAGAGCATGTGGCTACACCCTCAAAACAAAATACCCTTTTTAGAGAGAACAATTTCCGATGGACATTGCATAGTCCTGCCAAAAGCCTGAATGAGAAAAACTATAGGTTTTTCTAAGAGAGAAGTGCTGAGTTTTTCTTCTACCCTGATGCACATGAATAATGAGGCTCACTTTCATGATACTCTCCCATGACAGCATCCACTGCAATTCTCATTCACAGACCGTAACTACACCACTTTCTTGCCAACTTAAAGCAGATGATTGAAAGCAACATTATAATAGGGATCATATTGAATCTACTCCGATTTATTTTCTAAAAAGTAATTTTTCAAATTTTGAACTTCAGCTACTATTAGTCAAGATACATTTGTGACAGACTTCACAACTAGTACTTTCCCATCAAAGCTAAAAGCTTCTAATTCAGGAATTATGCTTTCCTTCCTTTTCTTCCTTCTTTTCCTTCCTTCCATTTTTCCTTCCTTTCATCCATCCAGCCATCTATCAATCCAGGTTTCTAAAATCTAATTTTTAAAATTTATTCAGGTGAAATTCAAAAAGAAAATGAAACATTTTAAGGTGAAAAATTCAGTACATTTAAAACAATACATTCACAATGTTTTGCAACCACTATCTCCCACTTGTTCCAAAACATGTGCATTGCTCCAAAATAAAACCTGTACCCATTGAGTTTTCCTCATTTTTCTCCTCTCCCCCAGCCTTGGCAATCTACATTTTGTTTCTATGGATTTACTTACTCTGGATATGTCATATCAATGGAATCACACAATTTGTGACCTTTTGTGTCTGACTTCTTTCACTTAGCATAATGTATTTGAGGTTAATCCATGTTGTAATATGTATCAGTACTTCATTCCCTTTTGTGACTGAATAATATTCCAGTGAATGTATATTCCACAATTTGTTTTTCCATTCATTTATAGTGGACATCTGGGCTGTTTCTACATTTTAGCTATCGTGAATAATGCTACTAGGAACATGTATGCACATGTATTTAGTTGAGTACCTGTATTCAGTTCTTTGGGGTATATACCTAAGAGTAGTATTGCTGGGTCATATAGTAATTTTATAATTAACTTTTTTGAGGAACTGCCAAATAACATCTTTTCTTATTGTATTTGATCTTTTAAGTCTACACATTTGAAACAATAAAGTCACTTCCATACTTAATATAATCTGATCCAGAGCTTACAGAGGAATTGAGGTTATCCAATCAACTATGTGGAACTCTTCTGCATTTGTTGGAAATACTTTTGCTGAAGACAATTGTTGTCTCTTTCAATAAATATTTATTGAATAACTGTCCATGCCAGGCACTAGAGTAAGTGCTAGTAACAAACTGATGAATCTCTCCAAAAAAGTATGATGTGATATATGGTATGAATTTTAACAGAGACACATCCAGGGTGCCATGGGTGGCCTAATTTAGCCTGGGTACTTTGGAGATGCTTGAGGTGTTTTTGAAGAACCCTAGGAAGATTTGTGTGGGTGTGGGCAGTGAGAAATGATGTAGAAACTGAGAGTGCAGAGCACGAAGGCATGAAAGATGGTGGCTGCTCAGGGACTGGCAAGCAGGTCAGTATGGCTGGAGAGGGAGGAAGCCTAACAGAGAATGGTAGGAAATGAGGTTGCAGACATGAATAGACATCTATGATCTTGAAAATAATGGGGAGGCACTGAAAGATTTTATTGAGGAGCTTGACATCATATTTGAATTCTAGAATGGTCAATCCTGCAGTAGATAAATAGGAGGGGGCAGGACTGGATTTATTGAAACTAGTTCTTAGGCAAGCCAGACAGTTTATATAGGAAAAGATGAGAACCTAAACTAAAGCAGTAGTAGTTCATAGTATCCTTCATTGTCTTATATAGAAAGTTCCAGAAAATAGCTTGTTTTCTTTCACTGGAAGGATAATGGATTGTGGAGTCAGATAGTCCTGTTTTTAATTTTTAGCTCCCCACATGTTAACTGAATAGAGAAACATCTAGAGTCCTCTGTTTCCTTATCCATAAAAATGGGAATAATAATATATAACTCACAAGGCTGTAAAAATTAGCAGCAATATGTGCAAAGGTGCTTAGTATAGTACCTGGAAGTTTGTGGTTGATCTATATCATGTAACTCACATATTTTAATTGTTTTTGTTTAGAAATTAGGAAGTTTAGAATTAAAGGCAATATCTATCAACAGAAATCATATTAGATCTCATGACCAGCATACATGTTTTCTCGTTTAGGATTTCTATATTAACTTTATTGGTAATTCAGTCCTTTGTTGTTAACAACCTCATTTCCTTTTGGGAAAAAAGGTGAACAAGAAATATGGATGGATGAATGGATGGATGGATGGATGAATGGCAGTATAAGACATTATAAACCTACCCCAAAGTTAGTGTCTTAAAACAACAACCCCTTGTTAGCTCACAGTTCAGAGGACCAGCAATTTGTGCTGGGCTTCTTATGACAGGTCATCTCCATGCTGTGTGTTATTGACTGGACTCAATCATACTCGGCTGGCAATCAATGTCCTCACATTTTTGGTGGTTGGTTGGCTGTTAGCAGAAACAAAGAAGTTAAATGTGTTAGCCTTCATTCTTTCACATGGTGGTTGTTGCAGGGTTCCCAAGAGCAAGGAGAGAGGGTTATACCCACTGTGTAAGCACTTTTCAAGTCTCTTCATTACGTTTGCAAATGTGCTGCTGGCCAAAGCAAGTAACAGCCAATTCCAAATTCAAAGGGTGAAGAAAATTGATTCCACATTTGATGGCAGGAGCTGCAAAGCCATGTTGCAAATAGGTGGAAAGAACTTGTGCCCATTTTTACCATCTACCACCCTCCAGGCTAGCTTAGGCTCTTTCCCATGAGGGCTGTCACAAAGTTCCCTGGACTAGTGTTCCTGGCTGTTATCTAATAACCCTTCACCACTCACACTCTTGCTATTTGGGAAACTTCAGATCCTGCCAAGTTCCCCCTACCATCGCTGAGGGTCCTCAGAGATTGTTGCATTGTTCTGAGATGCCTAATACCCGAGGATATTTTCCCTTTTGCATTAGCCTCCTTTTCCCTCATTGGGTATGCCCAAATCTGCCATATGCTCTCTCCTCATGGGTTTCTCTTTTTACAGAAGTTTTAGATTACATAAATGCTACATAAAAAATATAGGAGATTCCCACATTCCCTCCCACACTTTCCCACATTAACAACATTCTTCATTAGTGTGTACCTTTGTTACAACTGATGAAAACATACTGAAGCATTGTTTCTAACCATGGGTTATAGTTTACATTACAGTTTATACTCTGTCCTGCACAATTTTATAGTTTATGAAAAACTGTAAAATGGCCTTTATCCATCATTGCAATGTCATACCAGACAATTCCAATGTCCCAAGAAATGCCCCCAAGTTACACCTGTTCTTCCTCCTGAGTTTTTAATCTTCTTCCTAATACCAGCTCCTTTACCACTGATGCAAGAGTCTTGGAGGCACTAATGCTACCCAGTATGTTGTGTCAAGGTTGGGAGTAAGACATTCTTGCCTTTTTATATTACTCAGTGGATACTAGCACTGTTCATGCCTGTCCCACAGTGTTTTGAAAACACACTATCTTTCAGATTGTATATAAAGTGAAACTCCCACCAATCAGAGGCTCATGGGCTGTAGATGGAGAGTTCTGAGGGACACTGAATCTCCTAGATGAATCCAAATTGCAAAGACTAACTCATCTCAAGATCTTCTATCCAGTGATCAAGTCTTGGCCACCTGATACATTCCTTGATTAGGAGGGCTTTTTTTCCTGCAGATTCCTTATGATAACATCATCAACTCACTGGACATAGTCCAAAATGTCTGAATCCCAGGAAAGAAAAGGAGGATCCAGCTGTGTTCTTTACATCATCATTTTACAAGTTGTACTACCAGTATTGCTACAGTTGTTACTAATACTAATAGCTGGAATTACAGTCTCTCCACAACCCTAGGAGATAAGTGCTATTATTATCATCCCCATTTTAGAGGTAAGGAAACTGAGGCTTAGAAGAAAATTTAGGAAACTGCCCCAGGTCTCATAGCAGGTACATGGCACAACTGGTATTTGGACCTGGGCATTCTGACTTCAAATCTTATTCACTTACTAATATTACTATAATTTGTTCCCTAGGGGAAACGGACTTTGGCCCAGTGGTTAGGGCGTCCGTCTACCATATGGGAGGTTCGCGGTTCAAACCCCGGGCCTCCGTGTGGAGCTGGCCCATGCGCAGTGCTGATGCGCGCAAGGAGTGCCGTGCCACGCAAGGGTGTCCCCCGCGTGGGGGAGCCCCACGCGCAAGGAGTGCGCCCGTGAGGAAAGCCGCCCAGCGTGAAAAGAAAGAGCAGCCTGCCCAGGAATGGCGCCGCCCACACTTCCCGTGCCGCTGACGACAACAGAAGCGGACAAAGAAACAAGACGCAGCAAATAGACACCAAGAACAGACAACCAGGGGAGGGGGGGAATTAAATAAATAAATAAATCTTTAAAAAAAAAAAAAAAAAAAAAATTTGTTCCCTAAATTGTTCCACAAAGTATAGTATTTCAGATTTTTTTTGCTTTAAAACTTAGGTACTATACTATTCTAAAGAGCCATTAATTCTTTCTGCTAAAAGAGGAAAACTGAAGCCAACCTAAAGTAAAGAAAGGAACACTTAAGAGGTAAGGTTCAGAGGGAGCTATTATAATAAAATGGTACCTGTTTGGTTTTGTGGTTCTGTACTTCGTATTAGAGTATAGCATATTTCTCTTGAGTATGCTACTCCATGTTGACATGGATCTAAAAACATTGCCAGAGGAGAGAGGAAAGAAAAAGGAACTGTGATGGCCAACTACTTGGGGTCACCCTGCAAATTTCAAAAGCGTTTGTGGTACAATGAAAAGGAAAGGAGATGTGGCTTCAGATTTTCCTGGGTCCAAAATCTGATTTGCTCATTACCAACTGTGATATGGGCAAGTCAGATAAAACTTCAGTTTCTCTTCTGAAAAAGAGAGGTTACACCATCTTCCTTAAGAGGCTGTGAAAAATCCCCTATCCCTTCGCAGCCACCTCTCAATCCTACTATCCTTTCCTTGCTGTCCATAACCACTAATCTAATTCTGTCTCGATAAATTAATTTATATTTACATTTTATATAAATGGAGTCAAACAATATGTAGTACTTTGTGTCTGGTTTCTTTCACTTAGCATAATGGCTTTTTTTGTTTGCTTTTTCACATGTGATGGAAGAATATTAATATATTACTATGCACTATAGTCCACAGTTTGCTTTAGGTATATTTTTGCTCATATAACACCCTGTTATTAACACCTTGTAATAGTAAGATACATTTGTTCTAATGCATGGACAAAGACTCTTATGTTTGTACTATGAACCACACTAATTATCCACAACAGGGTTCACTATGCTATATGGTTCCATGTTTCATCCTCTAGTTTTCCTTCTAGTGACATACACAACCCTAAACTTCCCCTTTCAAGCACAATCACACCCACATATCACCACTGTTAATTTCATTCATTATAAGCTACCATCACCTCTACTCATTTCCAAACATTTATAATCAACCTTATTACAAATTCTGCACAAATTAAGCATCAGCTCCCCATTCTTTACCCTCATTCTATCTTATGTTGACCATATGCTAGGTATTAACTCTGTGAGTTTAATCATTGTATTTAGTTCATATTAGAGAGAACATACAATATATGTCCTTTTGTGTCTGTTTTATTTCACTTGACATAATGTCACAAATTTCATCCATGTTGTCATATGCTGAATAATATTTCATCAAATGTTTATAGCACATTTTGTTTATCCATTCATTGGTTGATGGAAACTTGGGTTGCTTCCGTCTTTTGGTGATTGTGAATAATGCTGCTATGAATATCGGAATGCAATGGTCTGTTTGTGTTCCTACTTTCAATTCTTCTGAGTGTATACCTAGCAGCAGAATTGCTGGGTCATATGGTAGTTTATATTTAGCTTCTTGAGGAACTGTCAAACTGTCTCCCACAGTAGCTATACCCACTCTATATTCCTATCAGTGGTGCATAAGTGTTCCTATTTCTCCATATCCTCTCCATCACTTGTAGTTTTCTGTTTTTTAAATAGTGGCCATTCTAGTAGATGTGAAATGATATCTCATTGTAGTTTTGATCTGCATTTCTCTAATAGCTAGTTATGAACATCCTTTCATGTGTTTTTTGCCATTTGTATATCTTCTTCGGAAAAACATCAAGTGTTTTGCCCATTTTTTAATTGGGTTGTCTTTTAATTGTTGAGTTGTCGAATTTCTTTATATATCCTGGATATTAAACCCTTATTGGAAATGTGGTTTCTAAATACTTTCTCCTATTGAGTAGGCTGTCTTTCTACCTTCTTGACAAAGTCCTTTGAAGCACAAAAGTATTCAACTTTGAGGAGGTCCCATTTATCTATTTTTTCTTTCATTGCTCATGCTTTGGGCATAAGGTCTAAGAAACCACCTCCTAGCACAAGATAGTGAAGATGCTTCCCTACATTTTCTTCTAGGAGTTTTATGGTACTGGCTCTTACAGTTAGGTAATGAAAATGCTCTAAAACTGATTGTAATGATGAATGCACAATTCTATGACTATACTAAAAGTCATTGCTTGTACACTTTGAATGGATTGTATAGTATGTTAATATATCTCAATAAAACTGCTTTATAAAAATAAATTAGCCTTTGAAATTTGAAGAATCTAACAGCTATCTAAAACTGTGTTACTAATTCACATTTCTAATAGCAATGGCTACTTTTTCAACCAACTTGGATACTATTAGTTTTCAAAATTAAAAAAATGACTTCATTTTATTATAATGTTCATTGTATTAAAAATACATATTAGCTTTTTTATAATGTATTTATTCTCCATTTATACAAATGTCTATAGATATTAACCTACATCAATGATAATGATCACTGTATCAATGATAAGCACTGATAATACAGCATTCACCTTGCTAGTAAATAACTATTTTTTAACTGAGGTATAATTTAAATACAAAATTCCAAAACTCGATGAGTTTAGACAAATATACATGGCCCTGTAAACACCATCACAATCATAATATAGATCATTTCCCTAACCACAAAAAGTTCCTCTTGCCCTTTTATGACTAATACCCTTCTCTGGCTCCCAATTCAAACTAACTCTTTTATTCTTTTTTCTCAATTATTAAAAATTTAAAATGTAGATGCACATGATGTTATATGTATATTTAAATAGAACTATTTAAAAACTGACTGTTAGACTTTAGGAGAATTCAAATTAGAAAAGATACAATGCATTGTCCATCCTACTTATAAATCAACCATCAAAACAAACAAATAAACAAAAAAACAGATTTTTGCGCTATGGCTGGGAGAAAATTGAGGAGAGAATGTGTCATTCTAATTTTGCTTTTTTTTTTTTTCATGATTCATACAAGTATATAGAGCATAACCAAAAATTTTGATCTGAGACTTAAGCTTTATACATAGAGGTATTACAGATTGTCAAGGGTCTGTTATATAATGTCAATGATACAGAAAAAATGTGATTCTACATAGTAACTAGCTTTGAGGACGCTTGCAATAAAATACTAATAGCAATAGAGAATGGTTACCAAGGAATAATTGACCCAGCTTTTCTATCCCAAGAGTCTTAATTTCTAACATTCGGTTGTAGAAATTGTTCTTTTTCCTTAAGGTCTCTTTTACTTTTGTTGAAAAAAATGTTAACTTTGATTTCATGATGTTCCCAAAGTTAGGAGCATACTCTCTGTCATTTTGTTTTTACAGGGGTACAGTTTATTGAAATAAATAATAAACACATTAAATTTTAATAAGAAAAAATAAAGGTTGTAAAGATTTAATAAGTCAATGCATATAAAACATTTACCTCAGAATAACTTCTGCTCAAGAAATTGGAGCTCTTATTCTAAACCTTAAACCCTTTGGAAACAAGGTGGAAAAATAAGTAATTATTCCAATACAAAATAAAACTAAAAACTTTCCAGCCCACGAACAATATTTTCTTTTAAAATTATAAAAGCCTGTTTCCTATATTCTTATGTCCCATAATTTTTTTTTCCAGTCCTCACTCTATCCTTCCACAGAGTACTTCTTTCTCAGTCATTTACCCAAAGATCAGTAGACTTACTCTGTGCTCCCCTCCTTTCTGCCAGTGTTAACCCATAAGCCTTCCCTTTGATGATGACATTGCGCTGGTTCTAGGAGAATGCCAATGGGTAGAGAATGCGCAAAGATCTCAATATTTGTGATATTTGCAGAGAATAGTGTGTCTGGAACACAGGATATTACTGGGGAAATTTTTTGTAAAGGTAATTAGTGGCATGGTGATAAGGATGATGAATTCCATACTAAGAAAATGAAGATTTTACTGTAGACAGTGGAGGCTTTGAAGGATTCTGAAGAGGCAAATGATATGACAGGTGTGCACAATGGGAAGGTATCTTTGGCATCAGTGTAAAAATTAGTTAAGAGTAAATAATGGATTTGAGTCCAGGGAAATTGGATATGTGGAGCCCATCTGGGATCATTTGGGATTATACCAACTTTCCTGGCAAGATAAGGAGATGACAGGATCCAAGACAGAGCAGTGGGAATGAAGAGGACAGAACAGATCTAAGAGGTATATTTGCAAGGTTGAATTCACATTTATTCCTTCAACAAATACTTATTGTATCTATTCCATGCCTCTAAATATTCTAGGTACTAGAGACAGGAAGTGAACACAGTTGCCAAAGGTCCTGTCATGGGATAGACATCCATGGTGAAGAATGCACCAGAGAATAATTTGGCTGGGAAGGAGGGGAGGGATTCTAGGATGGGTGTTTCTTTTTCAGAGAGGGCCTCCGAGTGGACTTCTCTGATGTAGAAATGTTGAGAAGAGATGTGAGGGGGTGGGCTGTGGGGACACAGCAGGGAGATGGTTGCAGAAAGAAGACCCAGTAGGTGCTGTGCCAGAAGCTTCTGTGTGAATTCCTGGCCCAGATAAATGGTTAGAGACTCTGGAACAGGGAATGGAGGGCAAAAGCACTAGGAGAAAAGCTAGGAGGGGTGCCCAGCTCTAGTTCTTGTAGGGCTTTACAGGTCTTTTGAGCGATTTGGGGACTTCAATCCTGAGGGAGACAGAAGCTGTTTTGCATATCTTGTAATTCATTTGTCCTAACTAGCGTAGCTGTACTTAGTCATGCAACCTAAACTGTTGTCCTTGAGAATCTAATTATCTTTAAAATAGGTATAAAACAATAAGCTTCGTAAGTCTGTTTTGAGTATTCAATGACTGGTGAAAAACACATTGGCGTTGACTGGTGTGAGGACTGAAAGGGTGGCAGGCTGAGTGTGTGTGTATGTGTGTGTGAGTTTCTATGTTTCCGGCTCACACAACTAGGCAATGATGATGTTGTCTGGGAGGAAGCAGAGAAAGAGAACCAGGTTGGTGAACCAGAAAGGGAAATAATTCAACGGCATTGGATTCCAAGGTACAGTGAACAGCCAGGTGCGGGTCTTTGGTAGAAGCTGGTTCTGGGTGTGGTCTCAGAAAAGAGGTGTTGGCCTGAAAACATGGATTTCAGAAACTGAAAGATGGAGAAGTGGGGCTCTTGTGTAACATTTTTACATAGATGACTCTTAATACATTCAAAAACTGTTCTCTACTCTTGCTACACAATTATCCTGGTCTTCTAAAAGGAAAGAGGTTCATTAAATCAATTGTTATTTAAAACAATTACATAATCATCATTCCAAATCCTCATTCCCCCAATGCAGGGACACTAACCTCCTTCTGATGGTTGCCTCTTGCTCCAGAGAACCATAAAGCAGGATCCTGGCAGAGACCTTGCAGCAAGAAGAGTTTGAAGGACTTTGCCCTTTTTTATAGATAACTTCCAAGTCCCTTGACCATTAGTTTCTTTTCCATTTATATCTATTTCCCCATTTTCTTTGTGTCTTCTTCCTCTCTGAAGTGTACACTCGGGAATCATGCATGCCTCCATTCTTCTACTTGTGTTACTATCCTTCATTTTTGTGGATTTGTCTTGGGTTTGACTGATTTCTGATGTCATGTTTCACTGTTGTTTAAGTACACATCCGTATTTAAACGTCACTGTAAGAATGAAGACACCTGTTGTTTTCATTTCCTACCTGCTAAAACAAATACCACACAATGGGTTGGCTTCAACATTTATTGGCTCACAGTTTTGAGACTAGGAAAGTCCAAAATCAAGGTGTCAGCAAGGCGGTGCTTTCTCCCAGAAGACTGTGGCCTTCTGAGGTTGGCTACCGTGCCTTTCTTGGTCCGTGGTCCTTGGCTTTTCTGCCACATAGCATGCACATGGCAACTCTTATCCTTTCTTTTTGGGGTTCCATCGGACTTCTGGCTGTTACCCGTGGCTTCCCTCACTGTTTGACTTTCACTCTGCTAATCAAGGACTCCAGTTATCCAGATTAAAGTGTAACCTGGTTCCGTTGGGCCACACCTTATTTGAAGTAACGTCTTGAAGAGATCTTGTTTACAATGGGTCCACACGCATCAGCTGTGAACTGAGACCAAGAATACGTCCCAACAGAGGTACACAACTCAATCCACCACATCTATCAAAGATACACGGGGATGTGCCAAAGAAAGTGTCCCTTTCCTCAACTTTCCCAGGCAGATGCAGTATAATGACTTGGGGGAGGAGCCATGGAAGGGAGATGAGTGGGCAAACATGTGCACGCCTGCTTTTCCAACCCCAAGATTGGAGCTGCCACACTCATTGTGTGTATCTAGCATCCCCCCATACTCTTGTCATTTTATCTCTACATAGAAAGTCTTTGTTTGCCTAGCAAAGGTGTTTTCTTACTTGTACCATAACAAATATCCACCATAGCTCTCCTATTTTGGCCAGTCCCATGACTTCTCTTAAAGCTCCATTCCTTGAAGTTACAGGTCTGATCTCCCAGGAATCTTATAAAAACTGCTGTTTCTACTACCTTCCTTCTCTCTCTTTCAAACTCTCATCCCTGCCAGTACCCTGTGGGTCACGAGACCAGCCATTTCATCTTTCTCCCATTTGCTATTGTAAAGAGCAGGCGAAGGGGTGGGCAGGCGGGCAGGACCTCAGGGGAGGAATTCAGCCAGGCCATCAGCAAACCCAGGAGACCTGCTCCTCTGCCGAAACGTCTGCTCTCCGGTCAGTTGCTTTCTGCTCACTTCATGCCTCATCACCTGGGTGAATACAGTGAACAGCTTCCCTCCCCCTCTAGCCTACTTTACTCAGCCCCTTCTCTGAAGGGCTCTCTCTCCTTTGTTCTCATTTGGTTTTGTAACCTCTTGGAAGCTTTGGCTGGTAAGTCCAATATCCATTTCTCCCCAAAGCTGGGATTTCTTCCTGTGCACTTAAATCATGCCCGTTCAATGCTCTTTACTAGCCTGATGCTGTAAACTTGATGCTGTGGACTTGTCTCCCTTCCCAACAGGATCATGACACCCCACCCCCACCCCCACCCCAGCACTGACTCCACTGCTGTGCTTGAGTAGATGCTCAATTCATGTTTATAAGCTGCATATTTCTTCTTTATCCTTTAATAACCGTGCTAATGCTAAATAAGATGTTGTCTATTAAAATCTTTACCTATATAAGAACTTTCTTTATATCTTTACTATCTTTCTAGGTCTTTTCTTCCTCCTAAAATCATTTACCAAAGGAATTCTCTACTAAGTGAAGTTTTTTTTCCAGTGCCTCACACTTTCTCTATCTTTATTTCTTAAAACCATCATCGTTTTCTTAAAAACATCATCACCTTTGTTCCATGTTTTTCCTTGCTCATTTTGAAATATTTTGAGGTATACCTTTATTCATTCCTGATATCTTAATCATTTTACCAGCCTGAAATCAGGGTTCCAAGTTGTCTCAAAATTATTTCTGAAGCTTCTGACAAACTACATATCCTCTTCAGGAAATAGAAGAGCTGTTTGAGAGTTCCCACCTCTTCTCCTATCCAACTTTTATTTTAGAACTAGCTACTATTTCAAATGAAATGTGTTATATTTGTCAGGTGTGTTGGGACTAAAAATAATTAAAGGTTGAGAACTATTAGTTATTATATAAACATCTCTTATTTGCTCTTTAATTTCCTCTGTTATTATAAATCTCAAACCTCAAACACAAATATGCAAGAAGTGCAAATTTCTTTGTTTTCTATAATTCAAATGCAAGTTCCTATTCATCAAGAATAATGGAACTCAACTGCTACAACCTGGGGTTCTACTCTCTTTCTCTGGAACTTGGAAAGGGAGGACTTTGGGTCCTCTCACATCTTTGATTCAAGAAATATTTATTGAGCACTTACTATGTGACAAGCCTTATTTCAGACTCTGGAATATAGCAGTGAACAAAACAAAGTGTCTGCTTTCTTAGCAACAAATATACACATACATACACACATATGTAAGTAAATAAGATATTTACTACATATATAAGTAAATAGGAAGTCTCTTTCTCTCTAATACAGTGACATTTGAGCCATGGGAGTGGGAAAGTATGAAGTGTAGATATGCAGAGACAAAGGGGAAGGAAGGGAGGATAAGACTGAGTCCTGGGACTTTCAGATAGAGTAGAGGAGAAGGATTATATAAAGAAGACTGAGAAAGAGAGACCAAGGAAGTAGGATAGAGTCAGAAAATGTGGATGGCTAGAAAACTGGTGAAGAAAGTGCCTCGAGAAGAAATGACAAACTGTACTCAGTGCTGCTGGTAGTTTAAGACAAAAAGCATTGACCACCTATTGAAGGTTCTGCTCCCTGAGATATCAGTACCTGTAAACTTTCATTGCCTTGTCTGCCATTTTTCTATCATCATCAGAGAGGATCTGCAAGGAGGCTGGCTAGACCAACTGGGTATTTTGTATGATGGGACAGTCAGGCCATAATACCTAATAAGAGTATCCAAAATAAACCCCAAATGTTTAGGAACAAACTGCTTTGTGCCTCTTGTATATAAACCCATGTATTTATATATCTTAACTCTCACTACTTAAAGGAGTGAGAGTAACTGCAGTTTGAGCATGTTCTTGTTATATATTTTATTTCATCCTGTTCTAAAAAGATTTTTCTCATCTCTCGAATTCTGTCAAGTTTCAGTGTTAAAAAATTGCTACAATGTTTCCTTGGAAAGTTCAGTCTTTACTACTTGATATTCTACATAATTTCAATTTTTCCTTGTCCCTAAATCTTACCCACACTATTGGACCACTTTTCCCATTAGCAGGTAGAATCCTGGCTGTTAGCATATATGGTGTGGGGGACAGGGTATCCAGTTTGAACCTATGTTGTATATATTATTGCTGATTTCAGACATGTCTGGCCACATGTGCCAAACTGGTGGACAAATCCACGCAAGAAAGATTATCTTTTTACATGGAAACACTAGGAACCTCTGGAGACAGATGTGGGCCATGCACCTGGTCCAGTATGCCTGCCTCTGGTGTCACAGGCATGGCCATGCTTCTGGGCATGACAGGGCAGGGCACAGGAGCAGGCACCATGGTGCTCGCAGCTCTGAGACCACCAGATGGGTCAGCTCTGCTTTCCCTGGGGGCATAGGTAGCAGTAGGAATTTGAATCAAATTCAAGCAGTACTGCTAGTGGTGCTGAGTTAAAACTCCAGCTCTGGCACCAGCAGCTGATATTTCCAGGAGCAGAACAGAAGAAAATGGTGGATACTATATGGTAGCTGAGAAGACTCACTAGTGAGTCCACATGAGACACCCTTGGAGACTCCTGAACATAATCAGAGGAGGCCTTGAGGGAACCTGTAATAGTATGTGATCACAAAAGTCAGAGAAGAAATTATTGTCAGTATGGCCTTCCATACTGATGCTCTTGAGAAATACTGATTAGTTTTAAAAACAAAAGAAAAGGATTCAATGCCTCCTTCTATATAGCAATCAAAGCTACTTTTTAAAATTCATAAACTATGATTTGATTACTTCCAACCAGGAACCTAATCATACTCCCAAAAGGACCATCTAAAAGAACAATAACTCAAATAACTCGGGAGGTCCTTTCTTACTCAAGAGTTCCCAGTTCAGCCTGAGAAGGTAGTACTGATTCCTAGAATTCCCTGATCTCCTTTCTCCCTCCCACCATTCCAAGAGGGACTGTCGAATGGGGGAAAAAGCAGCAACAAAACAGAATCAGAGAGAACTGGGCAGTTCTGCTCCTGACAGATCTTGCACAAGTTATTCAACAGCTCTGAACCTCAGTCTCCCCATCTGCAAAATAGAGGAGATAATACCACCTCCCTCACAGATGTTTTGGAAGATTCAACTGAATTAGTGTCTATAAAGTGAAAAGCAGAAGGCCTTACATTGATCAGTTTTCATTCCCTAATCTTCCTCAGCATGTGGGCTGGGTCTCTGGAAGAGACCACCCTGGATGGTGTTGGAAAGGCAAGTCCCTGAAGAGAACTCTCAGAGGAAGCCCGTGGAAGCCAGCCTCCATTAGCACAGCTTCTCTTTGGGAACTCTGTCGCTGTTGCCTATGATCACAAACTGTTTGATGCCTTTCCTGCTGCTGCTTTTTCCCACTATCAGTCATGCCCCTGATGGCCACGTGCACCATTTAAGCTCTGACTTCCTCTGCCCTCTTCAGCCCCACACATTCAGTTCCTATCTAGTCACTCCTACCTCTGCTTCATTTTCTTTGACATGATTCTCCAATCTGGTAGGTCCCAGTCTCCCTTCCACTCCTGATTTCTCACTAGTGACATTTCCTGGACCAATGTTGAAAACTGAGGAGAGAGCATCAACATCTGACACCTTCTCTTCTTACATATTCTTCCTTTAACCTCCCTCCCCTCCTACATCCTGCCACAACTTATTCCTTTCTTCCGTTCTCTAAGTTCTTTTTTGAGGTTGATGAGGGAGAAAAGAAATCTCAAGAAACAATGGATACCATTGTCTTAAGTTTTTCCAGAAATAACTGGTTAGTATCAACTCTGCCAAACCGAAAATAATCACTTTTGTTGGCAGGCAATCACCAAAGTTTATGTAGACAACTCTAAACAATCTGGCTCTTGCATGAGAAAAGATCCAAAGATAATTCCTAAGGGAAATTCTGACCGGCACTGCAGGTATCTCACGACCCAGCTCCCTGCACTCTTCATCTGAATATGGACTCCATACAGCTGTATGGACTTGCCCACATGTGCCCTTATTAGACAGCTGGGACCTAAAACCGAAGGGGTCTACCTTCAGACAGGAACTTGGCATGGAAGCTTTATCAGGTAATGGTTAAAAGCCCAGCTCTGGCACCAGGCTACAGAGACTTAAAGCACTAGCTGATTGACCATGGGAAAATTGAATAAAATCTTGGTTTTCTAAAAATACATTTGGCAGAATAATGGTATTTACTTCATAAGCTTGTATGAGACTTAGGTGTTAGAATCCCTTCCTGGAACATGGTGAGTACTCAAATAGGCATCAGCTATTAGTATTGCTGTTGTTGATGTAATTGTTATTATCTAAGCTGACGCTCAAGGATTTAACTTTGGACTGTGTTCAATTAAACTGATAGATCTAATAGGTACAAAAGATTGTCTGAGACAGTGGTTCTCAAATTTTGGTGTAAAACAGGCTCACCTGTTGGAACACAACTAGCTAGCCTCAGAGACTAACTCAGTAGGTCTGGAGGGGACAGACAATCTACCTTTGCAACCAGTTCCCAGACCACACTTTCACTGCTGCTGCTGATCTGCAGTCCACTTAGAGTAGCATGAATTTATAGTATTTCTCTCCTTTTGTCAGTGATCAGAAAACTTCGTATGCAGTGTCAGATTCCTAAAGAAATACCTTCTCTATAAGTATGTTCCACTATTATAATTTTGGTCAATCCAAACACGACCACGTGTCTCTGTAATTGTTTTCTAAGGAAGAGAGTTGAGCTGTTGCTCCCGTTTTCAGTGCCCCATAAGACGACTTGTGTTAGGCTGCTGCTTCTCTTCCAATAGACTTCTAGGCTCTAGAAATACAACAGTGGGTAAGACAGACACTCCCTCTGTCCTCATGGAGCTAATGGCCTCCTGGGGTGATTGGTATTGAGCAAATGATTACATGAATACAAAATTACAAACTTTTGAGTAAAATAATTTTAATTCTCATATTAACTCTGTGCAATAGGTAGTACAGATATCATTACCCCGATTTCGGAGCTAAGGAAAGAAGAACAAAATCATAATTTTAAGGCTAATTTTAAGGCTGGAAGAGCCCTTAAAAATCAACTTTCTCAGTACTCTTAATGCAAATGGAATTAAACACTTCTTCAAAGTCACAGGTGTAACTGGCATGAAATCTGAAATTAGGCTCTTACTGGAATGTTTTTCATACTGTCAGAAAAGTAAAAACATGGCCTTGGTATTTTATAGTATATATGCCAACTATGTCAACAACAAAATGACAACAAAATAGCTGGCAGGCAGCATAACTAGACTTTCTGCCACACTGATTCTTAGTGGCCTAGAAGTCAGCCATTACTCTTTTATTATACTACTTTGGGTATTTTTCTCTCTGAATTTTGGAATACATTGTCAAAGGAGACTTACTAAGTCACCTAGAGTTTTACTAACAATCATTTACTTTTAAAATTAGGAATGAGTTGGATGAATTGGGTACTCATGAACCTTGTAAAAAAAGTTTTCCCATTTCTAATAATAAAGAAACTAAAAAGTTCCTATAAAGTAGATAAGGACTGGTGCCAAGCAGAATGCTGTAAAAGCAAGTGATGAGGGTTTATATATAGTTGAGGTCACACATTTTAAAGAACTAACCTTTTAAATTACGTCAGACAGATCCAAATTTTTAGCTATGGAAACTAGACATTAGCTACAATTAAATTATTCTGAACCTGATTATAAGGGATCCTATTTCTAAGTGCTACAAGTAGAGAGGAGGAGGGTATAAATCAAGGTATCCTACATTACTTACCATGAAAAAGTTAAATAAATTATGATAGATGAATAGGTATACAGAGAGATAAATATTCATATATGATCACATTATTTATTTATTCCTCCCCACCCACATCGTGTTTCTGCACTCATTGTCTGCTGTGTCCATTTGCCATTTGCTCTCTGTGTCTGCTTGTCTTCTCATCTTCTCTTTTAGGAGGTACTGGGAACCAATCTCAGGACCTTTGGTGTGGGAGCGAGGCACTCAATCACTTGAGCTACCTCAGCTCCCTGTTTGCTGCGTCTCCCATTGTCCCTCCTCTGTGTTTCCTTTGTTGCGTCAACTTGTTGTGGCAGCTCTCCATGTGGGCCAGCTGACTTATCACCAGGATACCCTGGGAATTGAACCCAGGACCTCCTATATAGTAGACTGGAGCCCAACCACTTGAGCCACATCCACTTCCCTGATCACAACATTTTAAAGGCAACAAAACTAGATCAAATATTTCCAAATTATCAGGTAAAGCTGCATTTTTAGAGCCAAAAGTGAACATGGAAAATTGTCTCTCTTACCTCTTCATTATATGGCCCATGATCATATGGGTAAACTCCCAACCTCCTGATTCCCTGTGCAGTGCTTTTCCCTATGGGCAGTGGCGTAGTATTTTTTAAGTTGTACCTCATGCCCTCTCCTAGGCTGTTCCTTTAGCCCAGGTAAGATGGGAATTCCTTATAAATAGTCTCAAGGAAAAGAAGAAATTTCAAAGTGAAAAACAAACCAAAAAAAATCAGTCCTTGGCTTTGGTGTTTCATAAATGTAATCCTGGAATGTGACAAAAGATTTAGAACAATACGTCATGATGTAAGAGCAAGACTTTCTGCCTAAGGAAGATAATCTGAAATGATGAAGGAGAAGTTCAAAAGGCGGATGCCGGAGCTGAGACAATGATGGTTTCTGGGAAGGAGGCCTGTACCCCGAGCGAGACACCTAGGCAAGAGGGCTCCATAGAAACCTCATATGTGGTTGAAAGGTCCAAGACAAAGTAGATCAAGTCCTCATTCTTTGGAGAGGGAGCGAGACTCTGGCATCCTCAAGCTGTCAGCATGGTTGGGGAGCAGATACAGTGTTGGGCAGGCAGGCCTCACACAGCCTCATCAAGCTGTGCATCCTATTCCTGAAGGGGGGGTCACAACACAGAGTGGGGGGACAGAAGAGAACGGAGGAGGGATGCAGCAAGGACCAGCAAGAAGACTTGAAGCAACTGAGGTAAGGATGCCTCACAAATGCCACGTGGATGTCGACTCTGCCTCCAGCCCTCACCCCTACCTCAACACTGTGAAAGACCCCCTAAATATAGACCTAATCCTGGGAAAAGGAGGGAGTGGGTGAAGGTGGGGAGAGGAACCCTGTATTGCCTGGGCCAAAGTGGGAATAAAAATAAACGTCAAGTTCAGTTATAACAAAACAAAGACTTTTTTTGTACAGAAGAGTTAACGGATGAATTTTTGCCCACTGCAAATATTAGTGCTTATTTGGCATTAATAGCGTTTCCCCAAATGGCAAAATAGTTCCTTTTCCTGAATTCTACTTAAAAAAAAAAACAATTTAATGCAATTCATTGGCATGTAAAATGGCCTTAAATAACATTTGAGGAAACGTGGCAACTCCTTTTTTAATGAAAAACTGTTGTGAAGAACAATTTGTCTTCAAACATTTTAATGTAAAACTTGTGTTGGTATTACATTTTGGATTTGAAAACCAACTCAGCCCCCATACATTCCCTCTTACATCCTGTGTTCTGAAGCTGCCAGAAACCCTACTGCAGTGCCGGCCTCCAGAGAAGACCTCCCAGCTTCCTTTGGGACACCCCCCAGCTCACTGTCAGCACAGAACAATTTAATCCAAATTGTTCTCACTACTTTCCAATTTTGTTATTTATTCACATTTCGGATGTTCTTATAATTATTCCTGAAGTGCATGCAATTAATTTTCAGATAACATTTTTACATGTCCTTGGGGGCTAGCCTCTCTTTTTCAAAAAGCTCTGTGGATCTAGGTCCCCTCTGGTGTGGGGGAGATGTCAGGAAGCAATACACCTGATGGGCAGAGCAGAGACTTTGGAGCCTTTTACACTCTATCACCTGCTGACACTGGGTCTTTAAGCAAGTCACTTAACCTCTCTATGCTTCAGTTGTGCTGCTTATAAAAGGAAGATGGTGATAGTCCCCTACCTCGTAGAGTTGTGAGGATTAAATGAGGTAGCCCATGTAGAATGCTGAGCGCTGCATCTGGCACATGGTTACTATTCAAGAAATGTCAGCTATGACTATGATGTGACCTGGAACCAAGGGATTTGCCACATCTGCTCCCCAATTTTCTTCCCTCCTTTGTGCTATTTTATTCGTTAATAAATGCTTGTTGAATGTATGCTGAATGAACCATTTGTTTTCAGTTTTCAGTTCAGTAAATTTTAATTAACCCCATACCATGAACCAGACACCACAAGAGTGAGACAAGAAAATGAATAAAAGGCAGCCTCTGTTCCTCATCTTATGGTGTAGGAGAACCTTGTTAAATTGTTTCACATATGCACAGAGTGAACAGGAGGAGGCACTGGAAAATCATTGTGGGCTTCCAGGAAGAGGCAACCTCTGACCTGAGTTTTGCAATATGTGAAGTTAGCCACGGGAAGAGTGGTAGTGGGAAGAGCCTAGAACAGAGAGGCAAACAAGAAGACAGGATATGTGGGCAAAGACGGGCACTAATATTTGCAGGGAACAGGACAAGAGTACAAATGGAGGCTGTAACCTTATGACAACACATTATAAACCAAACTAAAACACTGCTAAATAAAATGCATTCTATCCTCCTACCTTGGCAAATTTACCCTCATATCATCCTGGAAGGCCAAGTCATACTTTGGCCTTCCAATTCTCAGACTAATTGGAATTCCAGGCTAAGGATGTGATGGTGAGGGGAGAGCCAGTCCGTGCATGGCCCGCCTTCCTTCCTTTCTCACCCCTGGTCCTCTTGTCAACATGCTAACATTTACCTCTTGACCAGTCCTCGGGAGGCCTAATTGTATCCAGAGGCATGGTCTACTCTCCTGAGCATAAATTCAAGGAAGGCACCCATGTGGTCCCTGGAAGAGGCTTCAGGCCATTTATCCAGGGAATTCCAAGGTACCAGACACCAACTGCACGGCCTGCAAGGAGGAAGCATTGCTCTGGTTGAGCTATTCCCCTTATGGAGTTCTCACCTGCAATGAAGAGCATGGTCAGGGGATGTGGAAAGGGCCTTCTAAAAAGCAAATCTCAGAAGAGACCACCTGCCAGCTTGGGCCTAAGGGTGGCACTGCAGAGAACTGACCATTCCCTATCATAAGAGCATGAAGAATCAGGCAGAGACTATCAGGGCAGGAGGGGCAGTCAGGACCTGCCATGGAGGTCTCTGCATTATAAGGAAGTGAACTTGAATCTGTTGGTTAGGTGGGAACATTGATTTTGTACAAAGTGTTTTAGTTTCCCATCAGCTAAACAAGTACTTTACAATGGGCTGACTTAGACAATGGGGATTTATTCACTCATGGTTTTGAGGCTAGAAGCCCAAAATTGAGGGGTCAGCAAGACGATGCTTCTCCTCCCCCCACCCCACCCCAGCCGAAGACGTGGTGTCCTGGGGCTGGTGATTCTTGGTTCCTTGGCTTTTCTATCACATGGCAATGCACATGGTAGTGTCTTTTCCTTCTCTTCAGGGTTCTGTTAACTTCCATCTTCTGGATGTTCCTGGTGCCTTCTCTTTCTGTGTCTGCTTTCCTTGCTTCAGCCATCTTGGATTAAGGCCAACTTCATTCAGTTTGGGTACACCCTAGCTTGGTAACATCTTCAAAGGTCCTCTATATAAATTGTTCAGACTCACAGGACGGGGGCTGGGACTGAACATGCCTTTGGTGGGGGGGGGGGGGGGGGACATGACTCAATCCCTAATAAACGACCATGATTACATATTTAGTAATTAGCTATAGTTTGGAGAACAGGTTGAGGGTTAAAGTCAGACAGGGGTAAGAAGACCAACTTTAGAGTAGTCCAAATGAAGTTGAAGTAGAATTCTATGGAGATGAGAAGGTAGGGTCAATACATGTTCTGGAGCAAAATTGATATAGGAGTAGCAAAATGGAGACAGGAGTAGCAAATTGTAAAGTGTGAAGACAAGGATTAGAGGATGACTGCCATGTTTTGGCTCAATGGCTATGTATTAGCTTTCTTTTGCTGCCCTAACAAATTACCACAAATTGAGCATCACCAATTTATTATGTCATGGGTCTGTAGATCGAAGTCTGGATATGCTGTGTCTCAGCCAAGTTCCCTGCAAAGTCTCACAAAAGAGATAAATCAAGGTGTCAGCAAGGCCAACACCTCTCCTGAGGGCTCTAGGGATGAATCTGCTTCCACGCTTACTTGATTGTTGGCTGAATTTAGTTTTTGCAGCTGTAGGAATCTCCATTTCCTTGATGGCTTTGGCACCCCCCAACCACCATATTTGCTCCTAGAGGTTTTCCTCATTCTTTCTCATGACTGCCAGGTGGATCCTTTCCGGCAATGGTGGTGCAAGTTCCTCTCACACTTCCATTTGTCTTTTGTTTCTGCGGCATCTCTGTTGTGTCTTTCTGCTTTCCTCTTCTGCCTTCTCCTTCTGGAACTGGAAGAGAACATTCTCTGCATTTAAGGACTTCTGTGAAAAGATTGAAGCCACCTTGGTAATCTACGACTATCTCTCCATCTCAAGGTCCTTATCCTTAATACATCTACAAAGTCCTTTTTGCCATGTAACAATATATTCACAAGTTCCAGGGATTGGAACATCGGCATATTTAGGTGGGCACTTCTGCCTACCACAGGCTGTTAAAATCTTCTGGAATTATTTAATCTTGTCATTTCACAGATGTCCCTTGTCTAAAGCCAATCAGTTGCTGGTGGCAGAAGTAGGGTGAGAATTCAAATTTATTGTTTCCTGGTGCAGGTCAACCATGACCATGTTATGTAACAGCCCCAACTACTTCCCTCAACCCCACCCATCTGCTGGCTATCAAATCACCATCTTTGTTCCCTTCATCGAATCCATGATGCACTCATACAGGGGTTTTTAACAAGGGTCTGTGAGCTGGAGTTAAAAAAAACATTATTCCTGTGGGGACGTGTTGGTGTGGGTGTGATATATTTTTTAAATAACACACAGGATAGTGTGGACTTAGTAAGGGGTCTATGGTGTTCACTTATCTGGCAAAGGAACAAAAAAGGGTAAGAACCCCTGCCCTAAAATAATGCTATTAGTTTACTTGTTTATTGACTGTCTTTCCTCACAAAAATTTAGGTTCTTAATTCAGCTAAAGAGGAATTTTATCTGGTTTGTTCACCATTGAATTTCTAGCACTGCAAACAGTGTTTGGTTAGCCTAGGTAAGCTTCAATAAATAGTTGTTGAATGAATAAATGGAATGATGATGATAAGATCTGTCTTGAATATGTGAAGCTTCAGAAAAATAATCAGCATTACAATCTGAACATCTTTCTATCTTCATATTGTTATTTAAATACAAAGCATGTTCAGTCATCCACTGGTTCTTTTAGCAAACCCCCTTGATTTCAAATTTGCATTTGCAGTATGCCCTTTCAAAAGATAATGTCAGCATCTACATCAGCTGAGACTGATTATAGTTGATTTTTCCATAATCTAAATATTAAATTGTGCATGCCAAGCAGACCATTTTAACTTTCTACAGTAATATATCATCTGTGAGTGGTTGTGTTAAAATAAATCAGCAATATTAAGGCACAATTTTGTTTTACAGTTAACATATTAAGAAGTGTTAGCAGAGTCAGCTGGACATTTGCATATGTTTATATTTTCTATACTGTTTTTAAATAAATTTTACCTCTACTTAAACCTTACTTATCTTATGGGACTGGAAATAACTCAGGAGGTTATCTTGTCCATCCTCTCCCTTAAATCATAAATATATAAAAACCATCGACAAAGACTGCTGAGTAGTGATTTCTTAAATAGCCTCCAGAAGAGGAGGCTCCTTGACTGAAATACCCAAGTTTCATAACTACTAAAGAAAGAATATTCTTTCTCAGTCTTACCTTTTCTTCCTCCCACTAGTATTTAAATTGAATTCATGACCTTCTTGCACTTATCTCAGTGAACACAGAATAAGATCACAATAATTTACAGCTTTCATTCTTCTGCAGACTTCCATTGTAGATAACTTTGAAGTTAGTTTTTATTCACAGGAGTTTTTTCTAAAAGGATGGACTATACATTCTTTCAAGTTATATCTCATTTATGGAGTCTCAAAGTGAACAAAGGATTTTAATAAAGTCCTAATTAATTGTGTGTATAGTGAGTGAATGATTTTCTCTTCCCTTTATGCTATGTTCCTTGAGAATCACAAGCATTTCCTTTCTGATCTCTCTCTTCTTCTGGTCCACTGTGGCTTATAAACTTAGGGTGCCCCTGAAGTGTGTTTTGGGCACATTTTGGTGGGAATTAAGATAAACTCCAGAAACATTAAAATGATCAGCATTTTCAGTTCTTCGATAGCTTCTTGAATATTGGGTCTCTATAATCTATCCTATACCTTACTTACATGCCAGTTTTTAACTCTCAAAATTCTAAACATGTTTTTTCTACATTTGGCATGCAACATGTTTGTAATTCCCTTTCAGTGGGTGTGCGCTCAGACACTGAAACTCATTCTATAGCAGAGATGTAAATAACTTTGCATAGGGTGTCATCACACTGGTGAGCAGCTGCTAATAGCAGTTACGGACATAGCAGTGGTGGCATTCCCTGGAACCTCTGTGCTCTTGGTGGACTTAAACCTTCTATAGTTCCAAGGGGTATTTCACAAGTAGACTTTAGAATCATTGTTTTTCTTATTTATTAGCTTTTTAAAAATCAATTTCATGCTTCTCTGAAATAATTCTATAATTATAATCTTCTATAATTCCTGGACACAATTGGACAAAAGATAAACCAAGAAGTAGAAGACTTGAATAACATATAAACCAAGTAGATCTAACATATGGAATACTCTATCCAACAATAGCAGAGCACACATTCTTCTCAAGTGCACGTGAAACATTCCCCTGGACAGATGTTAGATCATAAAAATGTGTTGATAATTTAAAAAAATAGAAATCATAAAGTATTTTCTCTGACCACAATGGAATGGAATTAGAAATCAGTAGAAGGAAAACTGACAAATATGTGGAAGTAAAAAAACATGTCAGAGAAGTTAGTAAATGCTTGCAGGTGAGTGGAAATGAAAACAAAGCATACAGAAATCTAATAGAATGAAGCAAAATCAGCACTCAGAGGGAAATTTACAACTATGCCTACATTAAAGACGATCTCAAGTTAATAACCTAACCTTCCACCTTAATGAACTAGAAAAGAAGAGCAAACCCAAAGAAGGAAGGAAATAAAGTTTAGAGTGAAGATAAGTGAAATGGGAAAACAGTAGAATCAATGAAACCGAAAATTGGTTCTTTGAAAGATCAACAAAATTGACAAACTTTTAACTAGACTGACCAAGAACAAAAGAAAACTCAAATTACTAAAATCAGCAATAATGTACAAACATTACCACTGGCATTTAAAGGAATAAAAGAGGATTGGCCAACAAATTAGATAAACTAGATATAATGGATACATGGCTAAAAACAAACTGTCAAAACTGACCCAAGAATAATCAGAAAACCTGAATAGGCCTGTAACTTTGTTAGAATCAGTAACAAAAAATCTTCCAACATGAAAAAAGTTCAGGACCATATGGCTTCACTAGTGAATCTGTCAAGCACTTATCAAACATCGGTCTTCCTCAAACTATGCCAAAAACAAAAAATAAACCAAAAAAAAAAAAAAAAAAGTGACAAGAATATTTTTTAACTTGTTCTATGAGGCCCATGTTACCCTAATATCAAAGATAGAGCCCAAGAAAGGAAAACTACAGACCAGTGACCCTAAAAAACATACATACGAAAATCCTTGATAAAATGCTAGTAAACTGAATCCAGCAGCATATTAAAAGGATTATTATATACTACGACTAAGTAATTCAAAACTGAAGTATATACCCAGGAGAAATGAAACAAAAAATAAGTCATATATGAATGTTTATAGCAGCATTTTTCACAATAACCCAAAAGTAGAAACAAACAAAATGTCCATCAACTAATGAATAAATAAAAATAAGCATATCCATACAAAGGGGTATTATTCAGCCATTAATAGGAGTGATTTACTGTACATGCTACAACATGGAAACTTGAAAACATGTTATATGAAAGAAGTAGGTACAAAAGGTCACATGTTATAGGATTCCATTTACATGAACTGTCCAGAATACGCAAATCCATAGACACTGAAAGCAGATTAGTAGTTGTCGGGGAATGGGGAAAGGGGTAATGGGGCATGATTGCTTGATGAGAATGGGGTTCCTTTTTGGCATGATGAAAATGTTCTGTAGTTAGATTGTGTTGATGGTTATACAACATTGAGAATGTTCTGGAAGTCACTGAATTTACACTTAAAAAAAATAACAACGTAATTTCTCAAGCTTGTCTGGGGTTATAGCTCCTAGACACAATTCTTTTTCCTTCTTCTTGCTCCAAATTTTATTTTATTTTATTTTTTAGTTTCTAATTCTATAGATGTGCTTTGTTGCTATGTGCCATTAAAAATGGCACTAAAAACCAAACAATAGCAGGCTTGTCACAATAAGGAAATAGTTCACGAATCAATTATTTTGTAACCTCGTTATGGAATAGTGTGCAAAGGAAAAGGGAGATTAATATCATAACAATCACAACATACATCTGCAACCTTAAGATCCTGTCATAAAATTGTTTTTTTTACTGCTATCTTTTCAGATATCCCCTTCAAGTGGATTGCAATCACAAAACAGGTAATTTTTGCTTGTTTTTGACTTTTCGTATGTAATTAATTCAGACTTCATCAGATTTCACAGTAATTAAAATATAAAATTTTATGATTTCTTCAATACCTGTTTTGATCATTTAAGTGACAAAATGCACTGAATATCATTATACAATAACCAGGGCATTATTTGAACCAAAACTTAAATTTATGGACAGAAAAAATTTCCTTGTCCTGTGTAAATATCTATTTCTGATAAATCTGATTTCTATTGAAGTCATTCAAAAGATTATATTAATTCATATTACTATACTCTTTTCCTAAGTCCTTAAAATTTTCCTTCTGGAAAGTTAGTGAAGATTTTCCTACATTTTGTAATAGTTTTGAAAAATTACTACTTGGAATTTTTGCTTTTGTTCAATATTTACAGTTCATCGCAATTCATGCCAAGACTGAATTTCTTTTTACGCCTCTTCAGGGCTGTGTGCCCAGATCTGGAGTCGTGCCTGTTATCAAAATATCCCATAGGGAAATTTAATATTTTTTTTTTATAAATAATATCATGCTCTTTAAAATAATTTACCTTTTCCATTAGTTATATAAAATAAACGAGAAAATGAATGAGCTTTTTTTTTCACCCACAATGGGCTAGTTTCCTTAATGTGTAATAAATTATAGCATTTAACCTCCCGAAAATGTATGTCAAAAGACAAGATGGATAAACATATTATAGACCCAGAAAAGCATCATAGAAACTCCATGAACCACAATTTAGCATATTCCCAGTTATATGTCACATCACTATTTCTCCTTGCTATATTTTTTCTAGACTTCATGGCTTTCTCATACTCTCATCCCTTATCAGTAAGTCCAGAAAAAAATTAGCTAGAAAAAGCAATCAAAAGCTAGAGAGTTGGGTAAATAAGAGTAAAATATTTTTTACTCTGTTGATAAAAAGTATTGTGAACAGTATATCTCTTTCTGAATCAATCCTTGCTCCTGGAGTGTTTTCAAATATCTAAAACATGAAATAGTTAAATTCTTATTAGGAACTGAGTCCTGTACAGTTACAGGAATCATTTTCTAAGGAGGATGAAATATGTGTTGATATGCATTGTATAAGGAGGACAAAATATTGTTGCTATGCATTGTATAAACAAGAGAAATGCTGCTTTTCTATAAATAAGGGCATTAAAATAAACATCTGTAAGAATCAAACCTGCATCTTTGTTCTCCCAGGAGTCCTGGAATTCTGAAGGATTAGACTTGAAAATGAGCTGCTGTAAATGTGGAGAGGCCTGAAAGACAAGAGTTGGGCTTGATCTTGGCCAATAAGAGTTTGCTGGGCTAAATCTTTTGGCAATTGCTGACAGCTGGGGCCAGTCAGGAGCCGAGGATGAGAGTGATACGGACACTGACACCTGGTTGTTGAGGTCCTGAGTTCTTCAGCACCTGGTGTGTGAACCCTTCCCCTCCAAATCTCAAAATATTTCTACCCTTCTGAAGGTATTTACCATGCATCTTGTGGCAAAATGCATAAAGCAAAGAACCAAGTGGCACAATTCACTTTGGCAACAACCTCAGGACAGGAGGTCAGGAGGGGTGAGACAGCGGCGAATCAACACACCCAACCACTGTTTGTGTATCTCTCACGTGAGTGTTATTGGGTTGTGTCCTGGCATCCATTTTCATTTGGGACACACAAGGGTAAAGCCTCACTTCTCTAAGTCAGGGGTGGATCTCGGTAAAAGGTAAGACCATTTTCCCTGGTCATCACGAGGGACCCAACTGTGGGGAACTTGGGAATCTCCAGCTGTCTTCTCAGTAAAAGAAAGTCCCCTACCTTTATTAGCTATGGCTCCTCGGGTCCTGGAGTCAAAATAAACAGAGATTCTCCCGGAGTGTAGACACTCAGGAGATTTTTTTGACTCTGTTTTAGCTGTGTGCCTCTGATGAGCAGGCCATGAATGTCTCAAAAATATATCTATATATTTTAAAGATTTATTTATTTTGTATTTTATTTCTCTCCCCCGCCCCCCCCCCCCCCCAGTTGTCTGCTCTCTGTGTCCATTCGCTGTGTGTTCTTCTGTGACTGCTTCTATCCTTATCAGCAGCACCGGGAATCTGTGTCTCTTTTTGTTGCATCATCTTGTTGTGTCAGCTCTCCGTGTGTGTGACGCCGTTCCTGGGCAGGCTGCACTTCCTTTCATGCTGGGCGGCTCTCCTTATGGGGCGCACTCCTTGTGCGTGGGGCTCCTCTATGTGGGGGACACCCCTGCATGGCACGGCACTCCTTGCGCACATCAGCACCACACATGGGCCAGCTCCACACAGGTCAAGGAGGCCCGGGGTTCGAACCCGTGGACCTCCCGTGTGGTAGGCGCCCACCCTATCCACTGAGCCAAGTCTGCTTCCCTCAAAAATATTTCTAAAGGCACGCCCTCCTCTTGCTCCCTCTGTTACCCTCTCTTTTTCTCATACACCCACAAGTGGGCATGGATGAGTGTGCGCCAAAAAAACCTGCCCTTTCTCTATTTTACCACTTGACAATTTACTCTCAGTTCCCTTGCTAGCCCCAGCACCCTTACAGCTTACTTCCCATAATAGGCAGCACGTGTGTTATCAGCAGAGCTACAAGGAGCCATTTACCACCGATTTGGCCTCAGAGATCTTATCTTTTTTCTTGTGACCTCTCAGAATCTTATTACACAGAACACCCGTCTTTGAACACTGAAAATATACCCTAATAAATCTCCACCTGAATAGCCTTGTACCAAAGGTATCTCCTGGAGGTGCTTAGTGTTCCACCTCAGAAGATCCGGTGAATATCAACATATATTGACCTTACGCATCCACCAGGCAAAAGGGGAAGGCAAAGGCAAACCTTCTAAGAAAAGAGGGAGGGCAGCCTCACATTGTTAGACAGATCAGGATGAGCAGGATGGAAACCCCGTAGTTATGGTGCAGGATCTGAACAAAAGGAAGGAAACCAGTTCAGAAGCTCCCGTTAAGTAGCAGATTCGGCAGAGCTCTCCTTGTGATAGAATTCCACCCTCAACTCTCCAACAGGGCATGGAAGGAGGATGGCCCCTGTGTCAATGGGACGAGAAGCTCGGGGGGAGGGGGGAGGGCTTTTCCCTTTTGTGGCCTCCTGCCCAAGGCGGATGCAGCATTCCTCTTAGGTAGGAGAGAAATTCAGTGTTACAAATCATAGCGTCTAGAGTCATGGTTGCACTCTCTGTGCTTCTTTCCCTTGTTTCATTCCCTAGCCAAGCCTGAATGTGCCAAGCAAGCTGCTTTCTACACATCCAGAGGCCGACTGCTTACCATTTTCTGAAGAGTCTGAGATTAAATTCCATTTAAGCTTTATCTCTAGACAACATGGTCCAAACTGAGGAGGAATTTGTGAACATAGAGCACAGTCTCCTTCCCTAGAAATCAGAAACAATGCCTGGATCCCCACATCCGTTCAGGAACGATTCCCTTCTTCCTCTGTATAAAGTGAAATTACACAAAGGGCACTGCGGGGAGGGGGTGCTGCAAAGGTGGGATATCGGATTCCTTGGTGATCTTGAATAGACAATTCTGAAGAGTCCTGGGTTTCTCTCTTACCACTTTCATTTTAAGTATATTTGGGAAAGGATTTGGTTTCTTGGAACCTTAGTCTTCCTGCTTAAAATTCCTCCCTTTAGGAATTCTTTTGCTTTAAATTAAGCAATGTGAGTAATGTGCTAGCATGTAGGAGTAACTCAGTACCTGTTAGTTCCATTTCCCTTCTTTCTACCTTTCCCATTGACAAAATCCAATAAGCTCTCAAAACATAAGTGCCTAGATGTGACTCAACGTCCTCATCTATAAATGAGGATAAAGTACTTCAGTTTCGTGGGATGTTTGGCAGGAAGCAAAGAGTGATTACGTGTAAAACATGTAGCACCAAGACAGGCATATTGAAGCATCAAAGACTATTAGCTAATATTATTTCTGGCGTGGTCACAGGATTATTAGCTCCCAGTGGGAAAAGCAGTTATCATTTAACTGCACAAACCATTAGGCTAAGAATAAAAATCTAATAAACGGAGCAAGTTAATGATTATTATTCTAGTTGGTTTTAGCCTCTACCTATTCACTCAAAAAACTTTTATCTTTCTGTGTCAGGCATGGAGCTTAGTACAGGATGCCTGTTCATGATCAAAGGGAGATCTTAGCAGTCCCCCAGTGCCCTTTGTGCAATTTCACTTTACACATAGGAGAAAGACAAAGTCCCTAGTGTAAAAGTTGTGGGGATCCAGTAGTGTTCCCCTCTACGGAAATACACTGTGCTTATGATCACAAATTTCTCCTTACTTTGGCACACTTTGGGTTACAGAGATAAAGCTTAAATGGAATATAATGCATCTTGGGGTCTAAGCACCAGGACCTAGAACAAGACCCTAAAAATTGGATCTCAATTTAGATTTCAAGTATTAATATTCTCTTAAAAAGTAAATAAATGTAAACATCATCTATTGACTGCCCAAACCTGCTGGGTAAAGGATTTTTCTTCTTGATGCTTTTCTTTTCAACAGTGAAGTTAAGAAATGGTTATATGATTATATAAGTTCCCTAATAAAACCGAAGTGGACAAAATGAAAAAAATCAGCCTTGAAAAAAGGTGAAGCAGGGAATAGCAGCTTCAAAAGATTTAATTTCGAGTACAACTACAAATACAAAGTTACATGGCTTTGAAGAAATTCTCTTGAAAAAAAGACGAAAAGCCTTCTCACTTTTGAACCAAACAATCTAAATACTAACCATAATGATCAGATAATTAACTCAATTTTCTATTTAAGTTTTATAAACTGTGCAACGACAGTTTGTAGGTAGACATCAGTGCAATAGAAAAAAGTCTAGGTAAAGGAAAATATGCTGCCCACACAATCATGAATGAGCATCATTGCCAAGGGATGAAAATCCCCCATGGGCAGTGCTATTTAAGTCCTTCTATTGCCAAGGGGACGTCAGAATGGAGAACAGTGGGCATCTTGTAAGATAGCTCACGTGAGGGAAGGAAACTTGACGGCGCCTCACCTTGACGGCGCCTCTGCGTAGGAAAACATTTTGCATCTACTTGCACAGGTCAATCTTGAATACAACAGAGGGTTTTTTTCTTTCTTTTTTTTTTTTAATGTCTGCAGGCAGTTTCTATGTTTGAGATCTTCCATACATCACTCAGTAACTTCAGCCTAAACTCTACTTCCTCATGGAAACTTCTCCTCAGGTTACAAAGTACACGAAAATAAGAAGGCAGGCAAGGGGGAAATTCCACTCTATAGTTGGTTCGCTTGTATAATTTTAACAACAGTGACATTGATCAGATTTACTCCTATGGGAAAGTTACAGGAGGTGGAATTATTGCCCAGTGGTAGAGGTTGACTTCCACATCTCTATTTTGGGAATAAATACTCTTTAAGAAATCCTTGAGGTGAATGATTAACACACATTGAGAGCCAAACAGCAAGCGAGATTTTTAGACCTGGGCAGAGGGGCTGTGCCATTTCCTCCTCTGAGCCCCGTTCAGGGGACAGCAGTGGCCTCTGGGTTCAGGATGCATAATATCCCAGAGCTCCAGACTGAGGCACTTCTGCTTGACCTGAGACTTCTATTAGTAATTTAAAAAGAAACAATACTTGACTATTTGTTTGGATTTGTCTGTGATTTTTAAAAGAGCAATTTCGTTCCAGCTAAGAGAGCATTTACCAGTATGTCTAACCAAAATGGGGCTAAGCTGAATACAAAGGTCCAGAAAGATTGCATCTTATATAATGGTACTGTGCGAGCTTCTTTAGGCAATATTTTCTTTACTTTTAACAAGACTTTTTTTCTGTAAATGCACAAACGCTAAGGAACAGAATGTGAAAAAAATCAAACTGAATCTAGAAAAAATATAATTTGACCCAAAGATGCCAATTTAAAAACAATATTTAAAATAAAGATAAGTCACAAGAGGACCCCCTCAAGGACTTCTGTGTAGCCATCATACTCTGAATCCTTCCAGTGGCATGAGAGGGCTGGCCTTCGCAGACTTTGGAGGCTGGCTGCTGGAGTTAGAAACTCAGCTCTGTAGGTGTGTGACATTGGATGGGCTATTTAATCTCTCAGGGAAGCAGATTCTTCATCTGTAAAATGGGGCTGACAAAAGCACCTCCAACCTAGAGTCATTGAAAGTATTAAAAGCAATGATGCCTGGACAGAATTTAGTACAATGCCTGGTATAAAGGAAGTGCTAAAAAAAAAATGCCAACTACTATTATTACTCAAAAATATAGGAAATAAGTCTATTGAGAATGTTTTTGGCTATCTAATAGAAACATGAACTGTAACTAACCTTGAGGGTTAGTGACACTCTCCACTGACCCTGTGTACACTTAGGAGTCACCAAGTCTGTACCTGTCTGCAGGATTTCAGGGTGAGCCCTTTCAGGCTAAGTGAGGGCCCAGGGGAGAACCCTGTGAAAAGTCTAATCCTAAGTAATAGGGAATGACTCAAGGATCCAGGACTGATGTTGGAGAGGGAGAGAAAATTGTGAGAACCACATCATATCTGCCACTCAAATATTTGGCCTTGCTCCTAAAAAATCCTTGGCCAAAAGGCATGGTTTGGCAATAAATGTGACAGAAAAACAGAAAAAAAAAATAGGGAGAATTGACCAAAAGCAGCCTGGAATATTAACAGGGCCAAGCAGCAGCACTGTTCTAGCAGTGTTGGCAGTGATGAAAGACATTGCTGGGAGCTCTGAAGATGGAGCTGGTCCCACAGAGAAAGCAGTGCCCTGGACATTAGTAGCTGCAGGAGAGACATTTTGGGCAGCAACAGCTGCAGTGTGGATGTCATCAGCGAGCACCGGCCAGGTAGCCTTCAGCATCACAGGACATCTCAGCAAGGACCCAGAGCAGGAAAGAGAGACATAATGGATATCATATGGGGAAAAAAAAAAGGAATGAGCACAGCTGAAACCACCCTGGGTACTCAAAATTCTCTGGGTTTATTGCTCCCAGGAGAGGCACATTACAATGCAGGCAGGTATCTCTGAGGTTGGTACCCGAGGCTCATCTAGCAGAATTGGTTAGATGTCTGCTCCCACTGGGATTACCCAGACCGCATGACTTGGAAGGAGCCCAAAATTTGGGCCAGCCCTGGAAAGCTGGGGGATCCCCCAGTGGAAATGAGGTTCAATTTAACGTGCTCTCAGGGTCCTTCTCTGTCCTCTGGGCAGGGTTATTAACTGACAGCCTGTGGGAGTGTCAGTTTGCTTAGACTCACCTAAGATGCTCATGACTTTCAGGTTCAGGTATTTGGCTTCTAGGACTCAGGGTATGTAGGAACAGGACAACTAAACAGGTAATGTTGGAGATGTCAAAAGCAGAAAAGAAAAGTATCCTTTATCTTGGCACTGCTGACTTGGCAGCCCCATTCTGTAGCATTCAAGGTGAAACAGTATGGTACCGTGGAAGGAGATCAGGCTCAGAAACTAGGTGGATCCACACTCACACCTCAGCAATGACACCTAATAGCTTGGGCTTTAGCTCTCTGGGTCTTTGCTTTCTCTTCAGTGAAAAGAGAATCATAGTTATCTGCCTTGCTGAGTGGTCGGAAGGATTAAATAAGGTAATATATATGATACAAAGTGCATGGCTGGGAATAGGAACTCAAAAAAAGTTAGACTCCTGAGTGGACTTGTTCTCCAGCTTGACACTCTATGCACAGAAACATTATAATTATCCCTTTCCCTGGAAAACTCTCCTTAAATAGGATTCAGCCAAGTTGGCAAGACTTCTCAGTGGCCCTGGCTCTTCATACTCACTGGGTCAGAGGGGAGAGGAGATGGACCCTAATGAGCCCACATGTCTCAGTCTCCTCAGAGCACTTGGGACCTGTCCTACTTCACCAGATCTTTGGTCCTCCTTGGACTGGACCTGAGCCCTGAGGTCTGCCAGGAATCTCTGGATCTCCTACTATGGCTGTGGGCCAGCCTGGGCTTCTAAAACAGACTTGCCAGTAGTTAATGCCATTTTCCCCTTTGAAAAATCACTTCTTTGAGGCATTATTACTGCGCTAGGTAAAGCAGAATGCCATAGTAAGAGAGAGCGCACAGGATATTAAAGATATTAAAGAGCTATTCAGAAGAGCAGAACTGAGACAAGGAAGCACAATGAAGCAGAACGGTGATGAGTCCCCATCAGAGTGCTTTCCCTTCCGTGTAGGAAGACAAGGGCCCCCTTTACAGGCAGGGAGGCAGTTATGGTGGGTTGGAAAGCCATTTGCAGGGAGAACTTCCTTCAAGGCCTAGTTCTGCAGGTTGCCAACCTGCATAGCCTCAGGCGTCTCTTAGCCCTCTGCACCTCAGTTTCCTAAAATAAGAATAACAAAAACTCCTAGCTCTCACAAGCAACGAAAGAAAAAACAGATAAGTGGGACCCCCTCAAAATTAAACTTTTTTGTGCTTCAAGTGACTTTGTCAAGAAGGTAAAAAGACAGACTACACAATGGGAGAAAATATTTGGAAACCACATATCCTATAAGGTTTTTTTTTTTTAAGATTTATTTATTTATTTACCACCACCCCCCCAATTGTCTGCTCTGTGTCCATTTGCTGTGTGTTCTTCTGTGACCACTTCTATCCTTATCAGCGGCACTGGGAATCTGTGTTCCTTTTTGTTGCGTCATCTTGTTGTGTCACCTCTTTGCGTGTGTGGTGCCATTCTTGGGTAGGCTGCACTTTCTTTCGCACTGGGAGGCTCTCCCATGGGGCACACTCCTTGTATGTGGGGCTCCCCTACGCAGGGCCACCCCTGCGTGACAGGACACTCCTTGCGCGCATCAGCACTGTGCATGGGCCAGCTCCACACGGGTTAAGGAGGCCTGGGGCTTGAACCACGGACCTCCCATGTGGTAGATGGACACTCTGTCCATTGGGCCAAGTCCACTTCCCCCTAAAAGGGTTTGATTTCCATGTGAAATAAAGAGATCATACAACTCAGTGATAAAAAGACAAGCAGTGCAGTCCGAAAATGGGCAAAAGACTGGAATAGACATTTTTCCAAAGAGGAAATACAAATGGCCAAGAAGCACATAAAAAGATGCTCAAAATTACTAGCTATTAGGGAAAAGAAAATCTTTAGATTTATTATACCTACATTTTATACAAATGGAATCATACCATATGTAGTAGTTTGTGTCTAGTTCCTTTCACTTAGCATAATGGTTTTTTAATTGTAAATTTTTTAAAATTAGAGTTTGTAGGTTTACGGTAAAGCCATGTACACAAACACAACATTAGCATATACACCCCTATTTGCTGCTGTTTTTGAAGGAAGATGGAGTCCTCCCCATCCTTTATAAACTCAAGCCCTGTTTTCCACCTGATAATTTGAGGTCACCCCCACCCCCCACCCCGCCCCCGTGTAAAATGTGCTGTATTTCAGAGAACTAGTCTCAGTTAAAAACATTTTCATTTTTACAAGAAGCAAATACTTAATATAATTGTAAAGCTTCTCATAATGCTAAAAGAGAAGCTTTCGCTTTGAGCTAAAAGTAGTTGTGGCCTTCACCTCAGTGGGCCCCAATCTTCCTGTGAAAGGAGTAGGAAGTACATATTTTTGTCTCAATTTCACATGTGGAAATACCCTGCAAAAAGAAGTGGCTTATTCAAAACCACTAAACTGAATACTCTAATACCTTGGATAGAACTGCAAAACACCTTTGCTGGAATACACAGTTCATGTGAAAATTTGATGGCTTTATTTAACATAGGTTTTGATGCCTAACGTGGCCTACAATTTTAAAACTAAAAATTTTACTTAAAACAAGCTGAAGCTTAGGAGTAGTCTTCTTTTTCCTCTCCTCTTTTTTCCAGGGTTATGAATCTTAGTGTTTCCTTGTTTAAAAGGCTCTCCCCACACCCATCTAGTCTTCATTCTCATGCGCCAGCCCTGGTTCCTGTTCTCTTCTCGTTGGGCTTGACTCTTTGAGCAGCTTACTCTTGGCCAGGTTCCCTGTGGGACCTCTCCTGCCCAGCCCTTCTTTTATGTTGTAATCTTCATGACAACAAGGGACCCTGATCTCTGCTGACACCCTGAGTATTGGAGCAACATGTAGCACATGGGTGCTCATGAAATATTTGTCCAAGAAATGAAGGAATCAATGGATTTTGCAGGAGAAATCAAACATCCTATAAATCCCACTTTCTTCATGGTCTCATTAAGAAAAGAAATCAGACTAAGTGGGAGTCTAATTGGTTCTCACTAAACCCAACACTTTGCCCTGCTGCCCGGCCTGTTAAACCTTCTGTGACCACTTCTCACCAGCTTCAATGCTACTACGCTGGTCAGAACCATTTTCATCTCTCATCTGAATTACTGTGACAATTCCCAACAGGTTCCTCTTGCACCCCTCTCCCCCAGTCTATTCTGAAAACAACCAGACTGATCCTTTTAAAATCTAAGTCAGTTCACGTCACTGTACTCAATGGAAAAGGCCAAGTTCTTCCAATGGCCCACAGGACACTATGTGACCTGCCTTCCCCACCCTTTAGCTCTCTGATCTCGCTTCCTACTATCTCTCCCTCACTCTGCTATTTAGCTTCTCTACAAAAAACAGCACCACCCCATCACTTTCTCTTCTCTCACTCTGCTTTGATTTTCTTCAGCACCCATCACCATCTAAACAACATGCATTTAACTGTTTTCTCTCCAATTTACAATTGCATAGGAATTTACATGACTAAAATGTAAGCCCATGAAAACAGGGACTTTTCTTGTCTCTCCTACCCTCAACTGTCATCATTTCCAGTACCTAGAACAGAACATCATGGGGAGGAGAAGGATATTTAATTCTTATCTTTTAGAGGCTTACAGTGAGCAAAATTAAACAGTCATGACCAAGTTAAAGAAAAATTAAATTCTAAAACACATGATATTGATCTTACGCACAAAAGGGGTTCAGATAAAGGAGGGATGTGATGTTATCAGCCCATAAAGAGTTGGGATATTATTCAAAGAGGATACTAAGAGTTAAAGGATGGTGGTATTTAGATAGGTCAATGTCTAAAATTAAGAAAATTTAGCCCTAAAAGTTAAGTAACTTGCCCAAGTTCTTATAACTTACAACTTAGGACTGGAAACCTTGGTCTCTCAGAGTTCATGGTCAAAATCTTAAATGACAGAGTGGGAAGCAAAGCAATGAAAGGAGTCTTTCTGGTGAAGGGAATGCCTTTCTGATAATGGGGCTTTTGAGTAGAGAGAGATCTGAAAGAAAAGAGGAAGCTACTTCTGTGGCTATGTGGGGAATGAGGGTGAACAAAGGGAACAGCTCTTGCAAAAGCAGAGTCTCCCAGGTCTATTCAGTGTGCCTGATCAGGAGCAAGAAGGCAAGGGTGACCAAAGTGAATAGGCAAGGGGAGAGTAGGAGGAGATGTAACCTGATCATGTGGGGCCATGTAGGAATGGTATGGGCTTGGGTTTTATTCTGACCGAGATAGGATTCTATTGGATGGCTTGGAACAAAGGAATGGCATTTCAAAGGACTACTTGGCCACTGTGAGCATAAGAATCTCTAGGGAGCAAGAGTGGAAGCAATTAAACTGTTGCAGTTATCCACAGGAAAAATAATGGTAACGCAGGTTAGAGTAGAGGTGGGGATAAGTGGTCAGAATATGGATGTTTTTTTTTAAGCTCAAATATCCATTTATTACTGAATAGTTGTTATGTGCACAGAGGAACCCAGGAGTCTTGGAATAGTCCCACAGAGTTGTAGAGCTCTAGGGGTACTAGTCAAATAATTGGTTATGAAAATGGCACCCCCTGAAATTATTCAGTGCACAACCTATGAAGCTGTAAGTGTGGTGCTGTTTTTGAGCAGCACTTCCCACACATTTACTCTTTTTTTTTGTCTTTATTTATTTTTTTAATGTTACATTCAAAAAATATGAGGTCCCCATATACCCTCCACCCCCCTCACCCCACTCCTCCCCCCATAACATAATCTCCTCCATCATCATGAGACATTCATTGTATTTGGTGAATACATCTCTGAGCACCGCTGTACCTCATGGTCAATGGTCCACATCATAGCCACATTCCACCCAGTGGGCCATGGGAAGACATACAATGTCCGGTAATTGTCCCTGCAGCACCACCCAGGACAACTCCAAGTCCTGAAAACGCCCCCACATTTCATCTCCTCCTCACACTCCCTAACCCCAGCAGCCACCATGGCCACTTTCTCCACACCAATGCCACATTTTCTTCGATTACTAATCACAATAGTTCATGAATAGAATATCAGTAAGTCCACTATAATCCATACTCTATTCCTCCATCCTGTGGACCTTGGAATGGTTGTGTCCACTCCACATCTATATCAAGAGAGGGCTTAGATTCCACATGGATGCTGGATGCAATTCTCCTGCTCTCAGTTGTAGGCACTCTTGGCTCCCTGGTGTGGTAGTTGACCTTCTTCACCTCCATGTTAGCTGGGTGGGGTAAGTCCAATAAACCAGAGTGTAGGAGCTGAAGTCTGTTGAGGCTCAGGGCTTGGCTATCACATAAGAGTTGAGTAGACTTTCTGGTGGTTTGGATGTGGTGTGAAAGAAAAAAATGGAAATCAAGATTGATAGAAACCTAGGCAACTGCGAAAGTAGATTTGCCATACATTGCAATAGGGAAGATTAGGAGAGAAGCAGGTTAGAAAGGGTAGGTTCAAGAGTTTAGTTTTGAACATGTTAAATTTGAGATGCCCACCAAATATTAAGTGGGAATGTTGAGTAGACAGTTTGAAATACAAGTAAGGAATTCTATGAGGAAGGCTAGACTGCTCATGTAAATTTAGAAGTAATTATCATGTAATGGTATTTCAATCATGAGAATGGATGATATCACCTGGTCAGTGAATAGATAGAAGAGAAAATGATGGAGGAATCAGGCTTCAGCACATCAATGTTTAAAAGTGAGGAAGGTTAGCATGTCCCAGCAATGGAGACTGAGAACATGGAATAGTGAGAAAGGAGAGAAAAAAGTGAGAAGGTGGTATTTTGAAGGACAACTTAAGAAAGTATTTAAGGGTATGTCTGAGACTCGTTCCTCCTTTTCACCAGCTAGACTATATTTCCAAACCTTCCTTTCAGGTAGGTGTGGTCATATGACTAAATTCTGGTCAATAGAATGTGAGTAGAAGTAATATACATCATCTTTAGCCCTGGACCATAAAATCCCCAGTAAGATTCTCCATTCTCCTTTCCTTTCCTCCATCTTAAGGCTGAATACAAAGCACCAGTGGAGATAAAGTAGAAACTAGGAGACGGTTGAGACACTAAGTGAAGGAGCCCAGTCCTTGGTTGACTGCATGGAGCAGACTCCCTGCCACTGCCCTGGAGAATCAACTGACCCTTATTGACTGTGACATGAGCAAGAAATAAGGCTTTACTCCATTAAGCCACTGAGATTTTGGAATTGTTATAGCACTTGGCATGTGCTGACTAAATGCAAAGAGACAGGGTGTAATTGATCGAGGAAACTGCAGAGATTTCAATGAAAATAAGAACTGAGAATTGACTTTTGGAATTGGCAATGTTGGAAATTATTGGTGGCCTTCCAAAAAACAACAGTTCAGAGGAGTAGTTGAGATGAAATCTGATTAGAATGTGTTCAAGAGAAAATGGGAAGGGAAATGGATGTGGCTCAAACAATTGGGCTCCTGTGAACCATGTAGGAGGCCTCCTGATGAGGGCAGGCTGGCCCACGCAATGAGCTGGCCCAACACGGAGTGCCAACTCATACTGGAATGCTGCCCTGCGCAGAAGTGCCCCCCTGCGTGGGCATGCCTCACAGTGCAGGAAAGCTGCCCAGTGCAGGAGTGCCAGTTGATGCTGATAGCTGGCACAGCAAGATGACACAACAGGAGACACAGAGGAGAGAAAATAAGAAGACGTAGCAGAACATGGAGTTGAGATGGTGCAAGAGAGTAATCATCTCTCTCCTACTCCAGAAGGTCCCAAGATCAGTTCCCAGAGCCGCCTAATGAGAATACAAGCAGACACAGAAGAACACACAGAAAATGGACACAGAGAGCAGACCATGGGGGGAGTGAGGGAGAGGGAGAAATAAATAAAGTAAATCTTAAAAAAAAGAAAGAGAGAAAATGGGAAGACAGTCCATAGAAGCGGTATAAAATCGATGTGGGAAATTTTGCTATAAAAAAGATTAGAGAAATCGGGAGTTAGCTAAAGTTAGCTGAAGGTGAGTGTTGGGTCAAAGGTGGTGTATTTTTTTTTTTTTTCAGGAGGTACCAGGTATTGAACCAAAGACCTCGTACATAGGAAGAACACGTGCACCCACTGAGCTATACCTGCTCCCTTGGTGTATTCCTTTTTTTATTGATACTGTACCAAATTGTGACAAACTTAGTGGCTTTATGAACAAAAATTTATTATTATATAGTTTTGGGGGTCAGAAGTTCTAAAATGGGTGTTGGCAGGAGTGTGCTCATTTTGGGGATTCTCAGGAAGATTTCATTTCCTTGCCTTTTTCAGCTTCTAAAGGTCATCCTCATTCCTTGGTTCTTGGCCCTGGATCACATAGCCTTTTGCCCCTCTGCTTCCATCATCATGTCACCTCTTCTGTATGACTGCAACTTTCCTGTCTCCCTCTTATATGGATCCTTCTGGTTACACTGCACTCCCCCGAATAATCCAGGATAATCTTTCCATCTCCAGATCCATAACTTATTCACACCTACAAAGTCCTTCTGCCATGTAAGGTAACATTTTAACAGGTTCCAGGAATTAAGCTTTGGACAAAGTTGGAGACATTACTCAGCCTATTATGGGTGACTTAACGGGGGGTGTCTACTATATATACACTTTTGATATTTAATTTGCTCACTCCCAACACTTCACCCTTATAAAACTTTCTTGTTGGTGCCTCATAGGAAACATTTCTATTGAGAAAATTAAACAGTCTGTGTGTATAAACTATCTCTGACATATACAACATTTGCCTTATGAGAATATTTATTTGGGGGATAACCTGATTTTTAAATGTCAGTAATCCATGAAGGAGAATGCAGAGAAAATATTCAAATAAATGGAAAAGAAAAAGCAATTTAATCTATGCTTGTTTTGGTCATTCTCATAGCACTATCTCCCATCTGCTGGCTGGGAGCACTGTTTTAATATCTTGGAGAACATTAAGACGGGAATTTGCCAACAATAGACATGCCCAGTGTACAATGAAGGGAATTATTGGAAATCCAGAGACCCAACCAGAGGTAGTGCCTTCTGCTTGATCACTATAAAAAATGCTATCCTTAGGCTTAAATTTTGTCTTGGGCATGATTCCTTTCTGTATACAGTATAGTAGCAAAAACAATGACTAAGGGATACGATTCTATTCCCAGGTCTTCATCAGAACCAGTCTATATACTTGAAGAAGCCACCCAACAACTTTCTCACTTATAAAATAGGTTTAGTAACTCCTGTTTGGCCTTTCTCAAAAGGTTGCTGTGTACCACAGATTAGATTATGAGAATAAATATTTTTAAAAATGATGAATTATTACATATATATAGTGTGGCAGTTTGATATTGTTTATGAATTCTAAAAATAGATATTGGATTATGTTTGTAAACTGATCTGTCTGTCAGAGCATATTAGATTATATTAGATTCAGAGGTTTCACTTTTACTTGATTAAATAATGATTAGGGCTTTGATTGGGCCACGTCAGTAGGACATTGAGTCCTCACCCTCTTGGTGGGCAGGGACACACAGAGAAACCTCACTGCAGAAAGGGAGTTTGGGGTTTTGATGCTGGAACCTGGGAAGTAAGCACACAGAAGAACAGAGAGAAGGCTCAATTAGACATGGCAGAGGCTCCAGAAAGCAAGACAGAGTGGGTCACCTGATAGTCGACAGCTGGCCTTGTGGAGAAAGCAGGGCAACTGAGCCCAGAGAGAAATGAGCGCTGGGAAGAGAGGAACCCAGGAAGCCTAAGCCCTTGCAGACATTGGCAGCCATCTTGCAGACATTGGCAGTCATCTTGCTCTAACACGTGGCAACAGACTTTGGTGAGGGAAGTAACTTATGCTTTATGGCCTGGTAACTGTAAGCTCCTACCCCAAATAAATACCCTTTATAAAAGCCAACAGATTTCTGGTATTTGCATCAGTGCCCCTTTGGCTGATTAATACATATAGTATCATGATTTTTTAAAATATTGCATGGTTCTCAGGCTAAAGTGAGAATAAATGGAATTTAAAAGAATAAAAATGTTAAGTTGTAAGAATCAGAAGAGAATTTAGAGCTGTTTCAACTGTAAAGCAGCCCAGACACATTATAATCAAACTTCTGAAAATTAAAAATATATCAAAAATCTTAAAGGCAGCCAGAGAAAAGAAGCACATTGCTTCAAACTACATGAAGCAAAAAACTAAGTGCCTTTCCCACTAAGATCAGGAACAAGTCAAAGATATTCATTCTCACCTTACCACATATTCAACATCATACTGGAAGTCCTAGCCAGTGCAAGAAGTTTTTTTGGTTTTGTTTTTTTTCTTTTAAAGGCCTAGTGACTGGAAAAGAAGAACTAAAACCACCACTATCTGAAGATGACATAACTCCCATCAAGGAATCTACAAAAAACCTCCTAGAACAAATAAGGGAGTTAAGCAAGATTCCAAGATTAATGTCAACACACAAAAATCAGCTGGTTTTCTACATACTAGCAACATAAACATGAAAATATGAACTTAAAAACACTGTATATAAAATAGCTTTAAGAAAGAGGTGTAAATTTAATAAAAGATGTATAGAATCTATATGATTAAACCCACAAAATACTGATGAATGCAATAAAAATATTATTGGAGAGACATATCATGTTTATGGATTGGAAGATGCAACAGAGTAAAGATGCAAATTTTTACCAAATTTATAATATCTATGTATTTAATACAATTCTTATTAAAATCAAAGGACTTTTTTGAAAATATATATGAGCAGATTCTAAAACTTATTTGAAGGGCAAAAGAACTAGAAAAGCCAGAGCAATTTAAAAAAAAGAAGAAAGTTGGAAGAATCATACTACCTGATTTCAAGACTTTATTGTAAAGCTACACTAAGCAAAAAAGTGTAGTATTAGAAAGAATTGAGCAAATAGATAAATAGGACAGGATAATGAGTCCAGAAATAACACATACAACTACGGTCAGTTGATATTTGACAAAGATGCAAAAGTAATGCAATGGGAAAAAGATATTCTTTTTGTAAAATGGTGTTGGAACAACTGGCTATCCATATGCAAAAAAACAAATGAACCCTGATGTAAACCTGATATTTATAAAAAATTAACTCAAAGTGGATCATAGATCTAAATGTAAAATGTAAAACTGTTAAAATTTTAGCAGGAAAAGAAAAGGAGAAAATCTTCATGACAAGGTGTGGTGGTTTGAAGTTGTATTCACCTCAGAAAAAAACATGTTCTTAAATCTAATCCATTCCTGTGGGTGTGAACCCATTGTAAGTAGGTCTTTTGAAAAGGCTACTTCAGTTAAAGTGTGACCCACCTCATTCAGGATGGGTCTTAATCCTATTACTGAAGTCCTTTATAAATGGAATGAGGAGGAGAGAAAAAGCCAAAGTCACTGCAAAAGCTGAAAGCAATGAAACCCAGAAGAAAAGGGAGAAACCTGCAGATGCTGCCATGTGCCTTGCCATTTGGCAGAGGAGCCAAGGATGGCTAGCAGCCAGGCTTTGAGAAGAAAGCATCGCCTTGATAATGCCTTGACTTGGACATTTTCCTGGCCTTAAATGGTAAGGTTATAAATTCCCATCGTTTAAGCCAACCCATTTCATGGTATCAGTTCTGAGCAACCTAGGAAACTAAAATATCTGGGCTTAAACAGATCTTAGACATGACACCAAAAGCATGATCCATAAAAGAAAAATTTGATAAATGGAACTTCATCAGAATTAAAAACTTTTGTTTTATGAAATATACTGTTAAGAATGAAAAGAAAAACTACACACTGAAAACATATTTGCAAATCATATATCTGACAAGAAACTGGTATCTAGAATATATAAAGAACTATCAATATTCACCATTAAGAAAACAAACAATCGAATTTCTAAAAATGGGACAAATAGTCTTTAATAGACACTTTACCAAAAAGTATAAAAGATGGCAAACAAGCATATGAAGATAATACAAATTCTATAAGGTTTGCCCACATTTCTGTACTTCTTGTGAGCAGAGGTACTGGCTGCCTTTGTTTTTAACAATCTTTTCCAAAATATTTGTATAGCAAACAGACTGTAAAGATAGATGGTGTCTCCCTCCACGAAAGGGCAGGCATACTTATTACCTGTGGTGGTTTGGAGCTACAAACCCCAGAAAAACATGTTCGTAAACTTAATCCATTCTTGTGGGTATGAACCCATTGCAAGCAGGACATTTTGATGAGGTTACCTCAGTTAAGGTTTAACCCAACTCAATCAGGATGAATTTTAGTCCTATTACTGGAGTCCTTTATAAAGCAGAATGAAATTCAGACAAAGATCACTGACAGTCAGCCCCGAAATGCCTGTGTTTGGGAAGAAAGCATTGCCTTAATGAGACCTTGATTTGAACTTCTCCTAGCCTCAAAACCATGAGCGATAAATTCCCATTGTTTAAGCCAACCCATTGCATGTTATTTGCTTGAGCAACCAAGGACATTAAAACATTGTCCATTATAGAAAATTTGGGTACCCTGAGCCCCGAATTCATCTCTTGTTACTCAGTCCTCTATATGTGCAGGTGTGACCGGACCCTCTCACAAAACTCTTGGAAATGAGCCTTAGGAAATGGATAAAAATGATATTCTAGCTGATACTGAGTTTATTTTAGTCAATCAAAAATGGATTGGAGTCAAGAAAAAAATAATTAAACAGCTTAAAAAGAACATAAATGAATGGATTACCAAACTGTCACACAGCTATACAATGGAATATTATTCAATGGCGAAAAGTGATGAGTTATCAAGTTATATAGAAATATGGAGAAATCTTATAAACTGCATATTGCTAAGTAAAAGAAGCAAGTCTGAAAAAGCTGTATAGTGTATGACCCAACCATATGATATTCTGGAAGAGGCAAAACTATGGAAACATAAAAAGATCAGTGGAGGTCAAGGTGTTTGGTCGGGGTGGGTGAGATTGATGAAGAGGTAGAGCACAGGGCATTTTTAAAACAGTGAAACTATTCTGTAGGATATTGACATAGTGGATACATGACATCATGCATTTGTGAAAACACATAGAACTATACTACACAGACAGTGAACCCTAATGTAAATGTGGACTTTAGTTAATAAAAATATATTAATATTGGTTCATCAATTTTAACAAATGTGCCACATTAAGGCAAGATGTTAATAACAGTAGAAACCAGGTACTTTCTGAATAATTTTTCTATAAATCTAAAGCTGTCTTAAAAATTAAGTCTATAAAAAAGAACATAAGTGGTGTATAATAAATTCTATTCAAAGACAATGAGAACTAAATAGGAACCCATTCAAATAAGCACAACTGTTTTGTAAGTCTTTCACATTTCAACCCTGAATTTCTTGTCTAGTGACAAGACCAAACCTGTTCTTTAACCAGTCAAGCAGGTAAAAATATGAACGATGCCATAAAGAGAGAATGTAACCCCAGCAATTCTGGCCCTGAGAATGACCATGCTTCTTGGATAACAGGCAGGGCATCTTTCTGATCAATGGCTTAACACTTCCTAACATCTAGTTTAGCGCGTTCTGAAGTCTAGCACTAAGCTGAGCAGTTAACCTATTGGCCTGTTCTTCCTTCTCCTTTCCAGATGCATAATGGGTTGAAAAATGAGTGTCTCAAGAATAACAGCTGGCAGGCATTTCCAAAGCTGTATCCTCTCCTTGGTCTCCTAGGAATGTAACGTAGTTTGGGGCCTCTTCAGGCTTCCTACTTTTATTACCAAAATAGTTTATTGTGCATATAAAACGGAACACTCCAACATCAGAATAACTCTTGTTCAGTCACATTTGTAAGAGGTGCAGCTTTCCTGGTCTGCCTTACCAGAACCCTGATAGCAGTTGTTAGGTGGGTGTGATTTAACAGTCCTTTATTTCAGATTTTACAAATAGCACAAAATCAATCAATTCAACTGAATGAAGTATCCCCTATGTAGTGGGTTGAATCATGGGCCCTGTATTAGTTAACCAAAGGGGGTGCTGATGCAAAATATCAGAAATTGGTTGGTTTTAATAAAGAGTATTTATTTGGGGTAGGAGCTTACAGATACCAGGACATTAGTTACTTCCCTCACCAAAGTTTATTTTCACTTGTTGGAGCAAGATGGCTGCCAATGGCTTTGAGGGTTCAGGCTTCCTGGGTTTCTCCCTTCCAGGGTCTTGCTTCTCTCTGGGTTCAGGGTTCCTTTCTTTCTGGGGCTTGCTTCTCTTTCTTCTGTGTGCTTACTTTCAGCCTAAGACTTCAGCATCAAAGTCCAACATTAAGAACCCTCAACTCTGTCCTTCGCCATGCCTTTTATCTATGAATCCCCACCCACCAAGGGGCAGGGACTCAACACCCTAATAACATGGCTCAATCCAAGCCCTAATCACAACTCAATCATGCCCAGGTACAGACCAGATTACAAACATAACCCAATATCTATTTTTGGAATTCATAACAATGTCAAACTGCTACAGCACCCCCAAAAGATATGTCCATGTCCAAATCCAAATCCTTGGCATCTGTGAATATGACCTTATTTGGAAATTGGGTTTTTTGGGATGTAAATAAGTTAAGGATCTTGAGATGGATCATCCTGGATTATCCAGATGTCCCTAAAGTCAAGAACAAGGGTCCTGATAAGACACAAAAGAAGAGAAGACAGAGAGAGGAAAGACACATAGAGGAGGAGAAATTTACATGAAGACAAAGGCAGAGATTGGCGTTTTGCTGCCATAAGCCAGGGAAAGCCTGGAGCTGCCAGAAGCGGAAGAGGCAAGGACAGGTTCTTCCTAGAGCCTTCGGAGGAGGGCAGTCCTGTGGACACCTTGATTTTGGACTTCTGGCCTCCTCAGCTATGAGACAACAAATTTCTGTTTCTTTCTTTTTTTTTTTTTAAAGATTTATTTATTTATTTAATTTCACCCCCCTCCCCTGGTTGTCTGTTCTTGGTGTCTATTTGCTACGTCTTGTTTCTTTGTCCGCTTCTGTTGTCGTCAGCGGCAAGGGGAAGTGTGGGCGGCGCCATTCCTGGGTATGCTACCAAGTTTCTGGTCATTTGTTAGGGCAGACCTAGGAAACTATGATAATACACTATGGGATCAACTCTGTGGTACACTAAGTAGTTAGCTTAAGCATTAGAATATTTAAAACAAATTACAAAGTACAAACGGGGTTGTTCTTGTTTTAACTCTCCCCTTCTTTACGAAGGAATTGGTGCAAATGATACTTAGACAGGGGTGGCAAAGAGAAAAGCCTTTGTTGTAATCTTGTCCAGATCCTCTTTGTTTTAAGTCACTCTAGCTTTATGACACCCATTAATCATCTATTGGGGCCTGTACTGTGTAAGTTACTATAGAGAACCTGATCAGGACTTCCTCCTAACCGCAGAGTGCCTCCGACTCCTTGACTACACATCCTCAAGGTTCAAACTTCAGATTCTCTACTCTGACAAGTTGTGTGACCATGGGAAAGACACTTACCCTCTCCATGCCTCAATTTACTCATCTGTAAAATGGACATAATATTTGCCAATAGACTTATTGAGAGGATTAAATGAGTTGACAATTTTAACTGATTATAACTGAACCTGGTACAGAGTGGGAACTGCATAAATATTAGCTAGTGTTTATTTATCAAATTATGAACCACATAAAGCCTATTGATAACCCAAGGTATGGATAGCATGAAGACATGGAAGCAAAACGTAATGGGAAAAAAGGGAAAATGTATTGAATAGTACTCTATGGCTCACATGTTTACCATGGAATTTCTTTTCTGTGCAGAAATTTTTCTGTGGAGGGAAAGAGTTTCTAGACTCTCTAATTTCAAGAGTGAGTGAGACTTTGAACTAGCTGAAGGTAGGAGAAGGTCTTATTTTTGTATTTTTACTGCCTAGAATAGGGTTGAATATATAATAGATACTCAATTATTGTTTCCTGAATGAATGTTTCTGACAGTAAGGGTGGGATGCAGGCCACAGAAATAATTATCCTAATCTTAGGTCAAACCCTAATTTCTTTGTATAATCCAAGGATTATTAAACTCCACAGAAGGGATCAAACAGAGTTTGGAGAACACTTTTTGAACAGTCTTGGAGGGGCAGGAGCCTACAGATAGAGTTAGAATTCCAACAAGTTGCAAATGAGAATGCCACAAGAAGCAATCAATGCAGGACCCAGCTTGAGAGGCTGTTGACATTCTGTGTAATTACTCCAAGTGCACCCTGGGTAGTCCACATTATTGTAAACTGCATTTCCAACATTGTGTGGCATTAAAAAAAAAAAAAAAAAGCAATGAAGTTATAGCCATTAGCAAAGCTGAATTGAAACTCCTAGAAAATGTCAAGGAGATCTTAATTGTACTTTATATAATGGTCTCCCAGTCTAATAAGATATGATCTAAAACCATTAGGTATGAGAAGGTAAACATTTTAAGAGCACTTTTTTTGCCAAAAGGTTCTTCATCTCTATTTGACAACTTGCACTTGGCCTTGAGGTAAAGCATTGCAGTGTTCTGAAATCATAGGTATTGTTTGTGACAGAGTCCGTGAGGCCTGGTGGTGGAGGAGAGTATTCAAAGATAGCGTACACGGATCAAGGACGTCTATAAATCTGGTTTTTAAGTCACACATCACAGGCCCGGCGCCCGAGCCCCTGGCAGAGGGGTGGGCAGGTGTGCTCTAAAAGTTATTTCTCTGTCACGTAGCACTCAATTCCAAAATGCTGGGAAACACCCATTATTCTGACAAGCTTCAGAGCACATAAATCTATTTACCCTTATAAATGACTCAGAGTCATTCTCTCAAGGTCAAAATCTCCCCAGCAGAGAGTCATATATTCATGTCTTGTTTCTTCAGCAAGCCTCTGTGCTAAGACAGTAGATCCTTGAAGCCCCATGGCTGTGGCAATTGTCACAGAGCTCCTGTTCTCAAGTGGTGGTAGACGTCATGAGCAAGCAGATCTACAGGTCAGTGGAACTCTGTTCCATGATCACCACAGTCTTTTCCTCTATTTTCTAGTTAAAGGAATATACATTTAACCTTATTTCTTATTCTGAATTGATTTAATGTTGAAACAATGTGAAGGAATATCTATTCTTCAAAAAGATAGGTCTAAATGAGAGCTAAGAAGTCCTTTTGCCATTTCCACCACTCAGTTAACAAGAAAGAGACTGCTGATTACCCTGAAAGAGGCAAATACGTGAAAAAAAGGTACAAAAAATTCATAAATGTTTGAATTTTACAAGTGTGCGCAATTAAAGTTTATGAAACAGAAGCACAATTGTCAAGGCAAAATTTTACTTAACTAGGCACTCCAGTTAGAAGGGGTGAGTGGCTACAATTTGCAGTTTGGCTCTGTTTGTAAACACAGCTTAGAAAACATTGTTAGGACATGTGGACTTCGGTTCCAGTTTTGTCTCTATGTGGTGTGTACTCTGGCAAGCAACCTAATGCTTCCTTGTACCTTTGTTTCTCTATTTGTACAGAGGGGAACATTACCATTAAATGAAATTTGTATAGTGCTTTGGGACACCTGCACAAATTGTGCTGTTTCTAACATATTAAGAAGGTATTTGTTTAATCTACAAAGTCAGAATAATACCTTCCTTAAAACTGGCTGGGTAGTGTTTACTAAAGTGTGTTTGTTTCACAAAATGTTGACTCTTCAGGATTAGAAGTTACATGACACGACCTACTTTTGTCAAATAAATTTATGAAACCCTAGGGTAAATGAAGTTAAACAAAGTCCTTTGCTACAGGACTTTTCAGAGCCTTCCATATGTTAATGAGCATCGTGGATCTCCAAGATGCCCATAACATGGGGTGTTTCCCAGACTTATTTAACCATATAGCACTCTTTTTTTTTTTAATTTCTATTTTTATGTGTGAAATGCTTGGCAGAAGAGCAAGTGCCACTAATAAGTACAGTCCAAAAAATCTTCATGAGGAAGCACAGTATTGCAAAGTAGCTCTGTACTTTTTAAAAAAAATCTGTTCTTTCAATGCTATAATAGAAGCTTCCTTTGATGACCTGCACTTAACTAACTCACCAGACTTGCTTTTCATCATTTCTCTGAAACATACTGGTTGAACCATATGAAATTGCTGGTTTTGTAGGTAAAAAATGATGGAATATTAGCATTGTATATTTTTACCTAACCCCAATGCCCCTGCTGGATTGAACCCTTGCAGCTAGGAGACTGAATTCTAGCATTTCTGCTAACTTCTACTCCCTTGAGTTGAACTGTATATTTACCAAGATTAGTTGTATTTGTTCCCAAACATTGTGTAACAGTTGTGCTTGTTCTTATAATTACATAATTTAATTAGATATTATGTAAGCCCATGGAATAGTATGTAAAGAAAGTTGTTGATTCATGAAAACTAAGTTGAATGCTTTGTCAAGATGGTGAGATTTAAAAATTGCTGTTAAATGTGATGAGATATAATGACTATCTCTAAAAGATTGGGGGGATCTTAAAAATGTATAAATCTGTACTCTCACTGCTTTGTAAATGATTTCTAATTCTCATTGCATACTAACAAAACTGAAACCAGAAATTAAGGTAATGTGTTACAGGTGTTGTTTAGGGAGGATAGCTTTAGAATTCCTATCAGAGAACCCAGACTCAGAGAAATGACTTAGATCTTGTGTCAAAAGGTTGATGAATACACAGGGGTCATATACAAATACTTCAATAACTGGTATGACTTTGACACTGACCAACCAGAAAAATGCCCATCCCATCAGAAAGGAGCTCAAACTTAAAACACCTGTGTGTAACCATGCCAGTACCTGCCAACTGAACTCAACTCTGTCCACAAATGTTTTAGGTTAAACTACAACATTTCGATATGTTTGCATCATTTTTAAATGTTTCATTGCTTTAAGCAAATTGTTTGGTGTTTTGACCAAAGCTATCCCTGCCTTCCTCAGTGTAGAAGGCTGCTCTGAGATTACTGTGAACAAGAGGATGTGGCACAGTAGGGTTTACAAAGTACTTTGTATGTATGTTATCCTTTTAATGATCAGGAACAGGAGAAAAGTTTGGCTCCTGTAAGTAAATATCCTGGGAGAAGCCCCTTCGAAGCTGCCACAGAAGGAGGTAGGGGTAATAGAAATTGGAATTTAATTATATAAATTGTGTCCTTGATTAATCATTTGGATGAAAGGAAAATGTCACCAAGAAGGAAGAAAAAGGTAAAAAAAAAAAAAGATTTGGGACCTGGATTTCAGGTTTGGGCAGAACAAACATTACCTGCTGCCAAGAGGCAGTTTCCCACCACAGATGATTTCTTCAGTGGGGAGGTTGTTGGGTAATTGTCCTCAGCACATGACTTCGTGATTTGATCATGTTTACAAACCCACAGCGGTATATATATTAGGCTTTCCAGCTGTGTCTCTGAATCACAATCCAGCAGCTTAGCCAGTACAATAAGAGACTCAGAACCCAGACACAAAGGAGAAAAATATCACAATAAATTCTGACTCCCAAGTGACAAAAAATAAGGCCTATTCACAACTGCCAATTTTTAATTGACTGGAAATACAGTTGAAGAAGTCAAGTTTTCTTTGAGGCAGATAAAAGCATACTAGTATAAAATTATGTTTTCATCAAATAAAAAATATTTTCATTGTACCAAGGCTTTATTTTTCTTAAACTTTATGTCTTCAAAGTCATTTCATCCCTTCTTTTATGGTATCGGTTACTGTTATCATTGCTGGGAGAAAGTCTTTTAGTTAGAAATTACCCTTGCCACCTGGAAGAGGCTACTAACATTGTAGCCCTGTTACCCAGTGTACATTGGAACTACCTGGGGAGCTCTAGAAATGTACTGATGCCTGGGTGCCATCCTCATAGATTCTGAATTAACTGGGTGCTTCCTGGGCACCCGGATCTTTTTTTTTTAAGTTTTATTCACACACCATACATTCTATCCAAAGTGTGCAGTCAGTGGCTCTGGGTATGATCACAGCATTGTCCATTCATCACCACAATCAATTTGAGAACGTTTTCATTGCTCCAAAGAGAAAAATCCCATACCCCTTATTCCTCCATATTGTCGATACTCGGCATTGGTATGGAACCTTTGTTACAACTGATGAAAGAATATTATAATATTACTGTTAACCATAGTCCCTAGTTTGCATTAGTTGTATTTTCCCCATGTATTAGCCTATTATTAACACCTTATAATAGAGACATACATTTGCTCTAGTTCGTATAAGCACCTGGATTTTTTAAACTCCCTACTTTAAGTGTAGTCAGCAGACCCACAGCATCTGCTTCTCTTGGGAACCTGGTAGAAATGGCAGAATCTTCATTGTAACTAGATTCCCAGGTAAATTGTAGGCACATTTCACATACAGAATGTGAAATAAGATTTTAACACAGGTGATCCAAATTTACAGTTAGAAGCAAAAAGTAGTCCTTCATGAAACAAAGGGTACAAGAATGTCCCCCCATTAGAAACAGAAGTGGGTAGAGATGGCGGTTCAGTGAGAGGCCAAATAAGCTACGACTTGTTTCTCAAAGAGTTGACAGACAACCTACATTAGAATCACCTCAAGTATTTTGTATGTTTTTAAAATGTAAACCTCTTTGGCTCCAATGAGAATCTGGAGGGCCAGAAGAGTGGGAGATAAGCCTAAGGAATCAACCTTTCTTAACAAACATCCAGGTGAATCTTATGAGCATTCCCATGGTGAACTACTGTGCTAGGATTATGTGTCTTGACTATTTCTGATATGGCTAAGGACCTGGATCTGAAAACCTGGGGAAGGTGTTGTGAACAGAGAAGAGAGTTATTAACATACAGTTAACTCAGCCATGACAATTCCTAAGCCAAATTAATATCAACTTTCAAATTAATGCTAACTTTCAAAGAAGATGCTGAGACCACCTATTCTGGAGCAATTCATGTCCATTTTTTTAAGGAAAAAAGTTAGATTTAAGGGTAGAATCTGAGTAGGTCACTTACCTTTCCTCAAGTGCTAAAAGTTAAGTGAGCTGGGGACCAGTTCCCATGTTTTTGTTCCTCATCAGAATTTAGAACATCCATTCTCAAAAATAAAGTTCATTGATCAGGTCCTAAGAACCTCTCACAGAAATGACTGTGACAAACTTAGCTAAATATTTTTTTCTACTCATACTCTGAGCAAGTATGGGCTATGTTTCTAAATACAGGAAGTGCACCCTTCTACGATAGCTGGAGATAGCGTAAGTCAAACCATAGTCTTGGCAAAGAACAATTCTATACAGTACAATTCGTAGCTTATTTGGCCTCTCACTGAATCACCATCTCTACCCACTTCTGTTTCTAATGGGGGGACATTCTTGTACCCTTTATTTCATGAAGGACTGCTTTTTTGCTTCTAACTATAAAGTTGGATCACCTGTGTTAAAATCTTATTTCACATTCTGTATCATCTTAGAATTTATTTTCAGAGGGGAATCGATTCAATGTTTTACTCAGTTGGGCTTTTTGTCTCCCTACCTGATTCTTTAAAGAACTACTTAATATTCAATCTCTTGTGAAGAACCTGATTTGCACTCTGTAATGTTCTAAGGAAAACAGAAACCCTGATATTGAATCTCTTAAGTTCGGTGTATGTGAACAGCTTACAGTATGCATTGCCTAAATTAAAAAAAAAAAGCATCCCCAATTCCAGAATAAAAAAGGATCTCATGGTTGCCTTTCTGTATTAATCCCAGTAACTCAGGTGCATATTCATCAGCTCATGGCCATTATCCTAGGTCTACATAGGACTTCTTTTATTTTTATTTTATTATTTCATAATTCATTGTCTCCTCCCACGCCCCATTCTCTGCTATTCCTTTTTATAAAAATTAATTATTTTTCTCTTCCCCCCCCCCAATTGTCTTCTCTCTGTGTCCATTCGCTGTGTGCTCATCTGTGACTGTTTCTACCCTTATCAGTGACACCGGGAATCTGTGTCTCTTTCTGTTGTGTCATCTTATTGTGTCAGCTCTCCGTGTGTGCGGCACCATTCTTGGGCAGGCTGCACTTTCTTTTGCGCTGGGCAGCTCTCCTATGCGGGGGACACCACTGCGTGGCAGGGCACTCCTTGCATGTATCAGCACTGTACATGGGCCAGCTCCACACGGGTCAAGGAGGCCCGGGGTTTGAACTGTGGACCTCCCATGTGATAGGCGGACGCCCTAACCACTGGGCCAAGTCCGATTCCCTCTTCTATTCCTATTGATGGCAACCTTAATAATATTTAGTATGTCTTTCTGTTCTATTTTTATCTTTAATTAGATAAACGTGCATTCTTTCAAATGCAGTGTTGTTTTGATGTTTATATAAATGGTGTTTTGTTGTTGTTGCTGTTGTTGTGTGTGTGGTGTTTTTTTGTTTGTTTTTGGAGGTACCAGAGATTGAACCCAGGACCTCATGCCTGGGAAGTAGGCACTCAACCACCGAGCTACATCCGCTCCCCAATGAGAGTTGGTTTTTTTGTTTGTTTGTGTTTTTAGGAGATTCCCAGGATTGAACCTGAGACCTTGTACATGGGAAGCAGGTGCTCAACCACCTGAGCTACATCTGTTCTCCAAATGGTATTTTTTTTTGTTTTTTAAAGATTTATTATTTTATTTATTTCTCTCTCGTTCCCGCCCACCCCAGTTGTCTGTTCTCTGTGTCTATTTGCTGCGTGTTCTTTGTCTGCTTCTGTTGTTGTCAGCGGCACGGGAATCTGTGTTTCTTTTTGTTGCATCATCTTGTTGTGTCAGCTCTCCGTGTGTGCGGCACCATTCCTGAGCAGACTGCACTTCCTTTCATGCTGGGCGGCTCTCCTTATGGGGTGCACTCCTTGCGCGTGGGGCTTCCTTATGCAGGGACACCCCTGCGTGGCATGGCACTCCTTGCACGCATCAGCACTGTGCGTGGGCCAGCTCCACACGGGTCAAGGAGGCCTGGGGTTTGAACCGTAGACCTCCCATGTGCTAGACGGATGCCCTAATCACTGGGCCAAGTCTGCTTCCCTCCAAATGGTGTTTTAAATGGACATAAATGGTGTTTTTGCTATAGCCTCCTTCTGTTTCATATTTATGTCACTAAATAATTTACTTTTGAGATCCTCAATTGTTGGTATGTATACATTTAGTTGATTTCTTCTCACTGCCACGTAAGTATAAAATACCACATTCCAGGTATTTATACTCTTGATTATGGACACCTAGGTAACTTCTAACTCTCTGCTACCATAAACCACCATATATCACAATCCTCAATCTCATCCACATCTCCTGTGGACTTGGACAGAATTCTGAGGAACATATATGGGAAGTTGAATTCCCCTGTGTACCATAGGGTATCAACATATTTAGTTTCCCTGAGAGCTGACAGATTGCTGTGCAAAAAGGCAGCACTTGCCCACATCTCACAGCAGCGGCTGAGAATTATTGTTTATCCATTGTATTAGTCAAGGGGAAACAGAGCTGACAGGAAATGTCCTTAGATAGTATATGATTTTATGAAATTGTTTCACGTGACTGTGGGAATACATGCATCCAAATTCCATAAGGCAGACTGCAAGCTGGGAGCTCTGAGGAAATTTTTCAATGAATTCCCCAGGAGAAGCTGGCTGGCAGGCTGAAGTAGAGATGGAAATTCTTTTTTCTGACTGCTGAAATCATCACATCTCCTTTTCAAGCCTTCAGCTGATTGGATGAGATGTCTCTAAGTGCTGAAAGCAATCTCCTCAGTTGATTGTAGGTATAACCAGCTATAGATACAATCAACTCACTGATGATTTAAGTCATGAAATGTCTTCACAGTAACAGTAAGACCAGTACTTCTTGACCAAATAACTGGGCACAATTACCTGGCCAAGTTGACACATGAACTTAACCACACCCATATATGTACATCTGATATTCTCCAACTTTCTAAACTGTGCCCATGTAATTGTGAAGAGGGGTATCCCACGGTTGTTTCAACTTACAATTCTCCAGTTACTAGTGAGGTTATACCCATGTGGTGTTCTCTTTCTCTGAATTGCCCATTTTTCCACTTTTCTTCATCTTTTTTGTTGTTGTTTCCTGCATTTCTCTTGCTAATTTTCATGAGCTCCTTATATATTCTAGAAACAATCCCTTGTTTTTGACAATGGTAACTGCCTTCTCTGACTCCCCATTCATTAGTTTTGCCTATGGGGTCTTTGAACAAAACTCTTTATTTTGATGTAATCAAATCCACCAGTTTGTTTCATTTTGGTTTTGTCTTTTGAGATCTTATTTAAGAACATCCTCCTGCCTGCCTGCCTCTCTACTACCTTACCACTGATATCTTGACGATATTCCTATACAATGATATTTTTGAGTTTTCCATTCGCATTTACATCTTTATATTTATACTAGATTTAAATGACTTAAAACTCTTCAAAGATTTTCTTATTGCTCAAAAGGAGAATTTTCACTATCCTTATCATAGTGTGTAATGTTCCTCCTGAAAATTCCCCAGCTGATTCTTCAAACTCTTCTCAACACTTTCCATCTCTTCACATCTTAAATTTCTGAATGTCTTAAACTTTTCTAAGACTGCCACACATTTTCCAATCTTTTAGACTTTGAGTAGGTTCCTCCCTTTGCTTGGCACACCCAGTTTTACTTGGCTGTTTTCCACTAGTCCTTCAGGGTGAGCTTAAACATCAGGTCTTCCTGGACCTCAGGCCTGAATTAGTTCCACTGTGTGCTACTCTGACCCTGGGAATATTACAGCTCTTATATATCACGTTGTCTTTTCTACTGCTAAAATTGTATACTCTTTTAAGTAACTGACTGGGCTTTATTCATCATTTGATTACTAATGCCCAACCCATTGCCTGGGAAATAGAACGAATCAATAGATAATTAGAGAAGAATGAATGAATAATTGTCTGAGTCAGAACATTTGACTTATATTTCCTTTATGGGTAGAACTACATTATCACTTTAATATGTTCCTGGGAAAATTAACATTTACTCCAGTTTTCTGGTATAATAAAGATAACATTTTAGGGCTCTTAAACAATTCTCTTTTTCTACCTATTTCCTAGTTGTGTTGTCCATATATCAAGAAACATATAGTTACTTCTACAATGTGGGGAAGTTTTTCTTCCTACCTGTGGTAGCTTAGCCATGAGGCTCACTGCTCTGGAAAAAAAAGGTTTTGGCATGAAAGGAGTTCTGAACACTCAGGAAAAGGCAGTAGAAACCCACACATACCCTCTCTCCTAGGAGTAAGGGAGAAAAAGGGGTAGAGACAGGAGAAGTAAACAGTCATTTACCAGTGCTTCCCCCTGAGAGCCAAAATCTTGGGCATTGCACTGCTTATCTATAGCTGCGTAACAAATTACCCCAAAATTTAATGACTGAAAACAACTAACTTAAAATTTTTTTTTTTTATTTTTAAAGAAGCTTTAAATTACATAAATGTTACTTCCAAAATGTAGGGGGAAATGGATTTGGCTCAACTGATAGAGCATCTGCCTGCCACATGGGAGGTCCAAGTTTCAAAGCCAAGGCCTCCTAACCCATGTGGTGAGCTGGCCCATGCACAGTGCTGATGCACGCAAGGAGTGCCCTGCCACACAGGGGTGTCCCCCGCATAGGGGAGCCCCATGTGCAAGAAGTGTGCCCTGCAAGGAGAGCCGCTCTGTGTGAAAAAAGTGCAGCCTGCCCAGGAGTGGCGCCGCACATGTGGAGAACTGACGCAGCAAGACAACGCAACAAAAAGAGACACAGATTCCCGGTGCTGCTGACAAGAATGCAAGTGAACAGAAGAACACACAGCGAATGACCACAGAAAGCAGACAACAGGGAACGGGGAGGAAGGGGAGAGAAATAAACAAAAAATAAATCTTTAAAAAAATAGGGAATTCCCATATAGCCTACTCCCTCTGCCTCCCATACTTTTCCCCATTAACATCTTTCATTAGTGTGGCACATTTGTTCCAGTTGATGAACACATATTGAAACATTGCTACTAGCCATGACAATAGTTTACATTATAGTTTACACTTCACACTGCACAATTTCATAGATTTTGACAAACTGTGTAATGGCCTGTATCCATCATTGCAATGTCATGCAGGACAATTCCAATGTCTCCAAAGTACTGCAGGTTACACCTATTCTTCCCTCTCATTCACATATATATGTTTAATGTAATATTATTACAAAGTCAATAAAAAAAAAAAAACTCTGATGACCACCGTCTTTATATCATTGTTGAAGTTTTTTCCATTACTACAATAACGTCTACTTTAGGCCATATTTGCATTACCCCCTTATGTTTGTTCATTCTTCGTTCTTGAAGATTGGGAATGGTGATACCACTCTGCTTCTGATTGACAGGGGGCTTAGATTCCACAGGGCAGATGGATGGAACTGTCTTGCTTGCAGTTGTAGACACTCTCTGTTTTTTTTTTGATGTGTGCTGTCCATCATCATACTTTCATTATTTGTCCTGGGTGAGTCAAGTAAACTGAAGAGTAGGTGTTGGCTGCAAGTATAAGACTCTGGGACATATATTTACTGAATATAGTGTTAATTATAGGTTCAAATAAAAGGGTCAAAAGAGTCATGTGTACGGAAATTATAAATGAGCCTAACTCAGTTACATTGGAGGACACATATCCCAAAGTAAGGCTCACTGACAGGGCACCAAATTCCTGAGATTGTTTGCCCTGCCTTTAGCCTAGATGTCTCTAGTGCTCTCAGGAGCCCTACTGTTTGAGGCACTGTTTATTGTTGCAGTCAATGAAATTCGGCTGAGATGTGTATAAATATGACCTCTGGAATGGCCACCCAGCTTACTTTGAAATCTCTTAGTCACAAAAACTCATTTGTATTTAATATTTCCCCCTTTGGGTCAAGGTCTTTTTCCTAATGCATTGCTAGTTGGAACTTGGTAATAAACCCTCGGTGCCAGGGAGGCTCCTCCCTGGGAGTCATGTGCCACATTGGGGGAAGGTAGTGCATTTATATTCTGGGTTTGGCTTAGAGAGAGGCCACATTAGAGCAATTAGGACACTTTCAGGGGGTAATTCTTAGGAAGTATATAATACTAGGCTGTTTCAATTTCTTGAGAAAAGGTTCATAAGTACAACCATCAATATCAAGGGCCTAGCATAATGATCTGTCCTCCTTCACTAGGCACTGCCCATGTAGTTGGGGGATTCCTGCTGCTCTATTAGAGAACACAGGAGGACTTCCCAAGATGGGATTTCAATATTCTTTGGTTTTGTGTGAGTCTCCACCGACTGAGACAATACCCCAGACCACTTGAACATATTCATATGCCATAGAGGCATGCCTCGGGTGCACATCCCCCCATCACTGACAACCCACACTAGTGATTCTCCCCTGCCACTATTGTGGTCATTCTGTGATCCAAAACCTCCTTAAAAACAAAGTTAAAAAAATAAACAAAAAAATAACAAAATAGAATAATAATAATAATAACAAATAAAATATAAAAATAAAAAGAATAAAATTTTTAAAAGTACAATAAAATTTTTTTCAATGTTTCTTTCATTACCATAAGATCTGTTATCTTTTATGTACAGTGACAATTTCTTCCACATGTTCCCCGTGTCTTATTTTTTTTCACTGTCTTCAAAGAAGCTTTAGGTTACATAAAAGTCACATAGAAAATATAGGGGATTCCCATGTACCCAACCCTCTCCCCACTCCTCCTCTTTCCTGTTAATAACATTTTACATGTGTATGGTACATTTGTTACAATTGATGTACAAATATTGAAGCCTTGCTACTAACCATGGTCGATGGCTTACATTATGGTTTACATTTTGCACTGTACACTTTTATAGGTTTTGACAAAATTTAAAATTCCCTGTATCCATCATTTCAAGATCATGCAGAACAATTCCAATGTCCCATGTCCTATTTATTCTGTCCTTCCCTTCGCCTCCCCTCAGAACCTATGGTAAAAAAAATAAATAAAAAATAAAAAACAAAAAACAATGAACAAAAGAACCTATGGTAACCACTAAGTTTCAATTTTTAAAGAATAAGGTTCATAGCTACATGCAATAATATTAGGCGCTTGACATACTGGTCTCTTTTCTATTATGCACTGCCTGTGTTCTCCAGATTCTTGTCCCCCTAATGGAGAACATAGCAGAAGTCTCCAGGATGGAGTTTAATATTTTTGTGTTTATTGTGTGGGTCTGCACCCATTGAGATAACACACTATGACAAGATGAACACTTTCATATTACATAGAAGTCTGCCCCAGGTGTGCTTTATGCTGCATATCCCCTCCATCCTCAATACCCTGCACCAGTAACCCTCCCTTGTCAAATTTGCCAGAACAACATTTCCACCATTGTAGTTTTAACCACAGACCCACAAATCCCCAGAGTTTGCCTGCTCCTTCATCCAGCTCTCCCCCCAGTTCCATGGATCGTCCAACCGAGCCCTCCACCCTACTCCCCCTAACCTTCCAGTACCATCAAACCCAATCACATCACTGCACCGCTATCACCCCCATCCACTGCCCAACCACCTGCTTCCACCTCAACATAGATTTTGCCCATACTGGGCATCAGCTCACCATCTTCTATTTCCTTTCTGTCTCTTGTTAGCCTATCTTCCAAACTCTAGCTCTGTGAGTCTGTTCAATTTGCTTGAGTCATGGCGGTGAGGTCATGTAATATTTGTCCTTTGGTGATTGACTTACTTCACTCAACATCAGGTCTTCAAGAGTTATCCATGTTGTCCCATGTATTAATACTGTATTCCTTCTTATAGCTGAATTATATTCTAGTGTATGCATATACCACATTTTGTTTATCCATTCATCTATTGATGGACACTTGGGTTGCTTCCAACTTTTGGCAATGGTAAATAATGCTCTTATGAACATTGGCATTGGTATGCATATATCTGTTCTTCTCTATGCTTTCAATCCTTCTGGGTATATACCCAGAAGTGGGATTGCTGGATCGTATGGCAGTTCTATGAACCACCAAACCATCCTCCACAATGACTCCACCATTCTACATTCCCACCAGCAGGGTATGAGTGTTCCCTTTCCTCCACATCCTCCCCCAAACTTGTAGATCTGGTTTTTTTTATAAATTGTCCCCAGTATAATGGGTGTAAGATGATATCTCATTACAGTTTTGATTTGCATTTCCCTAATAGCTAGTGATACTGAGCATCTTTTCATGTGCTTTTTAGCCATTTGTATTTTTTCTTTGAAGTGTCTATTCAAATATCTTGTCCATTTTTAAAATGTTTTTTTTTTGTCTTTTTATTTTAGAGAAGTGGAATTTCTTTAGGCCCTTATCAGATTAACGGTTACCAAATATTTTCACCCATTGAGTAGACCACCTTTTCACTTTCTTGAAAAACTCTTTTGAAGCTCAAAAGTCTTTAATTTTTAGAAGGTCCCACTTATCTATTTTTTCTTTTGTTGCTTGTGCTTTATGAAATCATTTCCTACTACAAGATCTCATAGATGCTTCCCTACATTATCTTCTAGGAACTTAGGCTCTTATATTTAGGTCTCTGGTTCTTCTTGAGTTAATTTTTGTATAGGAAGTGAGATGGTGATCCTCTCTCTTTTAGATGTGGATAGCCAGTTCTCCAAGCACTATTTGTTGAAGAGGCCATTCTCTCCCAGTTCAGTGGGTTTAGTGGCCTTGTTGAATATCAGTTGACCATATATGTGAGGATCTATATCAGAACTCTCAATTCAGTTCCTTTGCTCAGTATGTCTATCCTTGTGCCAATGCTATGCAGTTTTGACCACTGCAGCTTTGTAGTATGCTTTAAAGTCAGGTAACATGATTCTTCCAATTTCTTTTTTTTTCTCCCTTCCAAATAAATTTCATAATTAGCTTTTCCAATTCAGTAAAAAATGCTGTTGTAATTTTTATTGAGATTGCATTAAATCTGTAAATCAATTTGGGTAGGACAGATATTTTAATGATGTTTAGTCTTCCAATTCATGAACATGAAATATTCTTCCATTTATTTAGGTCTTCTTTGAATTCCTTTAACAATGTTATATAGCTTTCTGTGTACAAGTCCTTTACATCTTTAGTTAAGTTTATTTCTAGGCATTTGATTCTTTTAGTTGTTTTTGTAAATGGAATGGTGTACAGAAATACTGCTGGTTTTTGTGTGTTGATCTTACATCCTGCCACTTTACTGAACTCGTATGTCAGCTCTAGAAGCTTTGAACAACCAACTTTTATTTCTGTGTGCTAGTAATCTGGGCATTTCTTACCTGGGTCCTCTGGCTCAAGCTCTCTCACAATGTTGCAATCAAGATAACAGCCAAGGCTTCAGTTGCATGTGAAAGCTCAGCTAAGGGAGGATCCACTTCCAAGTTCACTTACATAGTTTTTGTCAGAATCCACTTCCTCCTGAACAGCTTCTGTTCCTTGCTAGCTGTGAGCCAGAAGCTGTCCTCTGTTCCTTGCCACTTGAGCCTATCCATATGGTGGTTTAAAACATGACAACTAGCTTCCATAAGCGTGTGCAAGTAGATGAGCAAGACAGAGCCACAGTCGTTTTGTATGCCCCATCTCAGAAGTGACATTCTATCATTTTTGGTATATTCCTTTCATTAGAATAGAGTAACTATGTGCACTCAAGGGGAGAGGATTACACAAGAGTGTGGCTACCACAAGGTGGCAATAATTGGGGGCTATCTTATAAGCTGCCTGACATACCGGGTTTTGTTAGATTGAGAAGGCCAAGTCATGAGGTGTTTGCCTTGCTACTTGTTGGAATTCTGGAATCAGTTGGTTTCAGAGCAGACTCCTTTTCCCATTCATCTATGTGGAGTGGCCATCTGAGAGCAAAAACAATAATGCGATAGACTTTGGCAGAGAGAGGAGTTAGCTGCTGGGTGGAGAGGCATGGATGGACCTAAAAGTTTCTGCATTGTCAGCAGCCTGCCAAAAGTCTTCAAGGGCAAGGGGGCAGTAGCCAGTAGCCTCTATTTCTCTGAGGTCATTGTGCTGACAGACTATCTAGAGATTAGAAGGAGAATATGGGTGAGATTCATAGAGATTCATAGAGGGCCCCATCATAGAGAATCAAGGTGGGGGCCACATGAGTAAGGGACCAGACCCTGAGCAAGCCAAGTGGACAGCCCCCAAGTTTCTCATCCGAAGACTTCAGCCTTGAATGTCAGCAGAGCATCCAGTGGTCAGACATGACACAATGCCACCGAGGCCAAAGAACCTAAAAGCTACCACAAACATCTGTGTGCTCAGATCCAAGGCTCCCATCCCTGCTGCCAAGAGGTCCCCCATCATTCAGCCAGAATTGCCTTGAGAAAGAGCAGATGGAGATAGAAGACATCTGGAAGATTAAGTCAAGTTGCCCATGATAGACTACATCAGAAGAGACTAAATTCATCCTCAAATTTAAGCTTCTCTCTGATGCCCAGCAGATGGAGAAAATTAGACTAGTTGTAAGTCATAAATATGCTACATGTCCTCAGTGCATTCAAGTGGTGGCTTCTATGTTTGCAACCCCTGCTATATAAAAGATGAGGATTTTTCCATGCAGAATCTGTTAAAAAATTAGTAATATTATATGCTTGATAATTATTTCTATCTATACAATAGGTGTAGTGGAAACAATTCTCAACTTTTAAGAAGTAGGTTTTGACAATACAGTTTTTCTTTTTATAAATTTTTCTAGTTTTTTTTCCTTCCTTCCACCTTTGGCCATTCACTGCTCATCTCTCTTCTCAAGGGTGCTGAGAATGTAGTATACACTTGACAAATATAAGCTTACTGAATTGAAGGATAAAATTTTAAACTCAATTAGTCTTGACACTTGTGCATTTTATTAAAGATTCAATGAGATTCAAAGATTCAATGAGATTAAAAAAAAAAGTGAGTGTTGAGTTCCCCTAATAACTAATGACTTAATTTATCTCCCCCCAAAGTAGACATAATTAAGGGTTGATGATGTCACCATCTGTAATAATGGCTCTATGTGTATATCCCTTTCAACTTTGTAAAGTGTGTGTATTGTGAGGCCTGAAATTAGAATGTGATATTAAAGAGCTGCCTTGGCATCTTTGAGCCTCACAGGGCCCCAAAGCCCTAGCCACCAGTGCCCTGCTCTAACCAGATATGCTCACCACTGAGCAGGGATGCCTCCCAGTCGACTAGTACTATCAGCCAGGCCAGGTGCATCCCACCTGCTCCTCAACCTAATGGGTTTCAGGCCCCTGCCAGCCCCCAGAATTATTTAAACAAGCCAATTACAATCCGGGGGAAACAAAGGGCACCCCTAACCCCTTGTCATCACAAAGTCTGCCCCCAGAGCCCCTGCTGCTGGTTCCATCTGCTCCCACGTGCAAGTGCCATGGTGTGTGGCATCTTCTTCCCCTGGTTGTGCGTATATGTGACTGATAAACTTCTGTCGACCTCATCTGCCTCTTGCAGTCTTTAGGGTAGAGGCTCCATCTTTCAGCAACAGGGTAAACCAGAGGTGAGCAGAACAGTGTGCTGTATCTGTCATCTCACTTTGTATCTTCACAACCACCACAAGAGGACAGTAAGGCAGCCATCACGTCCATTTTATGGATTAGGAAACTGAAACCCATGTTTCAGTTTCACGAAGTCAAGCCGGCTGCCTAAGGTCCTCCAATCCTGACGGTGACTCTGAACTTTCTTTTCTTTTAGGAGATTCCGGAGTTGAACCCAGGACCTCATACATGGAAAGCAGGCACTCAACCACTGAGCTACATCTGCTCCCCTGATGGTGACTCTGGAAACCACATGTCCTAAGCCCCTGTCCAATGCTCTTCCCCAACTAGAACACAGAGACTGTAAAAGGAGCTCATCCTTCCAAGGAAAAATATAAAGCCTGCTTTTTGATCTTCACCAGGGAGAAATTCAACTTGGCCGGAATAATGTAATAAGAGCACAGTTTTCAAAAACAGTCTCAGCCACATGAGTGCATGTCTATGAGCTAGGCTGACTGAGTAGAGATGAGCCTTCGCTGTACACAGAGAGTCTGTACAGGGCTCGGCAAAGTTTTTCTTTAAATGGCCTGATAGTAAATGTTTTGGGCTTTGCAGGCTTTGCATGCTCTTCTTTATTTTTCTCCACTCACTTAAAAATGAAAAACCATGTTTAGCTCATAGGCTGCTCAATATCAAGACCATGGGCTGGCCTGCCCCATAGGCCAGGGTTTACCTGTCTGATTTAGGACCCCATTTGTCCTCAAGAAGAGGATTATGCTGCAGCATGAACTCGTAGTTCCTGACTTCCTGGAGGCATTAGCCCTGCCTTGGGTGACATTTCTCTTTAATGTCACAAATTACCCACTTTCGGGTGAAATGATCTACGTTTTGTCTCTGAATTTCTTTGCCTTGCCAGTTGATATTCAGTCTCTCCCTTCTGGTACACTTCTGAATTTGTGGCTTCGTTTTGTGGAATTTTGGAGCTCCCTTTGCAGTTGGGAGCTGAGGGGTGTGAAGCTCCAGTTCGTCTCTAGAGAGCTGAAATTCTTGCCTTTTTCTCATTTTGGGCTTCTCCATGTTCCTCTTTGCCCATCCTGTATTCATGTTTCTCTTTTTTCCTATCTTCTTCACTCTCCCTTATCAAAGCCTATTAGGATGGAGTTTGGGTTAGGGACATAAGAGCTTAGTCCAGGGCATTGGACATAACCTAGGTGAGGCTCAAGGGCCAGAGAGCCTGCCAGGCCTCCTGTACTTCTTCCTTCCTGGAGTCCTGGCTGTTGGAGTGGGCAAGTGCAGGAACTTTAGGAGGCAGGCCTGTTGTAGATGCAGGGACTCTCCAAAAACACTCACATGCTCTGCAGCATAAATCAATCTTACTGATTTTTAACAGTTTTTCATTTAGGCAAATACAATTTTTGTTAAGTTTTCAGATCACTCATCAGTGAACAGATATTTATGAACCTGCCAGTAGTCAGGCACTGTGTTAGCTTCTGGGGTACAAAAGGAATCAGTTTGCAGTGCCTCCTTAAAAGACTACATCTTGGAAGGAGATCGATATGTATATGGGCTTTTATTTTGCCAGGAATCTGGGTTTGGATAGTATTACTATAAATAAGCAACAGATTTACTTTTTCTTTTTCTTTTTTTCTTTTTTTCCAGGACATACTGGCGATTGAACCCAGGACCTCATATATGGGAAACAGGCTCTCAAACCACAGAGCTACGCTGGCTTCCCTGTATATGGCCTTTTAAAATACAGAATGTTAAGTACAAATAGAGAGCTTTGCACAGGGTGCTGCAGGAGCATGGATGAGATTCCTAATTCTTTGGGAGGAGGGAATGCTTAGGAAAGATGTCAGAAAGGAAATGATGTCTGAGCTGAGTAGAAGAGGGAATGAGGAAAATGGTCAAGGCAGTGGGGATGATATGTGCACAGAGGTGTGAGAGAGTACGACATGATAGGGAGTACCTCTGGACTTGGAACTATCCTTTGGAATAATTAATCCATCCATTTTTAAATTCCATATCTCAGTGATAATAAGGTTATAAATAACAGAATCATAGATTCATGATATAATCTAGAACAACTCTTTATCCACAGCACAAATCCACTCTACAACTCTAACTATCCTTTGCAGGGAACTCATTACCTTTGCAGGGAACTCATGTTGGAACCCTAGAGCATTGTTGGTAGGAATGTAGAATGGTGCAGTTATTCTGGAAACAGTTTGGTGGTTCTCAAAAACTTAAACATAGAATTACCATATGACACAGGAATCCCACTTCTAGATTATATACCTAAAGAATTGAAAGCAGTCTCAAACAGATATTTGTATACCCATGTTCGTAGCAACATTATTCACAATAGTCAAAATATAGAAGCAACCCAGATGTCCATCAATAGATGAAATGGATAAATAAAATATACATACAATGGAACATTATTAAGCCAGAAAAAAGAAAAGAAGCTCTGATACAAGCCACAACATGGGTGAACCTTGGAAACATTACGCTAAGTGAAATAAGCCAGACCAAAAAAAAATACTGCATGATTCCACTTCTAGATATGAAATATCTAGAATAAGCAAATTTGTTGAGACAGAAAGTAGCTTACAGGTTACCAAGGGCTGGGGGGACAGGGGAATTGGAAATTATTGTGCAATGGATACAGAGTTTCTCTTTTGAATGATAAAAAAAGTTTTATCATCCAAATGAATGGTAACAGATGGTGTTGATGGTACCACAACATTGTAAATGTAATTAATGTCATTGAATTGTACTCCTAAAAATGGTTGAAAATGGCAAATTTTATGTTATATACACGTATGGCAATTAAAAAATAAATAAAAAGACTCCTGTCCCCGTTATTAGAGGCCCTTTTGGACCTTTCTGTCTTTATGCTTTGGAGCCTCTTTCTATTCCTAGACAGTTCACGGACATGCCTTTCTTGCAGGCAGACCTCAGGTACTTGGTCTACTTGTTTATCATGTAGACCCTCTGTGTTCAATTGTTTGGGGACTCTTCCTACTAATGGCTACAGGAAAATGAAACAGATTTTAAAGACATAACAAATATGGGTAAATTTTAAATGTCAGAAAGCTTAAAGTTAAGATCCTTGGTTCGTAATTATGAGCCCTTGGTGAGGTGCTAAGTGGTCCTACTGTTCTATGCCTACCCTGGGCCTCGCCACATCATCTCTCTGTATCTCTTCTTTAGGAACCATGTTCTAATATGCTTGATGGTTCTTCTACCTGGATGGCTCAAAGAAGATATCAAGACCAAGAGGTCTTCCTTGTAATGCCTAAGAGAACCCACAGACTAAGTGATCCCAATTCCATTGGCCCCAGTCCTTAAAGGAATGATCACTTGTGTGCATCACCTCATAGCTATTCCTTACATAGTGCTGAAATGTGATTCCTAATTCTGAAATACAAAAGCATGCCATTCTGCCCAGTGTGATCTCATTTGTAAATGTGATAATCTTGTTATTTATGTTCTTGTGTAAGTCATTGATTTAAATATAGAATAGACCAGGGCCAAGAAAACTGTAGACCGTGTTTCCATGCCATAATCATCCCTTTGGCTAATGTTCTTTAGGAAGAGTCATTCAATTAGTATGGACCTACTTATTTGTTATATAATTCAGGTCCCATGATATTATTTTGTTTATGAAAATATGAGAATTTTACTTGCTGAAATTCAGATACTCAATGATGACAGGGGGCATGATGCAATGGTTAAGAGCATGGGCTCTGGAGTTGGATATCTAGAGCTGGTTTTCAATTCTGGCTCTGTAATTTACTAGCTTTGAGACCTTATGCAATTTATTTAACTGCTCTGTGCCTCAGATTCCTCATCAATAAATGGGTATAATATTAATATTTCATAGAGTTTTCTCATGGAGTTTTCATGAGAGTTGGATAAAATAATCCCCCCAAAAGCACTTAGAACAGTGCTTTTTGATCAGCTGGGACAGGGAAGGATATTGAATAAGTAGAATCTCCATGGAGAGGTTGGGGCAGAGATAATATTTGGAAAAAATGATCTGGTTCAGTCTAATAAACCATTCTTCTAATTTGGTTGAGAACCAGCAGTCTTTATTTTTCCTGTTTGGTTGTATCATCTTTAAAAATGAATAGAAATCTGAATTTATCTAATTGAAACATTGGCTCCACTCTGAGTAGCATATTTTTGAGGGTTTATAAGCTATTTCTTTGTTAATCCTGTCTAGAATTGTGTCTGGATCAAGGTAAACTCGGTTTATGGTATGTGGTTTGCAAGATCTATTTTCTTCACTCCTTTAAAAAGTGGGTATGTACATATATTCACCCTTTCATCACATATTTTTTCTTCCATAGATCATTAACACAAGTTCTTTCTGAACCCTAGGATGTAATCTGTATGGGTCATGAGATTGGGGGTAATTATGTTTTCTCTTTTTATCCCCTAACCAATCTTAGGCTTCACTTGCCTCCTTCAAGTATCCCCTCTTTCCAGCCAATCATGTGACAGACGATAAAAGCAAATGAGGGTGGGCAAGACCTTCTTTCTGGCATTGTTCACAAGCAGTGGCTTATGAAATTCTTGTTCCTGTTCTGACTATATTTAAATTTGTGGTCTTTAGAATTTCTGTTAGATTTTCTCTATCTGTAAAACAGGGCTAAAAAATACCCCATCTTGCAAGGGAAGGCATTATAGAATTTTGACTAAATTACATAATATATGCAAAAGTACTTTGTAAATTATATTTTTTTGGATAAAGACAAAACCTTATTATAATTATACTATTATTATTGGGCATATCCTTTTAGTTCTGAGTTTAAGAGATATTTATGAAACCACATCAGTCTCTTCATTTACTTCTTTTAGGTTTTTATTTCTTTTCAAACACATTCACATTTTACAAAATTCAAAATGTAAAAAGGGGTAAATAATAAAAAGTCTTCTTCCTACTTCTAAGTCTACTAACACTCAGTGCCTCTCTTAGACTGCAACCAATATTTGCTTGTGGATGCTTCTAGAAATATTCTATGAATATTCAAATATAACCATGCTCCTCTCCCTTCTTTTATACCCAAGTAATAGCCTCTTACTGGTTCCTTTCTGTACTGTCATCTTTCCTTCCTCATGCTGCCAGTTTCTTTACCGGGAATTTCCCCTCCCCAATGAGTCATCTCCCCATTTAAATTCTCTGGTTATGGAATCAGAAGTTTCTTTTCTCTGTTTTTAAAATCTGTTCATTGACAGTCTACAGTGCACATCTAACCTTGCAAAATATGGTGACAAATTGCTTTCTCCTCTAACCTTCAGTGGAAGAGAAGACAACACCCTTGACAGTGAGAAATATTATTCTCTACTTGTAGACCAAATGTAAGGTCAGGTTTTGTATAGTGATTGTGTTTCAGTGTTTTCATAAAAGACATCATGGCACCATGGAAAGAGGTCATGCTTAGGAGTCAGCCAGACCTAAATTTGAATCCTGGCTTTGCAGTTCTTGGGTTGTTTGGCTCTGTCCAAGTTCCACAATTAAATCATATGAACCTCCATTTCCACATTTGAAAAGTGAACTAATTAATAACCATCCAAGGGTTAAATTAAATAATGTATACATAGTGCCTGGTGCATCATACATGCCTAATAAATACTGTTTCTTTTTATTTTACATGTATTATAGTCATATTTTCCCACATCTTCTTTAAAATGCATATTAAGCAAATTCTAGCATCCCAATCATAATCAATAAACATTGCTTGTTTATTACTAAGTTTAGGGAACTGAGGTAGATGGCAAAAATACAAAGAGGGAAAGATATGTCCCCTTTCTGCAAAGGGATAATAATCTAATTGGAGAGGCAAAACATATTACAAAAAAACCATTAAGTTGCAAAATACGGCCATACTTAGAATAGAAATGAAACAATTCCAAGGTAAAAATAGAAAAACTTTTACATGAATGATTGAGAAATAAAGTTAAGCTTAAAAAAATACTGCATTACAATATCTAGAGCTGCTATTCCAAAACTCTGACTAGTTCAATATTTAGAGGAGAAGGTAATGAATGACAAATAAATGCAATGAAACAATAATTTATGCATATTTTCTTCCATTTTTCTTAAACGTGAAATATGCTCTGAAGACATGCCAACCTGGAACAAAATTAATTTCCTTTCAAAGAGAATTTAATCTATTCCATTTTATTCTACTGCACAGAATGCAGAAAGGCTTTTAAAAATACAGCTTAAATTTGAAGACTTCGTTCCCTTTCATTTGACTTCCATGTAATAAACACAAGACACAATTGGACTAACAGTCAATGGAAACTCATTTCATATTGACACAGGTATATTTCTGTAAACTCTTTCTCATTGTTGAAGTCCAGGATCTTTAGGTGAAAAACAAAAAAACAAAAAAAAAAACCTCATGAGTAAGACAGTACTTACTAAAACAAGATCCAAATAAACCTCTTGCCTTGATCACATTCACAAAGCAATTGAACTATACTGCATGAAACCTGGAACACAATAGCCCACATCTCTGAATGTAATGGGATAATCAGGGTGGAGAATTTATTGTGGGGGCGATTAAAAATTGCATCAGAAAAATAATGATCTGTCCTTTAATTACTTTCCTTTGTAGTGAGCTTAGATCAATATCAACTGTTTGTTTTATTCAAGCTCTTTTATTTTTCCTTTTAAAAGAAGACCTTGCGTGACTATACAAGTAAAAGAACTGAAAGAAACTTAGAAGCACTTGGCAGGTATGGTAGAAGGCATGGTAAGTGACATACATTTGATCTTTCTAAAGGAAGGTTTGTGTTGTGGCAAAAATCCAACAGATCCCCCAGAGACTCAAGAATTTTGTCTAACTTTTCTGCAGTATAGTGAAATTGTGATAAATATATAAAAATGGAAAAGTTTGAGATTATGTATGAACTGATGTTTTTGAGTGAATTTTCTGAGTGTCCCCTGGAATGCAGCTATCCAGTGGAGTGACTTAATTAATTGTCACTTTTCATCTTTCTGTGGGTTTTCATTGTTGTGCCAAGTGTTCTTACTATTATTGTTGTTTTATTTTTTGCCAAGGAAAATGAGGAAATGATTATTAACTTTTTTTTAAAACAAAGGGCGCTTCAGGAGTAAACCCAAAGTACCCATCTCATGCCAAGTTGGAAATAACATATGGAAGTGAAAGAAAACATCCTTTGAGGGTGGCCTGTCTTGTGATCTGCTAGGGAAATTTCACCTGGTTCCCAATACTGGTGTCACATCAAATAAAACTGCATACTTAAGTTAGGCGTGGTGTCATACTGAAAGAGAGCTCCTTTAAATTAGATTGATTTGAATGGAAAATTTCACATGTGATTTGGAAGATAATCCAGAAACAATCTAGTTGTTAATGCCATAAAGAACATAGTTCTTCCCTGGGGTGGCTGGAAAAGTGCAGCAGAACTTCTTTAAGGACTGCCTCTCCACCAGGAGTCACCCACAGTCACCCACAGTCTTAAGATAGCTTTGAAGAGTTATGCTGCCATTTGCTGGGTCACATTATCCTGCCTCATCCCAGCCAACAGTAAACTTATATAGGGGGTTTCTCTTGTGGTTTTGTGGGCTTATATTTTTTAACCCATCAGTAGGTAGGGTAGTAGAGTTAAAAATGTGGGCTCTGGAGGAAGGCAAATGGGTTTCAGTTTTGGCTTTGCCACTTGCTGACTGACTTAACCACTGTGTGCCTCAGTTTCCTCATCACTACCTGGCTCATTATGTTGTCATGAAGATTAAATAAGATAATACATATAAAGTGGTAGAACACTAACTAGCACATAGTAAACTCTCAGTAAATATAGATATTATTATTAATGGAATATTATAAACTCATATTCAGTTGAAAGACTCAGAGAATGAGTTATTTTGTAAATGACCAAAAATTAAATGGAAAGCTATTGTCAAAATCCTTGTAAATATTGCTCCAATTTTTGTAAAAATGTACTTATCATATTTCCTGAGACTAGCATAGTAAAAATATTATAACCTCTGTTGATAACTCTATAATACCTCAGGAAATTCTCTATGACTGCTTCTTACAGAGAACTGAAAATGTATAGGAATTTATAACCAATACCACTGACCCACATAATCCCCCTGAAGAATTTTTAAAAATTATTGATTAAATATACATAATATTGATTAAATATATTTCATCAACATTGATCAAATATATTGAATATATTTAATATGTAATATATAATATATCATGTTATGTATAAATACATTTGATTAAATATATCTTTTTTTAATGTTCTTTTTAAAAGTTTTGTTGGGAAACGGACTTTGGCCCAGTGGTTAGGGCGTCCGTCTACCATATGGGAGGTCCACGGTTCAAGCCCCGGGCCTCCTTGACCCGTGTGGAGCTGGCCCATGCGCAGTGCTGATGCGCGCAAGGAGTGCCGTGCCACGCAAGGGTGTCCCCCGCGTGGGGGAGCCCCACGCGCAAGGAGTGCGCCCGTGAGGAAAGCCGCCCAGCGTGAAAAGAAAGAGCAGCCTGCCCAGGAATGGCGCCGCCCACACTTCCCGTGCCGCTGACGACAACAGAAGCGGACAAAGAAACAAGACGCAGCAAATAGACACCAAGAACAGACAACCAGGGGAGGGGGGGAAATTAAATAAATAAATAAATCTTAAAAAATAAAAAAAAATAAAAGTTTTGTTAATGAGGTCTTTTTTTAAGAAACTTAATTTTTTTCTTCTCCTCCCCCTTCCCATCCCCTTCTCCCACCTGCTGTTTTTTTGCTGTTTGTGTCCATTCACTGTGTGGTCTTTTGTATCTATTTCTCTTTTTGTCTTCTCATCTTTCTCCTCTAGAATTCACCACCTCTGATATGGAGAGAGTTTCCCTGAAAACTGAGTAACCTCAATTCCTGGTCCCTGCTGCACTTCACCTTGACTCTACCCTTCACCTCTCTTTTGTTACATCATCCTCTTGGTGCGTGACTCACTTGCACGGGCACTGGCTTGCCACATGGGCACTCATGTGGGCACTCGGCTCACCATCCAGGCACTCAGCTTGCCATGCGGGCACTGGCTCACCAAGCAGGCACTGGCTTGCCCTTCTTTTTCACCAGGAGGCCCCAGGTTTGGAACCCAGGTCCTCCCATATGGTAGGCAGAGGCCTTATCACGTCAGCCACATCCACTTCCCTAAGTATATTTTGATTATGTATATTTAATCAAATATGTATATTATATATATAAATTTACCTTTAAAAACAGAAAACAACACACAAATCCAACTACATAGTTCTAGTTACTTGGTTATAACTCATTGAAATTTCACTGTACTTCTCCAGTTGTTCACACTTTCTTGCATATTTGCATCTTTTGAATATGGGCATTTAGATGCAGTTTTCAAAAACTGATACTCAAAGTTGTTCTCTTCTTGCTTATAAATTCCTATATAAAAGATGGATACTTACAGGGTGAAGCCAAGATATATATATTCAGAAATTTAAATGTCTTATTGGGGAAATGGATGTGGCTCAAGTGATTGGGCTCTGCCTACCATACGGGAGGTCCCAAGCTTGGTTCCTGGGGCCTCTTGGCAAAGGCAAGCTGGCCCCAAATGGTGAGCTGGCACACGAGATGACGCAACGAAAAAGAGACACAGAGGAACGACAATGAGAGACACAATAAACCAGGTAGCTGAGGTGGCTCAAGTGATTGAATACCTTTCTCCCACATCAGAAGGTCCCAGGATTGGTTCCCAGTGCCTCCTAAAGAGAAGATGAGAAGACAAGCAGACATGGAAGAACATGCAGCAAATGGACACAGAGCAGACAGTGAGTGCAAGCAGCAAGGGGCAGGGGGCATAAATAAATGAAATAAATCATTAAATGCCTTACTGGGTAAACAGAAGAATGAACTTAAGTGAATTAAACTTTCAACTCAAGAAGCTAGAAAAATAGCAATAAAATAATTCCAATTAAAGCAGAAGGAAGGCATTCATGAATGTAAAACTACAAAATAGCAGATAAGAAAATGGACCTGAGTAGGATCTATAAATAACCTAGGAGCAGTTTCAGTTTCAATGAAAAGTTATAGACAAAATCACTCCTTTAATCAAGAAAAATTTGGTAAAAATTAAAATTACACTATTATAAATAAGGAAGATGATATATCTGCAGTCCCATAGGAAATTAAAAATTATAAGAGAATACCACCCACAGATCTTTTCTAATCTATTTGAACAATTTGAAGAAATGTATAATTTTTCTAGGATAATAAGTAAAATTTAAAAATGGACACAGAAAGAAGTTAAAAAAGAAAACAATAACAAATAACCACAAAAGAAATCAACAAAGTTGTCAAATAATTACTCCCTTCCAACCACCTCTCCATAGGTCTTATAATAAATTTCTGAAAAATAACTTTAGAATAGATTATGCTTTTCCTAATGAAACTACTGCAAAGCACATAAAACTTTGACACTATAGTTCATCCATTACATGTTGCTAGCATAATCTATTACTTAAACCTGACACTGGTAGCAATTAGAAATAGATTATAGGATACAAAATCATAATAAAAATTAGCACATTCATGAAGTATTAAAAAGAATGCTAAATTTTGAAAAAGAATGTTTATTTTAGGAATGCAGTGATAATTCAACATTGGGAAATCTATTAATATTTACCACACTGATAGGAAATCCCTTTGATAAAATTAAATGACCTTTCCTTATGAGGAGAAATAAACTCTCAGTAAACTAGAAAAGATACTTCTACACCATGACAAAGCATATTTATCACAAATCAAAACAAACATTATTATATTCATAATGAAAAACAAAGAAATTTACAATCCTTTCTATTTTTCAATATTATTCTGGAGAACCACCCAATTAAAGAAAAAGGAAATGAGATATATCCTTATTTTTTATTTATTTTTTTTTAAGATTTATTTTTATTTATTTAATTCCCCTCCCCTCCCCCGGTTGTCTGTTTTCTGTGTCTTTTTGTTGCGTCTTGTTTCTTTGTCCGCTTCTGTTGTCGTCAGCCGCACGGGAAGTGTGGGCGGCGCCATTCCTCAGCAGGCTGCTCCCTCCTTCGCGCTGGGCGGCTCTCCTTATGGGCGCACTCCTTGCGCGTGGGGCTCCCCTAACGCGGGGGACACCCCTGCGGGGTCCTTCGCGCTGGGCGGCTCTCCTTATGGGCGCACTCCTTGCGCGTGGGGCTCCCCTAACGCGGGGGACACCCCTGCGTGGCACGGCACTCCTTGCGCGCATCAGCACTGCGCATGGGCCAGCTCCACACGGGTCAAGGAGGCCCGGGGCTTGAACCGCGGACCTCCCATGTGGTAGACGGACGCCCTAACCACTGGGCCAAAGTCCGTTTCCCTATATCCTTATTAAATGTACTAGTTATCATTACTTACAGAGTATAAGACTTGCCACCTGGAAAACCCAAGAGAGTCAACTAAAAACACTGGATCTAATAAACAAACTCAGGAAGGACATCAGATAGAGGAACTGAGGAAAAAAAAGAATGCTCTGTTCCAGTAATAATCAGTGAGTAGTCAACAACACTGAGTGAAGGCCTAAGATTTACTAGATGCAGGGGAATTTGAACAGCCAAATAGAGTATGAAAAGAATAACCATCCACTTTATAAATCAAAGAAATATATACTGAAATAATAACTAAAGAGCAAAGATAAAAAATGATAAATACCTCTACTGGTGAATGCAACAAAACTAGCACTCTCATGTATCATTTTTTAGGAAAGTAAATAAAAACAACTTTATTGGAGGGTAATTTTGAAATAGATTTCAAAATCCTTAAAATTGGGCATATCTTTGACACAGATACACCTTTCTAGAAACTTATCTTAAGGAAATAACCAGAACAGGGTAAAAAGATACACGTATAAATATAATTCTTAAAGGAATGTTTCTAACGGTTAATACTCTAAGTAACCAAATTGTTCGAACGTCAGTAAAGACTTGGTTAAATAAATTACAGTAGACACATCACTATTCGGTCATTAAAACGTGTGCTATAAAAGAGTATTTGGTGACCTGAGAAGATGTTCATGATACTGTGAAGAAAAAGGTGCAGATTATAAAACATTGTATTGTTTAATCTCTCATATTTGTAAAACTACATGCCCCGCCCCCACCACATACAAACATATTCTGCACCCCATCTCCCTCCCTCCACCTTCTTTAGTGGCTTTCATTGGTATGTGTGAGAACTTTGAACTAGAGGCATAGCAGCAGATTAGCCCCCAGGTATCTGAAAGGAGAGGGTAAAAGGAGTAGAAATGGCAGCATCTGGCCCTTTGCTGGCCCTTTGGCCTGTCCTTGAGCCCACTGGAGAGGGGTAGAGCTATATTTTAAAGGGGCTGGTTTCTTGGGAAGCTTTATGAGCATGGACACACCATTGCATATCAAGGTCTAGGTCATCAAATAAAGAGCAAGTATTGGGTTATGACCATTTTCCCCCTTCTGCAGGGAATTGTATGCCTCCCAGGAGAACAGAGATGGGTCTACTGGCAGCAGGAGCAGTATAAGCACGAGAATAAGATTGACACTGAACATTATGGAACAAAAGAATGGAGAGAGACATGTGCCAGAACACAAATCAACTACTCTCAGTCTTCCACAAATAGATAGCACACTTTGCAGTAGATTAGAATTACTATGATAGAAGTTAAAGGGCAATATAGTTTAACTATTAATGTGACATCAGCATAGTTCATCTAAAACTACCTTTATTTTGCCTTTTTTTTTTTTAAAGAATATTTTCCCTAGGATAGAATTCTCAGTTGGCAGTAATCTGTGGCTGTTTCAACACAGATGTCATTTCACTGTCTTCTGGTTTCTATCATTTCTATTGAAAAAATGAGGCATCATTTTATTGTTTTAAAGATGCTTCTTTACAGTTAATATTTCCTTTTTCTCTATTTTACAATGTTTTCTTGGTTTTACTATGTTGAGACTGTCATTTTCTTTTTATTTATTCTGTTTGTAGTTCATAGTATGTCTTTAATTAGTGGGTGAGGTTTTTTGTTAGCTTTGGAAAATTTAACACCATTATTACTTCAAATATTGTTTCTTTCCCAATCTCTCTTTCTTCTCCTTCTAGGAGTCTAATTACACACAGGTTAAATCTTTTGAACATATACCCTATGTCTCTTCTTTGTGTTTTTCCTCTCTCTGTGCTTCAGTATTGATATTTTTCACTGCTCTGTCTACCAGTTCACTAACCTCTCTTCATCTGTATATAATCTTCTGTTAAATCTATCTTTTAAGTTCTTTATTTAGGTTCTTATATTTCTAAATTTTAGAATTTCAATTTGACTTTTTAAATAGATTTCAGTCCTCTATTGGAATTTCCATTTTTTCATCTAATTTCTTGACCATCTTAATAGATTAAAGTCCACGTTGGACAAATTTAATCTTTTTTTTTCAAAGACTTATTTACTTATTTTATTTCTCCCCCCACTCCCGCCCCCCCCCTGCCCCCGCCCCTGCCCCCGCCCCTGGTTGTCTGTTCTCTGTGTGTATTTTGCTGCGTCTTCTTCTTTGTCCGCTTCTGTTGTTCTCAGAGGCACCGGGAATCTGTGTTTCTTTTTGTTGCATCATCTTGTTGTATCAGCTCTCGGTGTGTGCGGCACCATTCCTGGGCAGGCTACACTTTCTTTCATGCTGGGCGGCACTCCTTACAGGGTGCACTCCTTGCACATGGGGCTCCCCCACGCAGGGACACCCCTGCATGGCAGGGCACTCCTTGTGCATATGAGCACTGTGCGTGGGCCAGCTCCACACGGGTCAAGGAGGCCCGGGGTTTGAACCGCGGACCTCCCATGTGGTAGACAGATGCTCTAACCACTGGGCCAAGTCTGTTGCCCCAAATTTAATCTTGATCACCTGTAGGTCTATGTCTACAGTCTATTTTTTCTTGGTCATGTCCTTTAGTATACTTGGCAGCTTTTGACTGAATTATGGGTATTGTTTATGAGAAACTATAGAGGTTCTGCATCATGTCTGGAGGATGTATTCCAGCTTCTTGTGGGTAGTTAGAATAGGATCATATCACCCTAACCTGGTCTGGTATCAAGACGATACACAGCTGAGTTGTAATCTTTGTGAAGGCTAATCTCTTAGTCTCTTATTTTTTTTTTGGCCCAGCTTTTTGGAAGTCCCTTTTTGTTTAGCTTTTTTTTTCCTCCCCACTTTTACCACTTTTCTTATGTCTGGGATCCTATTTCCTCTAGTCTTGACTGCTTTTGTAGCTTTAAACTCCATTTTGTAAAATTTTATCTCTCTAGTCCTTGAATTACTGAAAACTCTGTTCAGTTTCTTTGCCAGTTAGCCTCATATTTCTGCCTGTTTCTCAGCTCTCCGACATGCCCTACTTCTAAACCAGCAAATGACTCAAAGGGAAAAATAGCATGCTACCCTGGCCCACCTTCATGTGTTTCCCTTCTCTTTGCTGTCTTGGATCCTCCAGTCCTGGCTGCCTTGAGAGCTTTCTGCTTCCTTTAAACCAGATCATTTGTTTTTCATTCAATTTCTTAATTGTTCCTTGTAGAGAGATCTTCTCTGATAAAAGTTACTGATTTATAGTTGGAAGGGGGAAGTCCTCCTTGGGGACTTTTTTGGTTCCTGTCTCTTAACATACCCCACTACTAATTGCTGCAAATTCTGCTCACTCTACCTTCAAAATATATTCAGAATCTTCTCCCTTCTCATCTTCTCCACTGTTGCAACCCTACTCCAATCCACACTGACATCTCACCTTGTTACAGCAATAGCCTCTTTAGTTTGCTCTGTACCAGCTGTTGCTCACTGCAGACTATATTCAGCACAGAAATGTAGATGATCTATTGAAAACTTAAGTCACTCCTATGTTCACATCTCTATGGTGGCTGCTCATTTTACTTAGAGTATACACCAAAGCCCTTGTTATGCTGTGGCAGACTGCCACATGACATGGCCACCTTTCTATATTCAGCCTGCCAGTTTCCAAAGGCCAGATTGCATCCTAAGAAATGACCAGGGCCTTTCTTTAATCTCACTTTGTATTAATCTTCTTTTCTTCACTGATGCTGACCTGCTCTCCTTCCTTGCCAATCCAGCCCTGTGGGAGCTTCATTTCCTGCCTTTTATGAAGACATAATTTCCCAGTGACTCTTGTCTATGTAGCCTACTTTCCACCTAAAATCAGTCTCTAAAATTGCCAGAATGAAGGAAAACTTAATTCCTTTCCCTGTTTTTCTCCATATTCCCTCCTCCTATTTTTCTGTTGATTTTACTTTTCCTTTCTGTGCCAGTGTCTCTTCCTGTTTCTAATGGATCCTAAAAGAGCCTTTCTATTTAAAACTTATCCTTTTCCCTATTACAACTATCCAATATAGTCTTGCTACCATACATAATCAGAATAGATGAGTAATATTCTCAATTTCCCCCTTGAACCTTGAAGAATGAAAAATTAATAGAACTCATTTGATTGTATCAAGTACACTTCCATTCTACATGAAATTCATGTATAAGGATGCAAAGGAAAAAATAAAAGGGATTTTTCATTAAAACGGCTGAATCCACTTACTTGCTCTTTTCTAAAAGAACCCTTCTAAAGAATATCTCTCTTAGGGGCCAAGTTATGAAGATCACTGTCAAGCTATGAAGATCACTGTCTTTGAGCCATAAGAGGCAATGTAATCATAGAATTGGACCCCTTAAGAAATCCCAGCATCATAGACCAAAAGAGCTGCTGTTTCTTGTTTCTTTATTTTTTAATCAAAATATGGACAGCAGTTTATTTTACTGAAGAATTTCTGAAGTAGAAACAAAGAAATCTGCCAGATCTGACTCTTTGCTTACTCTATGATGAAGGTGCTCTGAAGAGACTTTGCTATTGTTCACAGATTTATTTTTAAGTCAGGTCATCATTCTAAAACTAATCTAATGGGCCAAAAAACATTAAAGACAAAACAAAAAATATTGTGGGGGATGTGCCAGGCAGCCAGACAGTAGCTAAAGTGCAACTGTCCTTAGTAGGAACATGTCATCTTCTTAGATAATTGTAAGTGAAGTTAGCAAGTGAAAAATGTATCTATTAAAGAACCCAAAAGCTAAAAAAAAAAAAAAAAAAAGTATCTGTTGAATGAATTTGGGGCATGACTAATATAACATTTAAAATGTACAAAGGTCAAAATAGCAAAATGGATAAATTGGAAGGTTATGATTATACCCAAAAGCACAGATTGGAATACAGAGAGTATTTCTGCCAGATGAATTTCATACTTCTTTAAACTTAGAAGTCAAATAACAGAGAGGGACAGGTTTAGCTGAGTTGTTGAGTACCAGCTTTCCCCATACCATGTCCTAGGTTCAATCCCTGGCCCTGGTAATTAAAAAAAAAAGTTAAATAAGACCCAACTAATTAACTGAAGACTCCTCACATATATGCAAGTCTCAGGTCTCTTTCTTTTTTCATCACTGTTGGGGCTCCTTTAAAAATTGGGGAGCCTGCTGCTCTTCAACGTTGACTCGGGACTGATATTGTTTAAAAAAATTCTTTTAGATGCCAGCATTTTGTTCAAAATAGGCCCTTAAACTGCATCAGTTTTCTAGTTTGTACCTCAGATGGAGAAGAAAAGGACTGTTAACTGAAGTTCTGTTGATTTGACTGTAAGGTTACATGAACAATCATTTCCCATTAAGTATGTTCTATTTATGTAGCACTCTTTCCCTAAGTCCATTCTCAAGGCTAAGAAGCTATGGACAGAGTCCTTTGTGTTGACATAAATGCTAACTTGGAGTTTCTGAACTTACAACTCTATTAATTTTTGAAAAGGAAACTTTGCTTGTTTTCCCCGTACAGTGTTAAGTAAAACTGTGGATTGACTTCCTTCTTCCCTAAGATAAGAATAACTCACCTTGACAGCTACAGGGAAGATGTTCTCACTACCCCAACCCCTTCCTGCGGTTCTCACTAGCTCCCTTTGCTCCTTCCTATGGCTCCTGGCGCAGCTGCTGCCCTCTTTTTGGTCTCCTTTGAGTCCCCCTCCCCAGGGGTCCAAATTTCCTGGAGGGTCCCCACTGTTTCTCATATCTTCAAACCACCAAAAAACTGCCATATGGGGGATATGACAGCACTGCCTGAACAGAGCCATCTGGGCTCTGTGGGGCCCACTAGGATGATATAACTCTTGCAAAGAATGTTCACAGTCTTATAAAGTTACCTTGGGGAAGTCTTCGTCGGCACTGCAAGATATCTATTGCACTTTCAACAGCTATTTAATACTCACTTATTATTCCCAGAAGCAGATCATAGATTCCTTAGCTGTCCTTTAGCTCAGGGTGAGCATTTCTACTTCCCAAGGCTACCTCTCCAAGGGCAAAGCAGTCTAGAGCCCTTCGCTTTCTCCTAGGAGGGGTGGACCTCAGGTGACTAGAGTATTTGGCAAACAAGCCACATTCCTTTTCAGACATTATTCCATATAGGGCACAGGAACAACAAGTACCTTAAACGTAAAAACAAAAAAAATCTCCAGCAAACCCACAGCTCCACAGGATAGGTATGCAAAATAAATCCCTTATGTAGTATGACGCAACTTTGTACACAGGTACCCATGACCCTGCAATGTTTGCCTCTGTGTGTGAGTGTGTGAATGCATAGTAAACATTTACTGTTGAGATCTATGCGAGTTTGTGCGTTTGTGTGTTGTGAAATACTCCTTGACAACACCATTTACCCTTTCTCTCCCTCTCCCATTCCAGTGATATCTAGAGCCAAAACCAAGTCCATGGGTTACATCTGAGGTCAAAGGCACAAGAAGCAGGATATAGAATACATGGACAGGAAGCAGCAGAGTCTACAGAAAAAGGACTGTCCTGAGCTTTAAAAGAAGTTTAGGTTTTGCTGTGTCATAGATACAATTCTGACCTTGATTATTTGATTTACTTATATATAAAATAGAAATGACTATATACATCCAGTGGAGTCACAAAGGCACTCAAACTATACTCCAATATTTAAGAAAATGTGCACTCTATTTTTCCTACAACCCCACAATGCTAGGAAGTGGCAGGGGGTGGCATTATATTTCAGATCAATTCAGTAAATGCTGCCCAATTCAAAAATTTACACAGTCTCCTTAGATAAAGTCTCAGTCTAATTTGCATAAAATGTATAGACTTCTATTTTTCTGACGTTCTCTCCGCTGTTCCTCTCTAGGATGGTGTTTGGGCACATAGGGTGGAATGATTCAAGTAACCTCATGGTAGCAGAGGGGATACTGGGTCCCCAGTTGTTCTCAATCACCCTTGGACTGAAGACACATGTTGACTGACCAACCCTGTCCTTGTGTCCCTATGTGGTATGCTGGTGCCTGCTATTGGCATCTGCTACTGGTGTAACATATGGTCTGACCTCTCAATTGGACAAGGTCTGGTCATACTTGCCAAATGCATGTCCCATGCTATCTCTTTTTTGGTATGACTATGATTCCTACTTTGTTCCTGTTAATTATGCAACTATTGGTTTGGTACTCCTTTTCCTACCTGGGTAAGTTTAACCAAAGTTCCCCATCTTAACTGTCAGCTACCTGCCTATCACTACCACTTTAAGGGCATGTGGGAACTTTTGGGTTCTGTATATTCCATTTGGGACATGATGATAAACGAGTGTATGCAAACCTGCTCCCTGCATAACCATACTATTCTGTGTTCCAGGTTGCAACTACCACCTGTGTCTTAGTTTGTTAGGGCTGCTATAGCGAATACCATAGACTGGTTGGCTTTTTGGAAGCTAGAAGTCCAGAATCAGAGGATCAGCAGGCCATGTTTTCTCCAAAGGCTGTAGCATTCTAGTGATGGCTTGCCAGCAATCCATAGCTCACTCTCTGCTATAGTCTCAAGGCCATCTGTTTCCTTCTGCCTCCTCCTCTCTACGAATATCCTCTGCTTATAAGGACTCCAGTTATATTGGACTAAGGCACAGCCTCATGTAGTTTGACCTCATCTTAAGAGAATCTTCAAATATTCTATTTATAAATAAGTCTGCATCCATAGGACCATGGATTCAGACTTAGTGGAGGGCATGATTCAACCCATAACAACCAAAACAAGGAGATTTCCTCTCACAATCTTAGGTTAGAAGCTGGGAAGAAGCCCTTCTGTCCTGAGTGTTTTCCTCAGCATCTCAAGTGCTTTCCTTCACCTCTTGCATTTCTTTCTAGAGGGGAAGATCAATACAGTTTGCCTCTCATGCTGTCTTTTCTTGCTTTTTCCACTTTTCTCTTCTCACATTACCTAGATTAGAAAAGGAAGGAATACCTCTTTCTCTTCCTGTAATGATAATTAAGCCTAAAAATTAATGGCTCAAAATAATAGAGGCTTGACTCCCAGTTGACCAAGATGATGGCATAAGACATTTCAGGGTTCTGTTCCCCCACAGAATCTTTGAAAACCTAACAAAAGCTGGCAGAGCCTTTTCCTCAAAACTCCAAAAAGTAGTTAAAAGGATGTAATAACTAGGCAAGTGCCAATCAAGAAAATGTAACTTTAAAAAGTTTGGAGAAGCTCATAGAACACTTGCTGGATCTTCCTTCACCCCTCTGCTGCATAGTGTGGAGTCAGCCTGTGCTCCCATTGTAAGTCCCTGGTCCTGTTCTGAAGAGAGCAAAGTACTACCTATGCACATACTGGGTTTCCTGTAGATTAGTAACAGTCTATCAGGTGGCAATATGAAAGACTGAACCAGCATACTCATCTCTGGATGACCCTCCCAGAACTTTCCCTATAGGCAGAAACAGCTTGCTCATAGCTAAAACCCTGTAAGAAACAATCCAAATGAAGTGGGCTGGGATTAATGACTTCATGAAATACAATAGAGCACCTGGGGGCAGGGGGTAGAAAGTCCATTTCATAGGGAGTAGAAGGGCCAATGTGATTCCTGTAAATGGAGAAAATTCCTAAGTCCAGAAGTGAGCTCAAGCCCAGGATAAGACATAGGTGCCTGCATTTATTTGCTTTGGCTGATCTTCTTGATCTTCTGAAGAAGAGAACCAGTCAACACAGAGCCAATTTTCAGACTATGAAAGGATATTTTTGTTAAATCCTGGCTCTCAAGGAAATGTCTGTCATATCACTAGCTGGATACACACTTAAGAAACAGACAGTTCAAGGACTAAATCCCAGAGTTAACATATAAAAATATTAAAATATGCAGTATACAACAATGATTACAGGACAAAAAAAAAAAAAATTTAGGAATGATGACCCAACCAATGGGAACGAGATAAAACTTGGAAAACCATCAACAAAGAAGACCAAACTTTGGACATCCCAGACAAAGATTTTTTTCAGGAATGATCTACAATACTCAAAGAAATAAAGGCAAACATGGAAAAAGAATTAAAGAACATCAGAAAAATTATGAATGAACAAAATAAGAATAGCAATAAAGAGATGGAAATTATAAAAGGGAACGAAACAGAAATATTGAAGACTACAATAATGGAAATAAAAAATTCCTTAGAGTGTTTCAACAGCAGATTAGGGCTGGCAGAAGAAAGAATCAATGAGCTCAAAGATAAGACAATTGAAATGATTTAGGTTGAGGAACAGAAAGAAAAAAGAATGAAAGTAAGTAAGCAGAGCCTAAGAAACTTGTGGGGCACCATGAAGTATACCAATGTATGAATACTGGTGTGCCAGAGGTGAAGACAGAGAAAAAAGAGCAGAAGGAATATTGAAAGAAATAGTGGCAGAAAATTTCCCAGATTTAACAAAGGACATAAATATATACATTCACGAAGCCCAATAAACCCCAAATAGGCTAAACTCAAAGAGAACCATGTTCAGGCATATAGTGGTCAAACTGTTAAATGACAAGGACAAGGAAAAAATTCTGAAAGCTCCTAGGGAAAACAACATGTTACATAAAAGGGAGCCTCAATAAGATTAAGGTTCAATTTCTCATCAATAGACTTGGAATCAAGAAGGCAGTGTGATGAAATATTAAAACTCCTGAAAATTGCCAGCCAAGAATTTTATATCCAGTGAGACTCTCTTTCAAACATGAGGGATAAATTAAGGCACTCCCAGATAAACAAAAGCTGAGTGAGTTCATCACCACTATATCTGCTCTACAAGCAAGGCTGAAAGGAGTTCTTCAGACAGAAAGGAAAGGACACTAGATAGTAGATCAAAGTGGCATGAAGAAATAAAGACCTCCTGCAAGTGTAACCATTTGGTAATTGTAAATACCAGTATTATGTATTGTATTTTTGGTATGTAACCATACTTTTTACTTCTTACAGATTCTAAAATGCATAAAAATTAATGATATAGCTAGAGTTTTGGACATACAGTGTATAATATATAACTTGTAGCAAGCACAATACCAACAAGAGAAACAGGCAATAGCAAGTGTATATGCTATTGAAGTTTAGTTGGTATCAAGTAAAGTGAGATTGTAACAGATTTAGGATGTTAAAATTTAGCCCCACGGTAAATACAAAAAATTATCTGTAATATATACAGAGGAAAATGAGAAGGAACTCCAAAGTGTACACAACAAAATGGTATATATGGGGAAGCCATCTGGGAAGATGGCCTCAGAGTAGGTAGGCAGAGTGCAACTCTCTCACAAAAATAATGGAGGAAGGGCAAAAAGTGTTGTCCAAGGGAGCTGCTTTGGGGATCTGCAGACCAGAGAGTGCTGTGCATCATCCAGGAGGGTGAGGGACAGAGAGATAAAGAAGCCAAAATGAAAGCTGTGAGTTACTAGCCCATGCAGCTGGGAACAGCACCCATCCCTGCCCTCAAGGCAAGCAGCATGGGTAAAGCCCATGGTTAACTGCGGCCAGCTGAGAGGGGAACAGACGTCTTCCCCACTGGGAAGAGGTAAGGTGTGGCAGAGGGTGAAGAGTGGTTTCTCCTCAGTGAATTTGGCCAACAGAGAAACTCTGAATCTTGGCTCTGGCCAGACTAGAATCACAGGCAAGTGGAGATTGAAAGAAACACCTCTATGGTAAGACTCACTGAAAACCACCATCTGCTAGAAGACCAGGAAACTGCGAAGAGAAAAAAATGTTTTCTGGAGTCTCATCTGAAACCACCTGGATTGGATCTGCACCACATTAGTGAGTCCCTGGCCCTATTTTAATAACTTAAACTGGACAATTTTAAAGACTTACAATAAGTTGAACCAAAAATCAAAGAAGAGCCATGAAGCAAAACTACTAGATAAGAGAGAGAAACTGACCATCAGAATAATTCACCAACATATTCAGATGCCTAGACATCAGCAAAAAATTAAAGTCCCTAAGAAACAGGAAGAGATGGCTCACTAAAGGAACTCACCAAAAATCCTGACGAGACACAGGACTTAAGACAACCATTCAATGATAATCACACAAAAATCCCAAATCAATTCAAGAGTTGAAGGAAAATATGACTAAAGAGATAAAAGGTATTAAGACACTGGGTTAGCATAAAGAACAATTTGAAAGCCTGCACAGTAAAGTAACCGAGCTTATGGGAATGAAAGACACAATGGATGAGATGAAAAGTACAACAGAGACATATAGCAGCAGATTTGAATTGGTGGAGGGCAGAATTAGTGAATTGGAGGACCAAGAAAGTCCTGAAAAGACAGGAGAACAGAAAGAGAAAAGAAGAGAGAAAAATGGAACAGGAACTCAGGGAATTGAATGACAAGGCAAAATGCAGAAACATATGCATAATCGGTGTCCTAGAAGGAGAAGAGAATGAAAAAGAGGCAGAAATAATATGTGAAAAATAATGACTGAAACTTCCCTACTCTTTTGAAAGTCAAAAAGCCAAATACAAGAGACCCATATACCACAACTCTAATAAAGAAAAAAAGTCAAATATTTAAGGAGGCATTATCAGAAGAATTGAAAAACAAAAAAGGTATAAGATATACAAAGACCAGAAATCAAAATAGCAGAAGAAAGTCCTGCATTATCAATGGACACTTAAAATGTAAATGGTTTAAACTCTCCAAACAAAAACAGAGATTGGCAGAATGGATTTTAAAAATGCATGACCCAATGTTACGCTGTTTATAAGAGACTCATTTTAAATTCAAAGATAAGTAGGTTGAAAGTGAAAGGATGGAAAAAATATATATATAGTATATAGGTAGTAACCAAAAGAGAGCTGGGGTAGGTATACTATTATCAGATAAAATAGACTTTAAGTCAAAAGCATTTATAGGGGACAAGGAGAACACTATATGCTGATAAAGGGGTCAATTAAACAAGAAGACATAACAATTATAAAAACATATGCACCTAATACAGAGCCCCAAAATATACGAAGCAAATATTAACAGATTTAAAGGGAGAAAGGGATGATTCTACATTAATAGTAGGATATTTCAAAACAGCATTTTCAATAATGAATAAAGCATCTAGACAGAAGATCAATAAGGAAATAGAAGACTTGAATGATACTCTAAACCAAAAAGACCTAAAAGACATATATAGAACACTACAACAGTAGAATACACATTCTTCTCTAGTGCACATAGGTCATTTTCTAGAACAGACCATATATTAGATCACAAAACAAGTCTGAAAAAAGTATAAAATATTGAAATCATATAATATGTCTTCTCTAACCACTATAGAAGGAAGCTAGAAATCAATAATAGAGGGAGAACTGGAAAACTCACAAATATGCAGAAATAAATTTGGAAATATCTGTTAGGGAGTAGGGTATTGTTTCAGTTTTTTATTGATACAGAACAAATTACCTCCAAAAGTTAACAACTTAAAACAACACTCATTTTACTATATTTCCTGATGCGGGTTCAGAATTTGGGAATGAAGGGAAGTGGATTTGGTTCAATGGATAGAGCATCTGCCTACCACATCAGAGGTCGAGGGTTCAAACCCTGGGCCTCCTGACCCGTGTGATGAGCTGGCCCATGCGCAATGTTGATGCACGCACAGAGTGCCGTGCCATGCAGGGGTGTCTCCTGTGTAGGGGAGCCCCACACACAAGGAGTGCACCCTATAAGGAGAGCCGCCCAGTGCAAAAAAAGTGCAGCCTGCTCAGGAGTGGTGCTGCACACACAGAGAGCTGACGCAGCAAGATGGCGCAACAAAAAGTGACACAGATTCCTGGTGCTGCTGCCAAGAATACAAGTGGAGACAGAAGAACCCACAGCGTATGTACGTAGAAAGCAGACAAATGGGGAGGGGGAGTGGGAAGGGGAGATAAATAAACAAACAAACAAATAAATAAATAATATCTAAAAAAAATAGAATTTGGGAATGGTGCTGTTGTACACTTCATCTCTGTTCTACATGGTATCAACAGGAACAGCTCTGCTGGGGTTAGAGGATATCCTTCCAGAATAATTACGAATATGGCTGTCAAGTTTGTGCTGATTTTTAGAGACCTCTCAACAGGGCTGCTTAGGCTTCCTCCAGAGCATTAGACATTTATTGAACAAATATTAACTGAACTCCTACTATATTTTAGGCAACATTTTTAGATCATGAGACTCCATCAAGAATGACCAAATCCCTTTGTTCGTGGAATCTATATTCTGGTAGACTTACATCCCAATATTTAGCCCAGCATTTAAACTTTATAATACTTTCAGAACAGGAAGGAATTCAATTATTATAAACTCTAAAATGTGAGGTAATATTAGGCTCTTTAGTCTTCTAGAAAAAAAGTATATTGAATCTGATAAGATGAAGTTGGTAAAAAAAAAAAGTAAAATATTTAGCACTTAGTAATTACACTGAAAGTATTGTTACAATCAGTAGCTATTAGAAATGTGAAAATACACCCCAACTGGACATTTTTCTTACTTATTCTCCCTCCTCTTTCTCATCACAGCTGATACACTTTGATACCAATTTCTTTACTTTAGTTGGATACATTACTAAAGTGTGTTTGTCATAAATTTCTATTAACTGCTAATGTGAAAGGTCTCCATTATACTCTTCCACAGAAGTTACTAAATATAGTACCAATTCCAGTTGCTATGCAATAATAAATTACAACAGTTAATAAAAGGTAGAGTGTACCACAGAAATAAATACAAATATATTCTACAAAAAATACTTTCAAAAATATTTTCTTTATTAAAAACAATGTAAAATGTATTCTTCAAAATATTTTGGTAGTTTATATAATTTCCAGGTAAATTCTTAATAGCTTTAAGTATTTAATTACATCTCATGGTTGTAACTGCTTTTGTAATCAAGCAATTGTTTCAATAAATATATACCTATCAGCTAGAGTTGGTGAACAATGATAGAATCAGTGTATAATTCTATAGCACACTTTTAACTTTATTCCATACATTCACACATATTCTCTTATTTTATTTAGCCGTTCAAATATTTGCAAGAAAAGTAATGCACTGCTAATAAACTCCAACTTGGATAATATCATGAGGTTTTCAGATTGAACTGTGGAAAATGAATAAGTGGAAGGGGCATTGGGAACACTCAGTATTATTCCATCCTGAATTACTGTGTCACCCTGAACAGGTTCTTTAACTGTCTGCTCCTTAATCATTTACCGTCTGTTCGATGGGAAAACTTCCTCCATGGTTTTATAAAGATTAGATAATAACTATAAAGTAGATTCTGGGGAAAAAAACTCTTGGCAGAGGTCTAGCAGGAATAGATAATAGTTTATTATTAACCAAGAAAATGGAATCAGACTATCCAAGTTATGGGAAGCAATAATGGCTGAGGGATCCAAGACATGAGTTTGTCCATAATAGGCAAAACCAGGCAGAATTAGGAGGAACAAAGAGAATGTGATGTCTAACACTGGCCCTAAACTCTTTCATGCCACGGAAACCTGCTTAAAACTCACACACTTTATAGTGCTGTCTCACGATAAAATAAGAAAACATGTGAAAACATGTTTTTTGAGCATAAGCACTTAAACTTTGGGAAACATTAATTAAATGCACTGGAAGGAAAATGGAAGGTTTACTAAAGAATCATTCCTTCTGTTTGTAGCCAGAATTCCCAAGGCCAATCAACCTCTGGGAAAGGAGGTGCTGAGAACAATGCACAACGGGGAATACTGTACTACAGAGCTGGAAAATTTGTTTCTGTAATAGGTAAGTCTCCAGCGTGATTTTCCAAAAGCAGCCCTTTCAAGGAAGAGTATCTGCCTTGAAGGCAATGAAGTCATTTAATCAGAAACAAGCTGGGGATATCTGACCTGAAAGTGAACTTAGATTAGGGTGTGAGACTATAGATTAAATCACCTTTATGAGAGCCAACCAGGAAATGTCCACTGGAAAAACGAAGATATGATATTATTATAGAGCCAGTGTATTAATTGGCCTGAATACTTATTCCAAGAGGATCCCTATGAAAACATGGTACTATCCCAAGAAGTCAAAATCCTAGGAAGGTTGGTGGCTACAGGTGTGTACTGTAGGGATATTTTACAAAAGTTCCATGCGATTGTGTTTTTTTTTAAAGATACAGGCTCATTTCCCTCTTAAAGGAACTGCGTTGTGAACTCTTTTGTAAAAATAATGAAATTTTTGACAAGGGGAGACTTACCAATCAACTGATGCTTTTAAGTGTAAAATTTGCTTAAGCTGTGGTATATACCTATAGGCAGCAAGAAACCCTTTATCTAGGCAAATTCAGTCAATAAATATTTATGTGAGCACCTACCACGTGAAAGCATTGTGTTTAGTTTGTAAAGTTTAAAAAGAACGAATAAGACATCACCTCTTATTGAGCTCAAAATTTAATGTGGAAAACAGATTATACACTGAATTACAAATTAGATGTTTGTTTGTTTTTTTTTACCTTTTTAGTGTAGAGTCAGGAAGAGAAGATGAATGTGCTACTTGGGTAGAATTAAGAAATATTTCATGGAGTTGGTGATATTTAAGTGGACCTTAAAGACTGAGTAGGAGTTTTAACAAGTGGTAGGAGAAGAGTGTTCAAGGGAAAACAAAAAATAGCACCAGCCAAAAGCCCACTGTGTATTCTAAACTGTAGGCGTGGTGTCGTGCAGCAAATTTTTATGGCGGGGAGTGCAAAGTCAGGAGGGTGTCCACCAAGATGAGGAGTTATTTTCCTTTATTACATAGATAATGGAGGATCATTAAATGTTCTTTAGCAAAGGTATGGCATGGTTAGATTTGTGTTTTAAAAAGAATTAAATGGTAGTGTGGTACATGAGGGGGAAATAAGCAGAGACTTTCTGGACAGAGAAAATGACATACTGTTAGGTTAATTGGATAATACATGTAAAATCTCGAGTAAATTTATAAAGAACCAAACTAAGAGTAAGTTTTCATTATTATTTTGGTTGAGGAAAGAGATGATGAGCACCTAAACTGTGGACTTGTCAAAGGCAATAGGGAACACCAACTATTGGAGAAGATATTTTGGAGGTAACAATAATGGTAGTAAATGAAAACATTTAATGAGTGGATACTACATGCCAGGCACTGTGTTAAATGCTTTGCATGTATTGCTTCATTTAATCCTTATAATCCCTTAAAAGGGGTCAACCATTTTAAAGATCTAGAAATTGAGCAAAGAGAGATTAAGTAATTTGCCCAGGTCTCAGCTGGTACATGGTGAAGTCAGGCAATGAATTCAGGCAGTCTAGCTCTAGGGCTTTTGCTTTTAAATAAAAGGATGGACTCTCAGTTATAACTACACAAGGAGGTAACATATTTATGTAGTAGTTAGGGGATAGGAGAAGTCAGAAATGGTTTGGAGTGGCTGTACTCAGTGCGTGTTTTGTAAACACTAGTTTTCCAGAATGTTAATAGGTGTTATGCAAACAGGGACCCAACATCAAATAAAATACTGAAATAAACAAAACAAAACCTGCTCTACTGCAGAATATCTAAGAGCCTTTGATAGTTTAGTTTTCAGTATGAACCTCCAAGAAATTTCCCAAACTTATTTGACAATCAATCTTTTTTTTTTTTTTTTTAATGTAAGATTTGGGGAATTAGTGTTTCTGGAACACAATCTGGAAAATGACCTGGGCACTTGATAGAGCCTTGTGGATAAAAATGCTGTTTGGTTTGGGCATCATTGAGTGTCAGATACCTGATGGGAAAAATGCATAGCAGAATGTTGTAAATTTGAATCTTGATAGATGAACCACAAATTAAAATGTAGATGTGCAAGTCCTTCATGTGTGATGACAATGAAGACTTGAGCTTAGTGGGCAGAGGTCGCCTAGAGGAAGAATGAAAGATAAGCCCAAGGAATAAATTTTTGGATGCTGTCTACTTACCCTGGCAGTTTATGCAGAACCCCAACTGAAGTTTAGATGATATTTAAAACTGACAATGTTTTGTTGAATTATTTCTGTAATGATGAACGATCTGTTAAATTTCAGCATATCGCTGTGTGTAAATTAACCCACAGGTAGTCTTGTAATACCACATATCTTCAGAACAGCTGACCAAGAAGGAGCATGAATTTCTTAATTCATAAAAATATTAACCTGGTTAATTCTTCTCTTCTTGTGCGAGACGGTCTGCAATATGAACACAGCATAATTCAACCTTAAGCACAAAGATATGAATCTATGGATAGTTTTCCAAATGTCACTTGTCCCCATTACTGCCTTATTTAAATTGAAGGCAACACTGTTATTTCCCATATTTGAGTATAGCCTTGAGTTTCATACAAGTGATCTATTACTTTAATCCATGGCAACAGAGATTCCCTCAAACCAAATAGTTCCAGGAGGATCTATTTTAGCAACAACATCTGTGAACCATTCTAACGGCTTGCAATAAAAAAATCAAATCATATAATATCCGACCAGAAATAACAAAAGCCAAATTGGATTCTTCCCTGGAAAATAAACTTCAAATTATGTTTTAAACCTACAGACTTTTACAGGGAATTTTAAAAATCATATTTAATTCATTTAAAAACAAGTAGTTTCAGGCAAATACACTATTGAATCCTAGATTTCAGTGAAGATATGCTTCCAGTGTCAAGGTCAATGTTAACCTCAAAATAAATTATTTAAGGGGAGAGAAGTTCAACTAATTTATTTTCATTCTCCCAACCCCTACCCAATTTATTTCATATACCTTTGCTGGATGAATGTACCTAAAGCACAGCTCTTGCTCCTGTAATTCTTCTGATGCAATATCTTAAAGGATTCCCCAATGTAGATGATAAAGTCCAACTCCCTTAGACTGACATCAGGACCCAGGAGGCCCTGGCTCCTGTGGACTTTCTATTATGAACTCCTTTGCTCTACTTTCTGCCCCCAAAGACGCCAGCCTTGTTAATGGCACACAAAGCCTGCTTTTCCTCATTCTTTCCTTGTTCTTCCACCTTAGATTACTTTTCTCACTGCACCTCCAGTTGGAGGGAAATTTCTTCTTCTCTGGTCTCCTATGTTATTTCATATAGAACTCTTAATGTATTTAGCCACTTTCCAACTTGGATTTTTGCTATATAGGAAGACTATAGTGTGGCAGAAAGATTCATGCACCCTTGGGAATCAGTCAGAACCAGATTCAAATACCATCTGTGTGTCTTATTAGCAAAGCGGCCTTTGGCAAGTCCTCAAGCTGGCTGAGCCTCAGTTTCCTTATTTGTAAAATGGAGATAAAATGTCACATGTGAATTTCTTCAGCACACAGACATTAATATATATTAACCCCATTCTCAACAGATATTTATCCCATTTTTCTTTCTAAGTGAGTATATACTATCTCCACTAAAAGCTATAAAATTGGAGAAAATTCCCTATTTCATAGGGTTTTTAAAAGAATAAAAGAGATAATGTATATAATGCATATTGTTTAGTTCCTGGCACAGAGTATAATTAATGGCAGCTCTAACATCATTATTATTGTTTTAGGAATGTAAACCTCAGTAAGCAAGGGTTATGGATTGAATTGTGTCCCTCCATTAAATGTGTTCAAGTCCTAACTCCCCTATCTTGTGAATGTGATCTAATTTGGAAACAGGGTCTTTGAAGACGTGGTTAGTTAAGAAGGGGCCTATCTGGATTAGAGTGGGCCCTAATTCAACATGACTGGTGTCCTTTTAAGAAGAGGAAATTTGGACACCACTGCAGACAGACAGCCCAAAAAGGCAAGGAAGGATTCTCCCTTACAGGTTTCAGATGGAGCATGACCTTGCTGACACCTCGATTTCATATTTTTAGCCTCGAGAGCTGTGACACAATAAATATATATATATTTTTAAGCCACCCAGTTTATCATACTTTGTTGTGGCATCCCTAGAAAAATGAAGATGGAATTTTTATGTACTGCATCTTTAAATCCTGCTGGTGCTTAGTAGAATCTCAATTAAGGTTTGTGTAATGAATACTTCCATGACATTGGGATTGGAGTCTGTGAAATAAGAAATGATGATTTGGCCAATTGCAGAGATGGGTGCATTTGGTAGATTTTATTACTAAGAGAATCCACTTAATAGATTAAACTTGGTACCCAAATCAACACCCAAAAACAAAAAGCACAGAGAATATGAAAAAAGATTGTAAAAAGAAAAGGAAAGAGAATTATTTCATCATGAGTATCTCACCCAATATTTTTCAGAACAAGTGGAAAAATAAAGAAAAATAATAAAACATGCTGAGTTCATGGGACTGAATCCTGGAGCAGGCAGGTCCTTGGCCCAGGATCTAGCAGCCAATATCAAGTCCAGTCTGGGAAACTAAGGGGTGAAACAGTGCGGCAAGTCCCCAGTCAGTTTCTGGGCGTCAGAACACAGAAAGGCCATGAGATGAATTAGGGAGGTGCCAAGAACAAGAGGACAGGGAGGAAATGGGGAGAAGGGAGGGAGAAGGGAAGGGCAATAAACCTAATTCCTGAGGGCAGGCCTGACTTTCTGGGGCATCTTTTAAAGAGCCAAACACGGACCATGTGAGAATGCTGGGTGGGCCTCACAGTAGGTGCCCCAGCTGGCTGAAGGAGGGTCCCCCTTCCCGTCTTTCCACTCTGACCAATCAGTTCTTATAAGAAACAAAGCTCATAAATCTTTTCACCTGATTTAACCAGGATAACAATATTTCTGGAGGGGCAGGATCGTGTTGTTGGGGGAAAAAACCAACAACCGCATTTGTCTGGGGACAGATGGTGTTTAATGAAAACAAGATTTTAAAGAAATGTCTAAACAGGGGTTCTTAATCAGGAGTCCATGAGCTTGGATTGAAATTCAAAAAAAAATTATTCTTGTGGGGACCTATTGGTGTGGGTGTGATATATTTATTAAACAACACACAGTATAGTGTAGACTTAGTAAGGGGTCTATGGCAAAGAGGTCCATGGAACAAAAAAGGTTAAGAACCCCTGGTCTAAACTAAAAAAACATTATTTTTTTCCAGCTTCTCTTAATCTTTTCATATATGACCTTTGGCTGGGCCAATCTACTGACCTTTGGCTCCCCTTTGGATCAATTTCCCTGTAATTTTCAAGGACTGCCTGTATCTATTTGAGTCACTGAATAAAACCTGATATTTTCTTGCTCTTTTATAGGACCATTTGCGTGTTGATCCTCAAAATTGTTCCATGATCACATTGAAAGTTGACACTCAATGGTTCATACCTCTTGAGTTAGCCCCAAAGGACAAAATGAAATGAGCTTCAATAAATGATTTAACTGCTGGAAAGAAAAGAATTTCTTGCTCATGACATCCTGAAGCAGTCTTTCTCCTTTGTTCACATCTAGCTTCCTTAGCCTTCCACGGTGGATTGTGTGGGCTAGGAAGACAGTAGAGGTCAAGAGGGGAATGGCATGTTCAGAAGATAGATGGAAAATATTTCATTCATATATTGCAGTGAAGGATGAATAGACATGTTGCCTTTTGCTCATGGAACTTACAGTATAATGTGGTATATATGGAATTTATATTGTAGTTGAAATAAACAAGTAAACCAGAAAAGAAAGAATATGGTGATATCTCATGAGAAGTTCTAGGAAAGTAATAAACAGTGAAAATATAGAATAAAGAGAGGGATTATTAGAAAAGAAATGCCCTAGAATAGGGAACCAAGATTGTAATAAAGTGAGCAAACATTGGTACATGATTTTATATTTCAATGCACGGTTTGTTTTTTGTCCATAAACAGCCAGTGACATGCTCATGCTATATCGTCTCCAGAATAAGGAAGGGAATTGCCTCAAGTTGTCTTCCCACTGTTTGACATCTCTTCTTCTTCCCTCCTTGCCTAGAGTCCTCACTTCCTTGTCCCCCAGTGTCTTAGTTTCCAATTGAAGCTTTAACTAATGACCACAAATATAGTGGCTTAAAACAACACAAGCTTGTTATATTACTGTTCTGTAGGTCAGAAGTTCCAACACAGGGCTTAAATCAAGATGTCATCAGGGCTGTGTCCCTTTTTGAAATCTCTAGGGGAGTATCTGTTTCCCTGTCTTTTCCAGTTTCTAGAGGCTGCTGCATTCTTTGGCTCATAGCCCCTTCCTCCATCTTCAAGGCCAACAACATAGCATCCCTCTCGCTTCTGTTGTAACATCTCTTTCCCTGACCAAAGTCAAAGAAAGTTTTGCAGTTTTAATGATTCATGAGATTTGTTTGTATCCACCTACATAATACAGGATATTCTCCCCATCTCCAGGGCCTTTTCTTTAATGACACCTGCAACGTCCTTTTTGCCATGTAACCTAACCTACTTCAGGTTCTGGGGAGCAAGATGTGGACAACTTTGGAGGCCATTATTCTGACTATCATACCCAGGTAACCAGAGCTTCCAAGTCCCTTTCAGGAGTATTAAAGCTGGTCCTTAATGACAAAGCCCTCCTTCCCTCAGCTGTTAGCTAAGGGAATTATTGGGAAGTAAGTGAAATAAACAAATTCACAGAGTTTGTAATGGCTGTTAGAGTCTATAGTTTCTTCTGCCATTGGATTATGAACCTTAAAAAAATCTCTAAAAGGTAGCATTTCTGGCAGTATTAAGGGTAGATGAATACTTCTTGATTTCAACTTGACTGATCTCTTTTCAGAAGAATCATCTCATAATGGGGAAGGAGGAGAGAGAAAACAAACTCTGGATTTTCTTCTCGGTGTGGAGGGGAGAAATTACTTTGCTTTTCCTTCATCATGCAGTCAATTTTGTTTAGAGCCAAGGTCCAAACAATCTTCGTAGGGTCTGGTTTTAAGGGAAGGACTGTAAAATAAGGAGACTGTGCATGAAATAGAAATAAGTATTTCACCTTTGCCTGGGCTAAGGTTCACCAATCTTACAGACCCTGAGACTCAACTCATAGAAGCAGGAATATATGGCTCCTCGGGATTTCATCAGTGGCCTGTCAAACAGATCAGATCAACTTCCTCTTACGTTCTATATCTTCCACCTCAACTCTTGTTTTGACACCATCTTTCCCCCCACATCAGGAATAATCTGTACTCCATTCCAGTAGCTTGGTCCACTGCATGTATATGGTAATTGTTTGAATAGGTGACTGATTTCTTGTCTGGGTGACTAAGCAGCCATTACTGTGAGGCAGCCACCATTTACTGAACACTCACTGTACTGGCTTAGCTTTCATGTAGTTTCTAGACCTTCACACATTTTACCCTTTTGATCTTCCCAACAATTCTTTGAGGTTGATATTAATGCCTCCATTTTAAGATCAGAGATGTTAAGAAACTTATCCAAGAATACACAGGGAATAAATAAAAGAGCCAGGACTCAAAGTGAGGTCTGTCTGATACCTAAGCCCATTCTTCTTCACTTCTCTATACTGATCCCCAACCCTCAGTCACCCTGGTCCAGTGAGAAATCCACAATCAGTCCTAGCTAACAAATTTCCAGTCTCAGCCTCATCATGGTAGTCTGAGTAGGGGGAGCTTAGGGGCCAGAAATGCCCTCATTCTGGATGTAATTGTGAGGAAAGTTGGTTTTGGAATCCACCCATCTTTTACACTACCTATACTTAATGCTTTAGTTGTAGTAAAATGATTATGTATTTTATTTAATATGGGTCTGATTAATTTTTTGTCAGTTTTATTTGCTTACTTGCTTTACGGGTATTTGTTCATTGGCATGATTGTCTGCTCAAAACACACACACAAAAAGTTAGTAAAAACTTTAGAGGGGAATCAATAGCCAAGCCTTAAAACTTGATCATGCCTAGATGGGCCTTTTAGAGGCCCTATGGGATCACACTCTGCACCTCCTCTGATCTCTGCCATGCTTGATTCAGAATTTTTAAAAGATCCTTAAACAAAAAATTAAGGGAAAGGATGAAAAAAAATTCTGATTCCTGGGTTGTCTACTTTGAAATTCTTTTTGAAATATCTATTTTTAAAAAATAATTTTTGTGCTTCTGTTTTGCAGGTCCACTCCACATGTGCTAACAGAGTCCCCCAGGAAATCTAGCATTGGACTTCGCTGTTAATGCACTGTCTTTTGAAATCTAGAAAGAAATAAAGATGAAGCTGGGTGGTCAAGTGAACTGGAGAAACACAAAGAGACTTCTCAAGGTCACTTGGGGTTGCTTCAATATTTTTTTCCTGTTCAACTATGTCTTCATGTTCTTTCTTTAACCAGAAAAGCTAGATTTGTGTTATATGTCACAATAGATAATTCTTCCCTGATTTCCTTAGTATTTGTTTTAAACTACAGAGGAAAACTGCCCCTCATGAGGATCTATATACCGTTGCTTCCTTGGGTTTTCCATCCATAAATTTGTAAATATCCCTTTTCCATGGAGTTATTATGATGAAAAGCCAGTTCATAAAACTACCAAGCAGCCTGCAATTGTAAATGACTGTTCAAATGCCAAGAAATAACTCAGTCATGCTAACCTTTTACGTGCAAATTTTGTTATTTGTTGGAGGATTGGAAATATGTAGTCATAAGAGACCCTTTCAGTTATGCATTTAGGGATCCCAGGAGGATGTGTTGGAGGGAAACCAGTATTTGTTTCAACAAACATTGAGAGTCTATTAGACACCAGGAGCCTCGTTAGGTACCCAAAATACAAATATGAAAATCCTTCTCCAAAACAGTCATCCAGGACATGTATCCCTCTGAAATACAGACTCATTATGGGCATTTTATTTCTTGAGGCACACATACATAATCATAATTTTCACAAGCATACATGATTCCTGTTTAAACTAAAATTTAACTATAAAATTTTTTTAAAAAAACCAACAATAAAAATCTGGATTGGGTTAATTCATGTTAATTAATCCATGAGGTATTATCCAAAATGTTATCTGCCTACACACAAAAAAGAAACACTTTTGCCAAGAGGGGCGGCAGCTTGGAGGTAAATGGAGCACAGACCCCTCATCTGGATGATATTGTTTTGTAGCTGCATTGGGACTTTGCTAATTCTTCATGTCGGAATGATGGCTCACATATCGCCACAAGGTGATAAGTAGACAAGTTTTATAAGAGTGAATGCTAGAAAGGAATAGGGCTGAAGAACTGAAGAACCTAGGAAAATTGGTAGAGGCACAGGGAAATACAGGTGAGGAGAGGTTGTAGAGAATGGAAAAAGAGCAAATGATGATAAGAAGGAAAGAGAAGAGAATGAAAAATAATGAAAATGACAGGAAAGGTGTTACACAGATGAGAATGAGAGAGAAAAGGGATATAGAGGACAAAAGGAGAAAGAAAAGATATTTAAAAACCAAGAGAGAGGAAAATCAAGGGAAAATATTGAGGGAAAATGCCCACAACACTCTCCCCTAGTGTTGAATTCTGGGATCAAATCTCTATTGTTACCGTAGTGAACTGACAGTACCAGCACAGGCCTGCTGATATGAGGGTAAGTTCCAGTCTTGCACAAGGGGCCTCTCAGCTGATGTCTGTGAGCCAAGTAGAAAAGCTCGATTCCACCAGTTGTCCAGGAAGCTTATCTTGCTGCCATCACAGCCTTGACCCATGGCTTCATTTGGGGAACTTAAGGAATTGGATTGGTTCTCTGGGCCAATGAGTGGAGGAAGCTCAGGTAGGCCATGCCTGCCTAGAGGATCCTATGCTCCTCACCAGGTACAAAAGCAGCCCCACATAGAGGAGTATGCAACAATCAAACCAAAATGTGCCTCTACCTCTACTCTGACTTAGAGAACAGAGGTGGAGTGAGTACCAGGCAGGTTAGAGTAGGAGAGTGAGCAAAAGTAAGGGGCATTTTATAAAGCTATTTGACTGCCAAGACTTTTCCCTGATTTATAAAACTCCCCCAATAAATACTTAGCCTAAAGTGTGTTACGTCTATGCTCAGGCTCTACATTATACTGGCAATGTTTGTGAAATGGTATCAGCAGGGTCATTTATTGGGAAAAAAGGACCCTCAATTTTTCAATAAACTACTTAAAACCTAACATAATTTGATCTATAGGCAATGAAGGGCTTGGCTTTTATTAATACTATTTTAATTATAAAATAGAACACAGTGTTTGGCACATTGGTTGTTTTTAATGTAATGAATCAGAAAATGGTCCATGCTTTCCATAAAAGTGTGACTGCCTTACAAGAGAATTGACATCAGTTTTAATAGTGATTCTTCTACCTTTCTGGATACAATGTCTCTCTCCATATAGTTAGAGCTTCTTTAATATCTTTCAATAATTTTATTTCTACAAAGCCCTTGTAAACTGTTAGATTTATTTCTAGGTACCTTATATTTTTGTTGTTATTGTTAATATTATATTTTTTAAATTATATTTTCTGTTTATGGATAATGTAAAGACATGTTATTGCTTTTTAAATAATGATCAGTTATTCCAAACTTCCTTATTCATTTTAATTTTCTGCAGATTATCTTGCTTTCTCTATGTTAATAATCAATTCTGTAAATAAGAACAGACTTCTTTCTTCTTTTCTTTCTTCTCTTCCTCTTTCTCCTCCTTATGAGGATGAAAACATCACTCTTATTCCTAATAAGCTAAGAATATCAAATCAGAAGTTGCTATACATTGTCTAATTTTATTCTGCAGGTAGGACAATCATGGGATTTTTCTTTTTTAATCTGTTAATATATATTTTTATTTAATGTATCACTAGATTTTGGCTTACTCCATTTAAAAAAATTTATGTTTATGAAGATAAGTGAGATTGATGTATAATTTGTTTTTCCTATCCTTTTATGATTTAGGAATAAGACTACATGAATCCATACAAAGAGTTGGAGAGCCTCCTCTCTTTTTGTGTTTCCTGAAACAGTTGTATATGACAGGAATTATCTGACTTATGAATAAATGGTAGAACTTGCGAAATAGTCTGGGCAGTGTTTAAGTGTTCATATAAACATGTGTCGTTGAGAAGTGTACTTCACAGATGTATTATTTTTTCTTGAGTCAGTTTTGATGAGTTATGTTTTTTCAAGAAAATGTCCATTCACTCAAGAATGCAAATATATTAGCATAAAATTCTTGAAAGTACTTCACTATTTTCTATCTTGGCTACATCTGTTGATATATCCTTCCCCAACTGCCCCCCCACTTCTTTTTACTTTTGATATTGTTTGTTTGTATTTTTTTTCTTGAAAAGTTTGATCAGTGTTTATTTTATTAGCCTTTCAAAGAACAAACTATTGATTTGGTTGTGCCTCTTCTAACTTCTTTAGTTGGACACATAACTCTTTAATTTCCAGTCTTCTCTTTTAATACAATATTTAAAGCTAAAAATCTCTCTCTTTACCACTTTGGTTACATCCCACAAATTTTGCTATGTGGTAATTTTTTTATATTTCAGTTCTAAGTATTTTCAAATTTACATTATAACTTCACATATGTAATACATATTATGTTCCAAATGTATGGGTTTTTTTCAGTTATGTTTTCATAACTGATTTATAATTTAATCCTGCTGTAATCAGAGAACATAAGTTACCCAGAGCATGTCATGATTTCCAGTTTGGATAATGATGAAATGCTGGCTATCATTTCTGTTTGGTTCTACCCAAACATTATATATCTGCTGTGTTTCTGAAAAGAAAGAGAAGAAATCTGTATTCTTTTGAGAAAGTGCTGAAGGATCGAAGCTGTTAAAGTGACAGGGCAACGCTCTCTAAAGAAAAATTATGCCTTTCAGTCACCTTCTATGGCTTCATTTCACTTCTTATCCTAGTGCCTTGTTCATTAGGATCAGCCATTAACTGTCTACAGTTTTTAAAAGTTTATATTTACATGTTAACTTCAGGATAGCAAACGCTCTAGGATATTTCTTACCCAGCAGAAACACTGATTTTCCTTTTAAGCAAGCAGGAAACATTCAGGGCCATTTGTTTTTGAACACTACAAATGCCTCTTTTTTTTTTCCCTTCCCTTCTCCCTCAAGGAACCATTCTCTAGTCACCAAGTTGGGCAGGAATTTGAAATAAAATTGTCAGAGAGTTTTGTGTTTGTTTTCTGTTTTTGTTTTAGTGCTGGGACTAATTTCAGAAATCAGCCAAGTCTTTCTCTTAACAAATGAAGAAACGGTCACAGAAAGGTTTAGTAGCTTGTCCATGATCACACTCCTTGTTCCTGGAAAAACTGGAAATGACATCCAGTGTTTTTGCCTCCCTCACCACACTGCCTTATTTGAATGCTATTTTAAAGCTTCTAACTAAAGATGTTAACATTTCTTTTTTCCACAGCTCAGAATTTAGCTTGTAAATATCCTGGTGAGCTACAAAACTTGGCAGAGTTATGAATCCTGCCGAAGAGTAGGAGGTGGGAATTTTCCATACTTCATGGATTATCAAAGGCTGAAATTAATGACATATGCTGTCGCTAGAGATCCTCAGATCCTGGCGATGCAATGTTAAAGGTTTCTGTCTTTTTTTGTTAGAACACAAAGCAGGGTTCTTTACTCAGTGGGAACAAATATCAGATGCAGTGTGAGACCAACACACTGGCCTCTAACAACCATTATAGATAAGGTTGAAGGCTATGAGAGACACACCCAATAAAGACCAAATTCAACAAAGTGTATGAATTGGAATGTATGGTGATAGAGGCAGATGAAATACCAAGCCTAAGTACTCTTAGCCATTTAAGACCGTTTTTTAAAGACATGCTAAAAGCCTGCTCCAGCTGTTCAGTTCATGACTTTTAATGCTGGAACATAGACTATGGTAGTGGGGATAAGACAGAATTCAGGCTGTCAAGAATATTCGATGAGCAATGAGGAGCCACTAAAGGAATTTACTTTAAATAGAAGAGAAATTTAGTCAGATTCAAGTTTTAAAGCGCTCTGGCTAAAGTGTGGATAATTAATTAGCAGAATACAAGAAAAGAGGCAGAGAAACCAGTTGGGAACACTACCAAAATTCTCCAAAATGAGAAGGCATGGGTCTGAAAAAAAAGCATAGGAATGAAGAAGCAATTGAATAGATGGATTTGGGAAATGTTAAGGAGGTAAAAGTTTGAACATGGGAGATGAAAGAGGGGTGGCGAGGAAGAAACCCAAGTTTGAACCTGGATGACGTGGAGGGTGAATGTGTTCTTCACCAAGCTAAGAAAGATGGTAGGAGGGCTTGGAGGAAAGAATGAGGGATTCTCTTCAGACAGGTTGAGTTTTTCCTACCTTGGCTACCCACACATAAATGCGACTGCAGTGATGGAGAAGAAACTGGCCTGCAGGTGTGGATTTGAGAGTGCCCAGTGCATAAGTGTGTTGAAGCAGGGGAAGGGGTGAGATTACCCAGTGCTGAGGACTTACATGCTAGGCTAAGGAACTAGGAGTGTTCTCAGGCAGAGAGGATGGGTGCTTCAAGAGCAGACATACCATAATGATGGTGATAAGTGTACTAAATTTTGGGAATGAGCTAGAAAGGGGCAAGGAAAAAGATCGTCAGGGAACACAGAAGATCCAGCTGATTCTGAAAACCACAAATTTGTAATGGCAAGAGGAAACTGAATACAAATGATATTTAGGAAGTGAGGAAGGAAAGAGAGGGGGAAAGGGAAACCTTGTTTCAAATACCAAATTCACCTTTGTATTGCTTTTAATAACTCTTTTTTCCAAAGAGAGTGCCTCTTTCACACCAAATGAGCCGAATAACCACCAACAAGTTACACTAACAAATTCTGAACAGTCCAATTAGTATTTTATTAATTGCTGGAATCACTATTACCTCGTGCAGAACATATCACAATAATGAAGAATTGTATTGATTAGACTAAGAAATGTGCTGCTCCCATCAGCAACTCAGTTGCAAACCATTTCCCCACATGGGTTACTCCTCAGAGGACAATTTACTGTGCTGTTAGTCTAGCGTTTATTTCAAACAGTGAACCTTCCCTGACCTTGTCATCAAATCTTGCGATTCTGATGCAGGAAGCTCTCTTGATGGAGAGGGATGGCTTGGAGCAGGGAGGGCAGCTTATGCTATAAGCACTACTGAGTCACGCTTCTGGGGTGGAGGGGAGAGGGCAGTACTTCTCTGCCCTTCCCATGGGCATTCATTTATTTTTCACTCATCCTTCCCTTCCAATTATATCTTTGCCCACCTATGGCATCCTTGTGTTGCCAAACCCCATGGGAGATGCTCTGATTTTGCACGCTAAAATGATGTCATAGAAGCTCTATGATTCTTTCTCTTTGATGATGTCTTTTCTTCCTGGGATCTCATTGAGATTGATATCATTGTAAGAAATGATCATCTTTCTGTTTATGTAGAATGTATGGATGTGCAGCCGCCCCACCCCCCTTACTGCTCTGCTCAGACAGGACGGCTGTACAGATCTTCTTGTCACTTCACATCACGGTACCTCATCCTTTCTTTCAGGGGGCTCCTACCATTTAAAACACACGAAGGTTACATTCTGTGTACACACAGAATTGCCATACAAGAAACTATTAAGTTGGGGAGGGGGTCCCCAATGCTAATTACATCAAAAAGCAGAAGTCTTCTTATGATGGGGAAACTGTCAAGTCATCAAGGAAATATTTATCTAAATTAATGAGAATCTTCGCTCACATATAGTTTTGGCACAAAGTAGTAGTCACTCTCTAGATATTTGTGAGATGAGTGAATAAAGTATGCTTTTGGGTCATTATTATTAGAACAAATAAATACATATTAAAGTCATTTTATAGAACATGTCAGGGCTCCAAAATATTTATTTTAGCTTTTCATGCACTCTTTAAGAAAGCTAGAGGCTCTGCGGGATCATTTGTTGCCTTTAGTCCACAGTTATTCTTTTTAAAAATGTGAAAGACATTAATTCGGGGCTTTAAAACATGTGTATAGTTCACGGACTTTCCTGCAGTCTTTTGCCCAAATAGGGGTGTAGTCTGGAATTTCAGTTCATCACACCGAGTGCTCGGCTGTGACTCCCCTCTTACCTCTAACATACAACCCCAAAGTCACATAAACTCATCATTTATCCCCAGGACTCAACTTAGCATGTGTTTGTTTATGAATTGATCTGTAATGAGCCCACAGGAGCTCAGCAGTATAAAATGTGAAATAAATAACACCCATGGCCAAGAGTTGTCCACAAGATGAACTTTGCCCTACTATTTTCATCAACCTCCAACCCCCACCTGCTGACTGCAAATCTCTTTCAGTTTCAGGAGAGCCAGATGTTCTTTACCCTGTGCACGCAAAACCACCACACTGAGCCCCGGCTAAGTGAACAGGGAACTTACTTCAGTGTCCACTGCCAAGTGTGCTCCACCAGGAATCCAGAAGCCTGGGAATTCTACCCTGGGGAAAGAAAGCAGGAGTTTCCAGCCAGATTCACCTCCCACCATGGGAGGTTGTTGTTAATTGTTCTTTGAAGAGCCTTTCCAAGTTTTTTAAAGCCTTGTCCGCCCACTCGGAGCAGACTTCGGTGGAGTCTGGGAACAGCCGTGGTTTCTTCCATCGTTCCATCAAGGACATTGCAGCTTTGGGCAAAGCCTCCTTTTTCCACTCTCTCTTCCAGTGACAGTACCCAAGTGGCAGCACAGGCAGTGATGCCGGCTGAGATCTTTTCCATGGCAAGTTTCAGCGGAGATTCACTTATCATTTTCAAAATATCCCTGGGGAATTGGTGTAAATAAATTCCTTGGCCTTTTGTATTAGTAGGGAGCGTACTTTCTGCAGGTTTTGAATAAACATCCCAATTTAAGTTGGAGAAATATCAACCAAAGAAGTAGCCATTCTGACAAAAAGTGGTGACTGGCCCACAAAGCCATCTTTACCCACCCTTTCATTTGAATTTGATTATAGTTCAACACTTGAACCTGTACCTATCACTGCGTTAAGGGTGTGGCATGCATTGATTCCAATTCCACAACAACCATATGATGCCTTATTTCCTCCCATTTTTTAGTTAGGAAACTTGAGATTCAGATAAGTAGAAAAAGGAAGAGCTAGGATTTAAACTTCATCTATCCAAATCCAAGACCTGAAGTCTTGACCACTGTGGTGGTGTGAAGTCAAATATGCACCCAAAAAACATGTTTTTAAATTTAATCCATGTCTATGGGTGTGAACTCATTGTAATAGGAACTTTTGGTGAGGCTTTTTCAGTTAAGGTGTGGCCCAGTCCAATCAGGATGGGTCTTTAGCCTATTACTGGAGTCCTTTCATAAGCAGAATAAAATTCAGACAGAGAGAAGGCCACAGGAACCAAGACGGAGGACATCAACGGAGCCCAGAAGAGAAGGGAAAGAGACAGGAGATATCGCCATGTGTGCCATGTGACAGAGGAGCTGTAGCAGTTTGATATTATTGATGAATTCCAAAAAGAAATTTTGGATTATGTTTGTAATCTGGTCTTTTCCTCTGGGCATATTAGATTATACTGGATTCAAGTAATCAAGTAAACCTCTTGTGCCAGTAGGGCGTTGAGTCCCCACCCTTGGTGGGTGGGAACTCATAGATAAAAGACATGGCAAAAGACAGAGTGGAGGGTTTTTGATGGAGTTTTTTGTTTTCTTTTATAAAGATTAATTTTTTTGTTTATTTCTCTCCCCTCCCCACCCCCCAGTAGTCTACTCTCTGTGTCCATTTGCTGTGTGTTCTTCTGTGTCCGCTTGTATTCTTGTCAGCAGCACCGGGAATCTGTGCTCTTTTTTATTGCATCATCTTGCTGCGCCATCTCTCCATGTGTGTAGCACCACTCCTGGGCAGACTGCACTTTTTTCATGCAGGGCGCACTCCTTGCACATGGGGCTCCCCTATGCAGGGGACACCCCAGTGCGGCACGGCACTCCTTGAGCACATCAGCACTGTGTGTGGGCCAGCTCACCATATGGGTCAGGAGGCCCTGGGTTTGAATCCTGGACCTCCCATGTGGTAGGCAGATGCCCTATCAGTTGAGCCAAATCTGCTTCCCTTGATGGAGTTTTGATGTTGGAGTTTTATGCTGAAGTCTAAATCTGGAGCCCTAGGAAGTAAGTACACAGAGGAAAGAGAAGCCCTGGGGAGAGAGGAACCCTGAACCTAGAAAGAAACAAGCCCTGAGAAGACAGGAACACAGGAAACCTGAACCCCTGCAGACTGGCAGTCATCTTGCTCCACCATGTGACAATAGACTTTGGTGAGGGAAGTAACTTATGCTTTATGGCCTGGTATCTCTAAGCTCCTACCTCAAATAAATACCCTTTAAATAAACCAACCAATATCTGGTATTTTGCATCAGCACCTTTTGGCTGATGAATACAAAAGCCAAGGATCACTGGCAGCTAGCCCCCAGACACTGGTTTTCACAAAGAAAGCAATGCCTTGATGACACCTTGATTTGGATTTTCTTTTAGCCTCAAAACTGTGAGCAAATACATTTTCCTTATTTAACCTGATACATTTTATGGTATTCGCTTGATCAACTCAGGAATCTAATACAACCACCATGTTATACACCTCTCCAGAATTTTACAGTAGAACAAGAACCCTAAAGGAGCACCTATGGGTCCATTTACTTAGGTAAGCAATAGAGTTTTGAAGTTGAAGTAAATTGTCATTGAAGATAAAAATTAGTTTGTCTGCAGGAGAAAACCTATTACCTATTAATCTATCTATCTCTATCTATCAAAAATCGTCTGTCATTTCTTTATTTTAACATTTCATTTGGAAATAATTTCAGACTTATAAAAAGCTGCAAAAACAATATGCAGAGTTCCTTTCACCCAGCTGTCCCAAATGTTAGCATCTACTTATCCATAACACAATTAGCAAAATCAGGAAATTAACATTGACAACAATAATATTCAGTACTCTACAGATTTTATTCAAATATTACTGGTTGTACCACTAATGTCAGTTTTCAGGTCCAGGATCTATGATTTCAAATTGAATATGGTTGTCATGTTTCTTTTTTTAAATTTTTAAAATTTATTTCTCTCCCCTTGGCCCCCCTCCCATTGTCTGCTCTCTGCGTCCATTTGCTGTGTGTTCTTCTGTGTCTGCTTACATTCTCAGTGGGACCGGTAATCTGTGTCTCTTTCTGTTGCGTCATCTTGTTGTATCAGCTCTCTGCGTATGCGGTGCCACTCCTAGGTGGGCTGCACTTTTTTAATGCAGGGTGCACTCCTTGCATGTGGGGCTCCCCTATGAGGGGGACACCCCTGTGTGGCATGGCACTCCTTGTGTGCGGCAGCACTGCGCATGGGCCAGCTCACCGCATGGGTCCGGAGACCTTGGGTTTGAACCCTGGACATCCCATTGGCAGGCGGACGCTCTATCAGTTGAGCCACATCTGCTTCCTGTCACGTTTCTTTAGACTCCCTTAATCCACAACAGTTCTTCAGTCTTTCTTTGTCTTTTATGACCTTGATGCTTTTGAATGGAGCTTGCCAATTATTTGGTAGAATTTTCCTCAATTTGGGCTTCTCTGGCATTGTCTCATGATTCATGTTATTTATTTTCTGGTCAAGACTACTACAGAAGTGAAGTGTGCCCTTCTCAGGACGTGATATCAAGGAGTATGTGATATCAATTATTAAAGATGTTAACCTTGATTACTTGGTTAAAGTAGTGTCTGCCAGGTTTCTTTAAAGTTACTATTTTTCCCATTTGCAATTAATAACTATTTAACTTGAAACCCTACTCTACTCTTTAGTTATATCATTTAATCTCTTTGAGTCCCAATGCTCCATATTAAATAGGGTTAGCAATCACTGCCCTACATATCTGTGTTGTTTTGAGTCATAAATTTTATCATATATGTGAAAGTACTTTGTAAATTATAAGGTTATATAAATGTTCCAAACAAAAATATTGAATGAACTATATAATGAGAAGCCACAGGTTGACAGATTACCCAGCATGCATATTATATTCTTTCAGACTTCTTTTGAAACCAGTTAAAGGGGAGATTTAGGAATTATAACTGTAGCCAGACATGCAAGGGAATTTCTGTGCTGTAACCCTCATTGACTTCCCAGAAGGGACAAAATCTTCTTTGAGGTTTCAAGGGTTGTGCTGGCCTGAGGTTCTCTGGACCTCTCATTTAAATTTAAAATTTGAGGGAAAAATCATACTATGAATTGTGATTTGGAATTACCCTACACAATGTAACACTGTGATTTCTCCTTAATTTTATAAATGTAACAAGCATGTCCTGATTCTTTAGCCTTGGGGGTCCAAAGCAGTCATATTATTTTATTTCTTCAGAGAGTATCCACATGACTTATTAGTGAAAAGTCTAGGATACCTGAATGAATTCTCCTCCCACACACAGAAAGACACTTTTTAAAGTTTAAGAAGCCCAAGGTTTTCTAAATCCCTTGCGGGAAAGTGTTAGATCCTCCTCTAATGCTCTTTTTGTTGCGGTTTTTTAAATTTGTAAAATTAACCCCTCTCCTCCTCCAGAGATGTTTCCCTCCTCTGTCTGAGTGTCTTCTTTAAGAGGCACTGGAAACTGATTCTGGAACCTCCCATGTGGGAAGTGAGTGCCCAACCACTTGAGCCACTTTTCCTCCCTGGTGGTTATGGCATCTGCTCGTTGCGGCATCTGCTCATTGAGGCATCTGCTCATCTTCTTTAAGAGGCACTGGGAACTGAACCCAGGACTTCCCATGTGGAAGGCAGGTGCCCATCTGCTTGAGCTACATCTGCTCTCCCTCTGTTTTTTGCTACCACAGAATATCTCCCTTTTCAAACACAGAGGTATCAAAGTGTGTCTATCCTGCAATAATATTGCCTAAGCCAAAGAATGCCCTCGAGTCAAATACTGAGACTTCGTTCTCCAAACGACAGTGATGTGCTGGGATAGCTGGAGCATGAGGGGATTCCCATCTCAGCCACTTTTTTTTTTTTTCCAAAATAGTCTTGCCCTGGTGTTGACCAAGGAACACATACTTTCTTGTTGATATGCTTTCCCTTGACACCCTAATGTCCTTCCTGCTGCAGATCTTGGTCCACCATCCTATTCCATCCAACAGGTGAGCAGGGGCTGAGGTGCCTTTCTCTCAAGAGTCCCTGGGTTCCTTATGCAAGTTTGCCAGACTCTTCCCTGGTAACCAGCTGTGCTGATTAAAAGGTTTGGCTCAATGGATAGAGCATTCGCCTACCACACGGGAGGTCCAAGGTTCAAACCCAGGGCCTCCTGACCCATGTGGTGAGCTGGCCCATGCGCAGTCCTGATGGACGCAAGGAGTGCCGTGCCATGCAGGGGTGTCCCCCATGTAGGGGAACCCCACATGCAAGGAGTGCACCCTGTAAGGAGAGCCACACAGTGCAAAAAAAGTGCAGCCTGCCCAGGAGTGGGGCCACACACACGGAGAGCTGATGCAGCAAGATGATGCAACAAAAAGAGACGCAGATTCCCGGTGCTGCTGCCAAGAATACAAGCAGACACAGAACACACAGTGAATAGACAGAGAGAACAGACAACTGGGGAGGGGGCAGCGGGGTGGAAGGGGAGAGAAATAAAAAAATAAATCTTAAAAAAAAAAAAGGTATGCTGAGATGGTAGCACATTACTGCGAGTGTAATCAACAGCACTAAACTGTACAGGGGAATGTGGTTAAAAGAGGAAACTTTAGGATGTATATATTACTAGAATAAAAATTAAAAGATAAAATATAGGACAGTATAACACAGTGAACCCTACTGTGGATGATGGACTAAAGTTATTAGTACAAGTATAGGAATGTTCTTTCATGAATTATAGCAAATGTATGATATAAGGTGGTATATGGGAAACAATATACCTAATGTAAATAAAAATAGCTAGAACTATTTTAATAACTTTAATAACCTTTCATCAATGTAACAAAGGTAACTACTGCTAAAAAAAATAGTACAACTATAAAAACAAAGTGTTATCATCAGTAGTAACAAATGTTCCACACCAATGCAGGGTGTTGGTGGTGGGATGAAGTATGTGAATCCTGTAGTTTATACGTGATTGTTTTTGTACACTCACAAATTCTCTAATTTAAAAAAAAGACATGGAGAGGAGCTAACATTGGTCAGGCCGCATTATACTTTTCCGCAGGTAGATTCTTCCAGCCATTTTATGCCTATTTAATTAAGCAAACCATTCAAGAAATTCTGGGAGAAAAGAAGGGAGGAGTCTCTGCTACTTATTACACAAATATGTATAATTAAATTTTGAAGACTCAGATATGGTAAATATAAAATAAGATCCTATTTCCTTTTAACAATTCCAGAATGATAACTTGAGTCCTCCCTACTTGTTGGTCATAAATTCGTCATGCTCAGGCACCCTTTGCCTGGTTCTGAGCAGAGACAGTGGCGTGTACCCAGCTTCAGGTCTCGTGTATTCGTTAACATTACTCAACCCGCTGGCGCTCTGCAGCCTTTGTGCTGGTCACCCGTGTCAGATGCTCTCTGTTCTGGGCACAGCAGTGCCTTGCTGATGGCCACCAATACCACTGGCTCTGCAACCTCTGAGAAGGGACACTGCTCTTTCCCTCCAGTAAAGCAGAGACCACGTGCAAACATCTAATCAGGCTTTCCTGAAAGTTTATGGATAATAGAAGAGACTTTTGTGGTAGGGGACAGTCCTAGCATGGTCTGCCACCTTTCCTTGGGACACATAAACACATCCTGTGCTCAGGACCAGCCTACAGGGGAAAAACCACAATCCCTAAGTAGAAAAGGGGACTGCCTGTACATTCCTTCCCTGCCATAAATATTCCCTGAAGACAGTCTGATTCTGGTGGGCATGTTTAGGACACCCAACTCACAGCCTGGTGGTGTACCTGTCCCTGGCAGGGATGGAGTGGGTTTCCTCCACTGTGGCACACCCGCACAACTGAGGGACACTCAGTGTGTAGAGCATCTCCCTGTGTAGGCCATCAGTTGAGACCCACTGGCTCTGGGAAACTGACAGCCACTGGTGAGCTGACCTTGCTCTATCTCTGCTCTATGTGGGTAAAAATGCCTTTCCATCATAGCCTGTGTGAGTTGTAGATTTTTTTTAGCAACCCCAACACCTGTATTGGAGTGGGTTGACATCTCCTTAGGTGTTCCTCCATCTGACCGACAACTATCTACAAAGAATAAATTGTTACACATGGATATGTTAAGTGCCCTCAGTCCCCAAACCAAGACAACATTCTTGCAGGAATCCTTAAAAGATGTTTCTCTGCCTTCCTCCCAGTCTGCTGCCATCTGGAAAGCAACACCCAATTTCCCTTCAACAGGTGTGCACTTAAGCATGTCTGCTTTACTTGATTCCAGTGTTGAGTATGGAAAAAGGAGAAACGATCCCAGGCCCTCCCTCAAACTTAGTCGTGTAAATGCCCACAGTCCTGAGATTTCATCTGCAGTCCAAACATTCACTACTTTCCAGGATGACTGACCATAGATGATCTATTTTTAGGGCAAACCATACCTCCCACCTTTAGGGGTGTGGCATGGCGCAATGGCCTGCAACCTGAATGACAGATAGCACCCCTATTTTAAATACCTTTCCCAAAACCTAGCGCCTTCTGTCATAAACAGACACCAAACTTTCAGTCCAAGTCACCTACTACCAAACACCGTGAATTTCTTGTCTCGTCCAGGATAAGGTAAAGATCAAGTTCTCCCTGGAATGGCCTCAAACTTTCCTAGCAAAAGAAAGAAACCTCAGATAAGAAATCACCCTTCAAGGCCAATCAATATTAAACTGGGTAGGAGAGTCTAATTTGACATAGGGAAAAGAAATATTGATCCCAAGGAAACAACTACTAAATCATGCACTCGATTTACATTTAAAAACAGAGAACTTAACTTCTAAGTCTAAAGCATCTGAAGTTAATTTATTTCACTATATTCAAGCTTCCACTTCAGAACTAGGGTGAACGTCTGCTTTATCATTTACAGAACAAAAAAAATGCAAATGATGGAGTTTTTCTAACATGAATTTGAGCCTCTAGCTCAAAAGGTAGAGAACATGGCTCATAACTTTTAAATGACAGTTTTTCCCCATATCTATATTCATTAGGATTTTTTAAAACTTTTAATTTTAGTCAAAGCCCTGAATTTCACACAGAAAGCCAATAAAACTTCCTCTGGTCTCACATTCACACAGTATACGTCACCTCATACACTAAAGCGGCTCCTTCACTTGGCGAGTACTGGAAATGCTGTGGTCCATACTCTCTACCCAGTGTCATTAGGGACAGAGAAGTTGCCCGAGATCCCAGGGCTCCTGCCGTCCCTTGGCAGAATTCAGAAGCACTCCAAGTGACAAGATACAGACTGGAGGATTTTGACACTTGAGGAGGCCCAGGAGGGAATCCAGAAGCACCGTTTACTTGAAGTCTACAGCAAATTGGAGATGAGACGGTACTTCTAATACAGCTTTACTTTATTCCCTGCAATCTGAAGGGGTTGAATGGTGATCTCTATGGTCCCTTCGAACTCTGACATGCAGACAGGCTGATGCACAAATATATATCCTTAATGACATTTCACAGGACTTTTGCAATTGTGAAAAGGCCTTGGGAAGCCAGGCTTTTTGCCTTGTTTGGGTACTAGTCCTGGGCAAGAGACTGGCTTTTGACCACAGGAAGGTAGCTAACAGTCTTGCAAAGCTGGGACATGTTAACATATAGGCATAGTAAGTGCATTATGGACTATGTGGAGCAATCTCTATATGAAATATATTATAATTATCTTCTCTGCATCTTTAGGTTCCTGAGAATTGAAAGGTATTTTAAAAGGTAGTTTATTTTGATGTAATAATTAATGTTTTCCTTTTCCATCAAGGATTATAAAACTTGGTACAATAAGTTAATAGGTAATTGGGTTATATTTAGTCAGGACTATGCCCTTCCAAATCTTACTCTATTAATAGCATTAAAAAGAAAGACCAGGGGAGTGGACGTAGCTCAGTGGTTGAGTGCCCGCTTTGCATGTATGAGGTCCTGGGTTCCAGTACCTCCTAAAAAAAAAAAAAAGATCAGCATATTTAATGCCCCCAATTTTCTGGCCTTAAGGAAACAAACTGCACTTAATTCCAGAAACTCTGAAGAAAAGATTCTCTTTCAAGTGATCATTTTATATCTGGAGTACTGTATTGCTATTTAATTATGAAATTAAATAGATAAGACAGACAATTATGTCTGGAGAAAAAGTCTGACTTGTCTTTCATATTTATAAATATGGAATAAAAATGAAATAGGTGTCCCCACTATTCTCTGTTTTATGATGCTCTTCCCATTTGGGGGCATCTAGTCAATGCTGTGGTCTTCTTCAGGAAACCTGTCCTTCCACCACTCTGCCTGTGGAGACTGCTCATCAATGAACAGCTCCAGTAACACGTCATTCATTGAGCCTTCCCAACTCAATTCTCATACATCTTTCCATTATTGTGTGAACTCCTATTATGCTAAATTCAGTACCACATAATTTAGTGATGCTTGTCTTTTTTTTTTTTTTTTTTTTTTGCTTCCACTAATTTGGTTCTATCAACTGAATTGCAAACCTGAAATTAAGGATTGGATCGTCTGCCTCTGTTTAACACATAGCACCTCTCACAGTGCTTAGCATCAGATGGTACTTAATTTCGTTTATTGACTCAGAGAAAAAGAAGATTTTTATGCAGACAGGTTAATGTACAAACATAGCCTTTGTCATACTATGGTTAAACTAATTCCAGATCAATTTAGCACTGGAGAATGGGATTGCATGGGAATTGAACATTGCCTGTCAGCATTCAGAAAGCTAATAAGCGGGCAGAGTATTGCATTTGTTTTATTTTGTTTCCAGAGAGCTCCTATACTGCTGTTTAAGCTAACCAAGAACACTCAGAAAATTTAGGTCCATTTTAGAGGCTTTTGGTTTATTTACAGGTCTCCAGACCATCCTTGGTAAGTGTTTTTAGGCTAGGTCAGAAATACTGAGTATCTCTTCTCATCTCAATCAGTTATGGGGTCAGGGGATGAAGCTAAGCAACTTCCAGCATTTCTAAAAATTTCATTGGGCTCTCTTATCTGACCCAGTCCCAAAAGATTAAAAGGAGTATTTGTGGAATCTAGAGGTCAGGCTCTGGCCAATAAGGCAAAAGCAGAGGCATCAAAAATAAATAAATAAATAGATAGATAAATAAAGGAGTTTGGTAGCCTTCTAGATCTCGATCAAGGACAGAACACTCCAATAGGTTAATTTCCTTCTCAGATGGCAACTCCATATGAACAAGGGTGTACTTTAAGCATTGCTGATGTACCAAGACAACCTGGCAAATTATATATACTGGTAGCTCCATATAAGGTACTAAAAATCATGCAGATAATGAGGTTGCATATCGCTATGGTGAGTTTTCTAGTATTTACCAATATTTGGAAAATATCACGTTAGGAGATGCTATGAAAAAAATGCTGTAATAACTGGGTTGTAAACCCACTCCTAACATTATCACCATATGTCTGCTTCAAATTACTACCATATTATCTGGATCCTAAAGAGATGAAATTTGAAAGTTATTTCAGCCATCTCCTTCATAAAGGACTACTTTCTCTAAGATCATTTTTGTGTTTTCAATGTAAATGACTCAAACCAAAAAGATTTTTCTTTCAGATTTCCAAATAGCACTGGTAGGTAGTTCTTGCTTCATTTATATATATGAGACTGCCACATACAAAAATTTTCTTTCAACTGAATTAGTTCAGTAGTTCAATAGAAAGTTAAAGGCTTATTTTTCTTTAGAGAGAAACATGTACAAAAGTCTTTATAAATAAATACACAAATGCACTTCCCATGGGCAAGATTTTCCAAAGTAAGTTTCAATTTGTTCAAACAATAGGCTACCTCCTTGATATTTCAGCTACAGGAACTTGTGGTCTTTGGTAAATATTAGCAGAACAGGCCTGTTCACAAAGGCTGTACACCTGACCATCTGATCTCACACACAATGTACCCTTAGCTTCTGGGAAACACCAGTCTGAACTTTTTATATTTTGGATATAATTAAAATTAACCCAGGTTCTACTTGCATTTGTCCATATTTCCACTGGCAACTGGTTTAGAAAACTCCATTCGTTAGCAAAGCACTTATAGGAAACAGATAATAAGAAAAGAAACTTAAAGTTTTTCATTTGCATTCTTAATTAAGCAAGTAATTTTTACTGTAATCATTGATTTCATTTATTCTGCCATTAGTATCTCCCCCAAAGGCTAAAATCTTATGAAACTCTTTGGCTATGTATATATCAACCAGGGGTACTTCTTTCTTTTACTTTCTAAAAAGATTTATTCCTCTTCCCTCCAATCCCATTTTTGGCTCTCTGTGTATATTTGCTGTGCATTCTTCTGTGTCTGTCTTCTTTTTAGGTGGCACCAGGAACTGATCCTGGGAACTTCCAGAGTGTGAAAGAGGTCCTCAATCTCATGTGCCACCTCAGCTCCCTGGTCTGCTGTGTCTCTTATTGTCTCTGCTCTGTGTCCCTTTTTGTTGCATCATCTTGCTGCACCAGCGCTCTGCTTGGGCCAACTTGCCACACAGACTAGTACCCCTGTGCGGGCAGCACTCCCTTAGGGCCAGCTTGCCACACAGGGCAGCAAACATTCTGCATGGGCCAGCTCTCCGCTCAAGCCAGTTTGCCATGCTGGCCAGCTTGCCTTCACCAAGAGGTCCTGGGAAACGAACCCTGGACCTCCCATATGGTAGATAGGAACCCAATCGCTTGAGCCCCATCCACTTCCCTTACCTCTTTCTTAATTACCAAAATTATGTCATATCTTTAGTTGTGAGACAAGTTGTACATCTTCAAATTGTTTCTTCTTTATTTATGTGTCAGAGATTGGTTAATGTATTTGTCTAATTTATACTAAAATTTTTGATATTTATCATCAAGAAAGAGCTAAAATGTGTACCAACTGTCTTTCTGGGAGAAGTCATTATGATTTCAAAGATATGATCATCTTTTTCTGCTCTACAGTTTGAAACACAACTGATGAGTGTTGCAGATCTTACTATCCCAGTGACAGTAAGGATGATGAATAGCATTTCTTAAGCACTACCTAGAGAAATGAGGGCAGCAGTTATATAGAACATTTAAAAATCCATGCCCATGCTTCCAGTAGACATCACATGAATATTTTTATATTTTATTAATTTTCTTAGCTGTATGTTCTTTGAATCCTTCCCATTTACCATTTACAAGTATATCTTTCTCTATTTGTAAAATAAAGATGTCATCTAGTAATTTCTCTTTGGCAAAGAAGTAAACCCAGCAAATTTTGATAGGCAGTACCTTTCAGCTAAACTCTTATAGGTTACAGCTTCAAGCGACAATATTTGCCTATGTCCACCATTTGAGAGGGCTATAACATCCAGACTTTCCATGGGCATGATTTTTCTTTGGGCTAGTCAAATAAGAAAACAAGTAACTATCTTCTAGGCAGTAAGGTTGAATGCAGTGTAAAATCAGGTCAATCAGGTAAAACTGAGGAAACTTCATGAAAACCAAAATTAAGTTTGAACAGCCTCACATTTTCTTGAGTCAGCTACTCATCAGGAAAGGCTGCTCTTTGCTCCTATTAGACAGAATAATGTGGCTGCAAATTGTATCTAACTGATAGAGAATTGGCTCACCCTTGGCAGGTATTGTAGAAGCAGACAAACCTGGAAGGGCAGCATTCAGAGGAATACCTGGAACTAAGCAAAACACACGTGTGTGTGCGCATGCACACATGTCCACATAGGTACTCACATGCACATATGTATACACTTAATTTTTATGCCCCATTTCTGCTATGATAATGCTTAGAGATCGCTTTAAAACTTTTAAAATTAAAAAATTCCTGTTAACTTCATACCACTCTAAAGTTGCCTTGTGACTTGTGTATATATAGTATTGTACAACATGGTTCTGAAGGCCTGGTTTCTTCATATAGTGACTCAAAATGTTCCCTAGGAGGGCAAAACTACCATTTGAGTATACTTTCCTCTCTCAGGTTATGGACTTCCCAGTCTTGAAAAGTTCACGCATAATACCCCTGGAGCCCTTCCTTGTTTCTGACCTCCAGCTCCCCTTTTGCTGCAATAGACATGACGCATAGAAACAGATACTGTGTCCTTCATCTCAGCACAGGCCTCCTGTGTATCACAGATTTAGATGCAGACCACGTTGAGGTCTCTGAACCACTTGGACCCTGAGCCGAAAATGGGGCATTATCCTCTAGAGAATGTTTATGACCTTCTAGGTGAGCCTTTGGGGCTTGAATTGACAGGGGAATTGCTTTCTTTCATCAATACTGGTATCTCCATCAACTGTGGTCATTCATTAGCTCTAAACAAATTAAATTGTCACACAATTTTTTCCTTGCCTGTTGCTGTTGCTTGGCATATTAGCTGATTTGATAGCACAAAGCCCTACAAAAGTGAAACAGTTTTTCAACCAGGGCAAAATGTTCCAAAAGATATTCACTACACTTTCAAATCCACTCAAGAACAGTAAAGAATATAAAAATAAATGCTCTAAATAAAGGTAACATCCCAATATTTTAAATATCTAAGAGATAGACTCCAAGTCAGAAATGGCAAAATCACCTGAAAGTCCTAGGGAAAATTTACTCTGAAGATGTCTAGCTTGTTAAGTTACTATAGGAATAAAATCACCATCGACTGGGGTAACTTTCTAAGCAGGTGTGGAAGGAACTCTAAATTGACCTTCAGGCCCTGGGTTACAAAATGGCTCCCAGCAAAGGAGGTGCACAAGGTGGACACCCTACAGTGATGCAGTCAGACTTCAGAAATGTGCAGCTTGGAGAACAGAGGCCTAAGTTCTGACCAGTTTCCCACAAATTTCCTTCTGCCTCAATATTCCAATAAGTCGCTAGAATAGAACTTGCCTGACAACTACCATTTGCCCTTTTTTATTTTTTATTTTAGTATAAATTCCAATGCCCCAGATGGTTTGGAACATGCTTTTACTTGGTGTTGCCCAATCCATGAATTGTTATACTGTTAATAAAGATCTCTTCTTTCTATTTGCAAAAGCAGTTCTTTTGACAATTCTGGGAATTGGAAACTGAAGACTCTTCAGCCTCCAAGGTCTCTGGGGAACTCGTTAGGTTCTCCATCTCCTCTAGCCTCTTCAAAGGCCAAAGGTAAGTTCTCTCTGATCCGAGCTCTGCTGCCTTGCATTGCAGTACTTAAAACTTTTTTTCAGTTTGTTACTCAAGTTTGGAGTTTAGGTCTACTGTCCTGGCCATGAGTGCCAGCAATTCAAAAAGGACTTCTGAATTCCATTTGGGGACACTAGCCCACTAATGTTCAATTACTATAATGGTCATTCAATTTTGTTTTTTGACCAATGGCAAAATTTGACCTGGGATAGTCTATCTAATCAATGGTCAATTTGGGGATCTTTCCATTAGATAAACTTGGGTTTTTATGATTGCAGTTGGAAAATTGCAGTTCTAAAATAAGACATGTACAATGGGGTGCTTATATCAGTTGGTATTTAGAGGTCTCAAAATGGGTTCAAGATTCTAAAATTTCTTCCCTAAAAGATACTGTCTCTAAATTATCTTATGCTAATCAGGAACAAAAATCTCAGATGCATACCCCAAATCCACCTGAGCCCATGTCTTCTGCTCTACTACCTCTACATCCTCCTTTGCCAATTTACCCCTCCAAGCCCACCACCTCTTCTACTTCTTCACTATGCAAACTTCTTTCCACTCTGAGCCCCATCTTCAAATGCCTCTAGAAATAAAAACTGCAGAATAGCAACTCTGTTCGCTTGGAGATCTGAACAAATTTCCCTCTCCTTGGTCTAAGGCTAAACTCTAGACCCTAGTTAAAGAATTTCCTAAGCCAAAGGAAGGCCCTAAAAATTTTACTAAAGGCATTATATCAATCGTAAAGGTAAAAAAAAAATTATGGGATATGAATATGATTAAGCATTTTTTCTCTTCTTCATTAACATGGAGACCTTAATCATATCATTCAACCAATCTGTGATAATCTGTATATCTTTCTGAACAATTGGGCTTCTTTTTAGGATTATTTGAGATAAAAGTACGTGGACAGAACTTTTCTGGAGGAACACCTCTGTAACTTGTTAAGCTGCCTTTTGTCTGTTATTATTTGAATTTGAAATAAAGTTTGAAAAAAAAGTTTGCTGAAGAATTTTGCAGTTAATCCCGGCATTTCAACCTGGCCTGCCTGACCTTTATCATTCATGTGTTATTTGGGTCCGGAGAAGCCCAAAACTGGATTAGAATGGCAAACTGGAAGGACCTAGAAAAAGATACGACCATTAAAGCTCTCACTTTAGGCTGAGCTAAAATCATACCTTAACAATCATTAGGTGCCATTCCTGAGGCCTTTCCCTACAAGACTGATTGGGCCCAGGGCCAAGGCTACAAGCAGGGTAAAGATGAACCTGTCTTGGATTTTCAAGAAAGACTAGCAAAAATGTTTGCCAAACACTCAGGACTATCCCTAGATGAACCCAGAACCAGAATTGCTTTTAATGTTATGTGTGTCAACGGACTAGAGGCTGGCCTTGTTACCTTAGTAAAAAGGCACAGACTTGACTGGGAAACAGTGCCCATTATCGAGCTGACAAACTTAACTGAATAGTTACCTCACACTCTAGAAACTGAAAAGGCCCCTAAACAAGTCGAACAACTTACTTTACAGTGACAACAATTGCAGACCCCTCCTTGATCAGCCCATATCCTAAGATCTCCCAGGGTCTGTCATTATTGCAAAATCCAGGACATTAGAAAGAGGACTGCTTTAAATTAAAAAGCAAACATCGTGACAATGTTCCACTATGTAATGCCACATCCTCTACCATGCAACGCCCATTGACTGCCTTCCAAGGGTCCTTTTGGGTTGCTTACAGTCCTTACACTTAACAAGCAAGGTGAAGCAAAGATAAAAAATTAATGGAGAGGCTTGCACTTTCTTAATCGACACTGGTGCCCTTTTTTTGCTATTAATCCCTACCTACTGAAACAGCCCATACCTCGGAGTACTTATCCTATAGATACTGTGGGGTCTCTAATCAAATTCAAACCACTTCCAAATTGGCCCCAATCTCAGATACCCTAGGAAAACATTCACAGAAATGCATTCATTCCTATGTGGTACTGCCCCAGTTAACCACATTGGACAAGATCTCCTAAGTAAATGGAAGTGTGATCTCAAGTTTTATGGAAAGAGGGAAATAATTTTATTCCTACCTGACCAAGACATAGAAGAACCTCTATGTCATCTGCATACATTGAACCTAGAAATTGATTCCATCCTGAAACAATCAAGAGATACTAATCTCTTGTCCTCTATCCCTAAAGAGTTATGGTCTCAATCTCCTACAAATGTAGCAAAAATTAAAAGCATAAAACAAATTTTAGTCCAAATAGAAACCTCTTCCCAAACTTTTCCAATATCCCCTGAAACTAGAAGGCATTAGAGACCTCCCGTTATTGAAGACTTCTTACAGAAGGGCTTAATAATCCCAGGAACTAGCTCCTGCAACACTCCCATGCTCCCTGTAAGAAAATCCAATGGGAAAGGATGGAGATTTGTCCAAGCAAGAGCAGTAAATAAGATTGTCATTCCTCACTTCTCTATAGTCCCAAATCCTCATCTACTCCTATCCCAGGTTTTAATATAGTTGATCCCATTTTATTATAGTTGGTCTCTGCAGCGCTTTCTTTAGCATACCAGTTCACCCAGATAACTGGTATCTCTTCACATTCACCTGGAGTGAATTACAATGTATCTGGACTGTTATGCCTCGGGGATTTACAGAATTCCCCCAGTTACTTTTCTCCAACCCTTAAAAATGACTTATAAGCCATAATCTTTTCCTTAAGCTCCACTCTTATACAATATATTGATAATCTTATTGTATATTGCCCTAATGAACAAATATGGCAGGTTGATTCCCTACATTACTATAAGAGCCAGTTTTCAAGAATCGTTGTGCCTCTAGGGATAGATCCAATTCTTAAAGCAAGAAGTCAAATATCTAGGGCACAACCTTGTCAACCAGGTAACTCTACGAGATCCCAGAATATTCTCTTCTACACAGGACTTTCCCAAACCTCAGATAAAAAAGCAACTGGGAGGATTCTTAGGTCTTCATGGGGTTTGTTGGGACTGGTTAACAACATCTCCCTTCTAGCTCAACCTGTTTTAGGAACTCATAATCATACCATATCTGAGACTTTGAGATGGAAACAAAACCAGACAGATGCCTTTCGTAATTTGAAGGAAACCCTACAAGACACTCCTGCCCTTGGTCTACCTAACTGTAATCTCCCTTCCAGCTGCATGTCCATGAAAGAAAGGGAAATGCCTCAGGAGGATTAAGCGCAAAGCTTGGAGGAGTCAAGAGGCTCACTGGATACTGCAGTATGCAGTTAGATCCTGTAGTCTGAGCATACCTACCTTATCTCTAATCGGTGGCTGTAGCAGCCAAACTAGTTGAAGTTACTGCAGATGTAGTTATGCAGAACCAACTTGATCTTTTCTATGATGTGGAAACCTTGCTTAATTCTGCTTTAACACAACATCTCTGTGCTGTAAGGCTCACATCTTTTTTTTTTTAGTTAAAAAATTTTATTGAAGTAGATCATTCACACATGTACACAAACAGTAAGTGTGTAATAAAAATAGTGAACTAACAAAACAAACGCGCATATCATCATACAGTGCTCCTATATCTCACTCCACCACCAATACCTTACATTGTTGTGAAACATTTGTTACAAATTATGAAAGAGGATCCTCAAAGCATTACTCCGAACTATAGCCCATATCTTATGTTCAGTGTGTTTTCCCCCAACCCACACAATTATTAACATCCTGTACTAGTATTATAACATCTTGTACTAGTATTATCATTCATGAAAGGAAATGTTCTCATATTTGTCCTGTTAACCACAGTCCATCTTCTACCACTGGATTCCCTATGTTATACAGTCCCATGCTTTGTACAATCCATTCAAAGTGTACACTCAGTGGTTCTCATTTTCATCACAGAGTTGTTTACATTGTTGTAATTTTTCCTTGTATTGCCATATTCTTAACACTTTGTAAAAGAAGGACATTCTTATATTTATATTAACCACAATCTTCATCCACCACCAAAATCACTGTTATACATCTCCTAGATTATTCTCTAGTTTTCTTCCAATTGGCATTTACTTCCACAGACTACCCCTTTCAGCCACCATCTCTTTTATAAATCATCAGTTATAGTTATACTCACTAAGATGTGATAAAATCAACTCTACTCATTTCCACACTTTTATAATAAACCTTAAAAATTTTTTTACACATATTGAGCATCAGCTCTCATTCTAAATCCTCATTCTATTTCCTGGTAACCTGTACTCTAGAGTTTACCTCCGTGAGTTTCCTCATCACATTTAGTTCATATTAGTGAGACCATACAATATTTGTCCTTTTGTGTCTGGCTTATTTCACTCAGTATAACATCATCACATTCATCCATGCTGTCACATGGATCTCAATTTCATTTCTTCTTACACTGAATAGCATTCCATTGTATGTCTATACCAAATTTTGTCTATCCATTCATTGGGTGATGGACCCTTGGGCTGATTCCATATTTTAGCAATTGTGAATAATGCTGCTATGAACACTGATGTACAAATGTCAGTTTGTGTCCTTGTTTTCAGTTTTTCTGAATATATTTCTAGTAATGGGATTGTTGGATCATATGGTAGTTCTATATTCAGATTCTTGAGATACTGCCAAACTGTCTTCCATAGAAGCTGGACCATTCTACTTTCCCACCAACAGTGAAGGAGTGTTCTTATTTCTCCACATCCTCTCCAGCACTTACAGTTTTCCGTTTGGTTTTTTTTTTTAATTTAATAATGGCCATCTATAAGGTGTGAAATGGTACCTCATTGTAGTTTTGAGCTGCGTTTCCCTAATAGCTAGGGATTTTAAACATTTTTTCATGTACCTTTGGGCCACTTGTATTTCCTCTTTGGAAAAATGTCTATTCAAGTCTTTTGCCCCCCATTTGTTTTTTTTACATATACTGATCCTTTTATTGTTGATTTTAGATACCCATCAACTTTTTTTTTCTTTTTTCTTCTTCTTTATATTCTTTTAAATGTTACATTAAAAAAATATGAGGTCCCATACACCCCCCACCCCTCCCACATCAACAACCTCTTCCATCATCACGGCACATCCACTCACTGCACCTGGCAAATACATTCTGGAGCACCACTACACCACATGGACAGTGGTCCACATTGTAGTCCACACTCCTCCCCAGTCCATCCAGTTGGCCATGGCAGGACACACAACATCCAGCATCCTTCCCTGCAGCACCACACAAGACAACTCCAAATCCTGAAAATGCCCCCCATCCTATCTCTTCTTCCATCTCCCTACCATCAGCAGCCACCGTGGCCACCCTCTCCACATCACTACTACAATTTCTTCCCTTACTAATCACAATAGTTCCCCAGCAGAACACCAGTAAGTCCACTATAATCCATACTCTATTCCTCCATCATGTGGACCCTGGGATGGTTATGTCCAGTCTCCCTCTACATCAAGAGGGGGCTTAGATTCTACATGGATGTTGGATTTTTGTCCATTTTTCAATTGGTTGCTTATCTTTTTATCTTGAGTTGTATTATCTCCTTATATAACATGAATATCAAATTTTTATCAGAAATGTGGTTTCCAAATATTTTCTCCCATTGAGTAGCTGCCTTTTTACTTTCTTGACAAAGTGTTCTGAAGAACAAGTGTTTCATTTTGAGAAGGTCCCATTTCTCTATTTTTCCTTTCATTGCTTATGCTTTGAGTATAAGGTTTAGGAAATTACCACTACCACAAGATCTTGATGTTTCTCTACATTTTCTTCGAGGAGTTTTATGGTTGTAGCCTTTATATTTAGGTCCATTTTGAGTTATTTTTTGTATAAGATGTGAGACAGGGGTCCTCATTTTTTCTTTCTTTTGTATATGGATATCCAGTTATGCCAGTTATCCTGCATCATTTGTTGAATAGACTATTCTGGCCCAGCTGGGGGAGCTTGTCAATAATCACTTGAATGTAAATGTGAGGGTCTATATCTGAGTTTCAATTTGGTTCCATTGGTCAATATGTCTACCTTTTTTTAAAGAAGTTTTAGATTACAGAAAAATTATATTGAAAATATAAGGGATCCCCATATACCCCACCCCTCCCCCTCCCACATTTTCCCCTATTAATAACATCTTTCATTAGTGTGGTACATTGTCACAATTGAACAAATATTGAAGCATTGCCACTAACCATGGTCAACAGTTTACATTATGGTTTATACTTTGCACCATACACTTCTATAGGTTTTGACAAAATGTATAATGGCCTGTATCCGTCCCTGCAGTGTCATGCAGAAAAATTCCAATGTCCCAAAAATGCTCCATGATACACCTATTCTTCCCTCCGCCTCCCCTCAGAACCTCTGGTGATCACTATCTTTACATCAATGTTACAAGTTCTCCCATTGCTATAAGAATAAGAAGTCTACTTTAATCCATGGTTGTATTCCCCCCTTATGTTTGTTCATTCTTCAAGCTTGAGGATTATGGGATGGTGATGGCTACTTTGCTTCTGATTGAGAGGGGAGCTTAGACCCCATTGGGCATATGGATGGAACTGTCTTCTTGCTGTTGTAGATGCTGGGTTTTTTTTGTAATTTTTACTTTTTATTATCTTGTTTTCTAAAGATACATAAATTACACAAAATGTTACAATAAAAAATACAAGAGGTTCCCATATACCCCACTCCCCAATACTGTTTTTTGGGATGGGTGTTGTCCATCATCATCCTTTTGTAGTTGTTCTAGGCAAGTTTGATGAACTGGAGAGTAGGTATTGGCTGCAACTCTGTTGATATTCAAGGCTCAACTAGCATATGATCAGCCCAAAAATTTAAGTCTCTGGGGCATATATTTAACAGGTAAAGTGCTAATTTTAGGTTCAAATAAAGGGGCAGAAGAGTCATTTGTAGAGAAATTACAAATGAGTCTAACTGTTACATTGGGGAGATAGGATAACATATATTCCAAGGTAGGACCCATCAACAGAGTGCTGATTTCCTGGGGTCGTCTGCCCTACCTATAGTGTCCAAATGTCTCTAGACCCTTCAGGAACACCCCACTTGAGGCATTATTTACTGTGGCAGTCATTGAGACCCTCCTGAGATGTGTATAAGCATAATCTCTGAAATGACCTCCTAATTCACTTTGAAATCTCTTAGCCATAAAAACTCTTTTGTATTTAATATTTCCCCCTTTCTGTCAAGGTCTTTTTGCAAATGCATCATTAGTTGGCACTTGGTAATAATTCCTCAGTGACAAGGAGGCTCATCCCCAGGAGTCCTATCCCAAACTGGGGAAAAGGTAGAGAGCCTATATCATGGAGGCATGCCCAGGTACCTCCTTCCTCATGCATTCTCCCACCACTGACAACCTGCACTGGTGATCCTCTCCTGCCATAACTGTAACTTTTCTATAATCCAAACCTCCCCAAAAACAAAGCCAAAAAAAGTTTCTTGCACTGTGCCTTTCATCACCGTAAGATCTGTCATCTTTTACGTACATTTACAGTATCTTCTGAATGTTCCCCAGTGTCTTTTTTTTTTTCACTTTATTTTCAAAGTAGTTTTAGGTTATAAAAAAGTAATTATATAAAGTACATTTATGTAATCAAATTCTTTAAAAATAAAAAAATATTTTAAAAGATACATAGGGGATTCCCATATACCTTACCCCCTATTCCTCTCACACTTCCCTTTTAATAACATCTTACATGAATATGGTACATTTGTTACAACTGATGGACAAATATTGAAGCATTGCTACTAACCATGGTCAGTATACTTTTATAGGTTTTGAAAAAATATATAATCGCCTGTATCCATTATTGCAAAATCATGTAGAACTATTCCAATGCCCTGAAAATGCCCTGTTTCACCAATTCTTCCCTGCCTTCAGAACCTATGGTAACCTATGGTAATCACTAAGTTTCAATTTTTCAAGAATAAGGTTCATAGTTACATGCATTAATACTGAGGGCTTGACATACTGGTATGTTTTCTTTCATCATGCACTGCCTGTGTACTTGAGAGATCTCTGCCTCTCTATTTAGGAACAGAGCATGGCTCCCCAGGATGAGAGTTTAATATTTTGTCATTTATTGTGTGGGTCTCCACCCACTGAGATAATACCCTATGACAGGATGAACACATTCATATTCCACAGAAGCATGCCCCAGGTACACCCTTTTCCACACATGCCTCCACCACAAACACTCTGCACCAGTGACCCTCCCGGCCTTATTTGCCAAAAGAACATTACCACAAGTGTAGTTTCAACCACAGACCTACAAATTCGCAGAGTTCACCTGGTCCTTCCTCTAGCCTTCCCCTCAGTTCTATGGATAGTCCAACCCCAAACCCCCACCACCCTACTCGCCCTCACATTCCAGCACCATCATCCCCACTCACATCCCTGCACTATCGTCACCCACTTCCACTGTCAAACCACCCCCTTCCACCTTATCATAGATTCATCCCAGATTAAGCATTGGATCACCACTCTTTACTCTCTTTCTGTCTCCTGGTACCCTATCTTCAAGAATCTAGCTCCATGAGTCTGCTCAATTTGCTTACATGATATCAGTGAGGTCATGAAATTTTTGTCCTTAACTAACTGGCTTATTTCACTTAATATAAGGGCTTCAAGATTCATCCATGTTGTTGCATGTGTCAATACTTCATTCTTCTTATAGCTGAGTAATATTCCATTTTGTGTATATACCACATTTTGCTTGTCCATTCCTCTGTTGATGGTCACTGGAGTTGCTTCCAACTTTTTGGCAATAGTGAATAATGCCACTGTGAACATTGGTGTGCATATATCTATTCATGTCCTGGCTTTCAATTCTTCTGGGTATATACCCAGCAGCGGGATTGCTGGACTGTATGGCAGTTCTATAGTTAGCTTCCTGAGGAACCTCCAAACTATCCTCCACAATGGCTGCACCAGTTCTACATCCCCACCAGCAGTGGATGAGAGCTCCATTTCCTCCACATCCTCTCCAACACTTGCAGTTCTGTTTTTTTAATAGCCAAAGTCTAAGGGGTGTAAGATGATTTCTCACTGTAGTTTTGATTTGCATTTCCCTAATAACTAGAGATGTTGAGTGTCTTTTCATGTGCTTTTTGGCCATATGTATTTTCTCTTTGAAAAAGTGTCTATTCAAATCTCTTGCCCATTTTAAAATGGGTTGTTTGTATTTTTATTTTTGAGATGTGAGATTTCTTTATATATGCTGGCTATTAGACCTTTATTGGATATGTGATTCCCAAATATTTTCTCCCATTGAGTAGGCTGCCTTTTCACTTTCTTGACAAACTCCTTTGAAGCACAAAATTTTTTAAGTTCCAAGAGCTCCCATTATTTTTTTCTTTCATTCCTTACATGTTGGTGTAAAGTTTATGAAACCATTTCATACTACAAGATCTCACAGATGCTTCTCGGCGTTATCTTCTAGGAGCTTTATGGTCTTGGCTCTCATATTTAGGTCTTTGATCCATCTTCAGTTACTTTTTATAAAGGTCATGGTGATCTCTCATTCTTTTTTAAGTGTTTTTTAAAACAAATCAAATTTTTTGATACATATTAATAAAGCATACAATTAATCTGAAGTATACAATCAATAGCATTTGTTACAATCACATAGTTGTACATTCATCTCTTCAATCTTTATTAGAGCATTTTATTATTTCAATAATAATAATAAACAATAAACAAACAAATAAGAAAATTCTTAACCTCTCAATCTCTCTATGCTTCCCTTGCTATTTCTGGCCATTTCTGCACAATTATTTATTTATTTATTAAGCAATTTTATTAAGATATATTCACATACCATATGATCTATCCAAAGTCTATAATCAGGGAAGCAAACTTGGCCCAATGGATAGGGTGTCCGTGGTTCAATTCCCGGGCCTCCTTGACCCACGTGGAGCTGGCCCATGTACAGCGCTGATGCGCACAGGGAGTGCTGTGCCACGCAGGGGTGTTCCCCGCGTAGGGGAGCCCCACGTGCAAGGAGTGTGCCCCGTAAGGAGAGCCTCCCAGCGCAGAAGAAAGTGCAGCCTGCCCAGGAATGGCGCTGCACACACAGAGAGCTGCTACAACAAGATGATGCAACAAAACGAGACACAGATTCCCGTGCCGCTGACAACAACAGAAGCAGACAAAGAAGAACACATAGCAAATGGACACAGAAAACAGACAACTGGGGCAGGGGTGGATCCGGGGGGGTGGGGGGAAGGGGAAATAAATAAATAATAATAAAAAAACAAAGTCTATAATCACAATGTTGTACATTCATCACCACAAAAATCTCATTCTTTTGAATATGGATATCTAGTTCTTCCAGCACCATTTGTTGAAGAGGCCAGTAGTCTTAGTGGCCTTGTAAAACACCAGTTAACCATTTAGGCACAAAAATGTATGAGAGCTCTCAATTCAGTTTCATTGGTCAGTATGTCTATTCTTGTGCCAATACCGTGCAGTTTTGACCACTGTACCTTTGTAGTATCCTTTAAAGTCAGGTAGTACAGTAAACAGTACCTGAAACAGTGGGGTTCCTAAGGGACCTAGAGACATGTAGACACTATAGGCAGGGTATACAATCTCAGGAATTTGGTACACTGTCAATGTGCCTTACATTGGAATATATGGGTGTAATATTCTGTATGTGTCTATTTTGTCTAGTTCCCTAACATATTATTCAAGTTCTCTGTTTATTAATCCTCTGTTGAGATGTTATGGCTAATAGTGATAATGGTGTATTAAAGTTCCCCATTATAATTGTAGAAGCATCTATTTTCCTGTTTTTCCATTATTTGCCTCATGTATTTTGGGGCACCCTGGTTAGGTACATAAATATGTATGATTGTTCTTTCTTTTTGATAGATTACCCCTTTTGTTAATATAAAATGTCCTTTGTTTCATGCAATAGTTTTGCATTTAAAGTCTATTTTGTCTGATATTAGCATAGCTACTCCAGCCCTTTTCTGGTTATTGTTTGCATGTAAAATTGTTTTCCAACCTTTCTCTTGCAACCTCCTTGTGTCCCTGAATCTAAGGTGAGTTTCCTATAGACAGCATATGGATGGGTTTATCCATTCTGCCAATTGGTGTCTTTTGATTGGAGAGTTTGATCCATTAGCATTCAACATTATTACTGTCAAGGCAGTACTTACATTGGCCTTTTTTTCTTTAACTTTATATATGTCATATTTTGTTTTTACTTCCCTTTTTATCCTTTTAGTTATTCTTACTTATAATCTTCTTTTATATACCCTCCTCCAATCCTCTCTCTGCTGTTTTTTCCTCTCAACCTGCATAACTCCCTTTAGTACTTCCTGAAGGGCAGGCTTCTTAACATGCTCTCTTAATTTCTGATTATCTGTGAATATTTTGAACTCTCCCTCATTTTTAAAAAATTTATTGAAGTATATCACTCATACATAAACATACATAAACAATACATATATAGTATTAGTTGTAAACTTACAAAACAAACACATATAACATCATGCAGGACTCTCATAACTCACCCTACCACCAATAATTTGCATTGTTCTTAAACCTTTTTAGCTAATGGTTAAAGAGCTAAATGGTCAAAATATTACTACTAACCAAAGTATTTTTCCCTTAACTCACTCTATTATTACTATTATTTTATATCATTTATATATGAACATACATAAACAAAAAGTGTGTAGTAAAAGTTGTGGACTTACAAAGCAAACATGCATAACATCATACAGGGGTCCCATACATCAACCCTCCACCCACACCTTGCATAGTCATGAGATGTTTTTTACAAATTATGAAAGAATACTGTCAAAATCTTACTACTAATTATTGTCCTTATCTTACATTTGGTGCATTTCCCCCCTCAACCCATCCTATTATCATTTTTTAAATTTATCATTTATGACAGAAGTAAACATTCTTACAGATAAGATAATATCATTTGATTGTTACCACATCCATAGTGTACATTTGGCATATATTTTCCATACTGCCTCATTATCAACACAGTATATCTTTGGCACAGATGCAAGAATATTATTACTGCTAACCACAGTCTATAGGTCACTCCAGTTACATTTTCCCCATGCTTCTCCATATTGCCACCACCCTGCAATAGTGATGTACATTTGCTCTAGCTAACAAATGACACTCATGCATCTGTACCATCAACTACAATTCTCATCCACCTTTTGGTTTACTGTTATGCAGTTCCTAGATTATTCTCTAGCATTCTGTCAATTGGCATTTACATACCTAGACTACCATTCTCAGCCACATCCCCATTTATAAACTAGCTGTTACTCATTATGTTACCATCCACTCTACACATTTCTGCACATTTACAATAAAGATAATTAAAACTTCTACATACAGTAAACATCAGCAGTCCATCTCAGTCCTCCTCTTATCTCCTTTAAGAATCTACCACCTACCACCAGGTCTTGAAGATATTTTAAAGTCTGGAGATGAGAGTTGGCTTCTCCTTTTTAAGATGTTTCTAGCTATTAAGGACCACATATTCTTCCAAATAAATTTGATAATCATGTTCTCAATTTTTAAAAAAAGGCTGGTGGACTTTTTATTGAGATTGCATTAAATCTGTATATCAATTTGAGTAGAATTGACATCTTAATGATATTTAGTCTTCCAATCCATGAGCTTGGAATGTTCTTCCAGTTATTTAGGCCTTTTTAAATTTCTTTTAACATTGGGTTGCACTTTTCTGAATACAAGTGCTTTAAATTGTTGGTAAGTTTATTCCTATTTGATTTTATCTGCCATATTTTTTTTCACCACTCTTTTGACACTTTTAGTTACTTTTATTAACACAATCCTCATTTCTAGATTCTCTTCCAGGTCTCTCTAGCCTGTCTTTTCTTTTCAGGCTCTAGCATACCCATTAGCATTTCCTGAAAATCTGGTCTCTTGTTAGAAATTCTCTGTTTCTCTTTATCTGTGAATACTCTAAACTCTCCTTCATTTTTGAAAGACAGTCTTGCTGGATATAAGATTCTTGGCTGGAAGTTTTTTGCTTACATCTTCCTAAATATATCATACCACTGTCTTCATACCTCCATGGTTTCTGGTGAGAAATCAGCACTTAATCTTATTGGTTATCCCTTATATGTTATGTATGCCTTTTCTCTTGCTGTTCTCTGAATTTTCTCTTTGTCTTTGGCATTGGACATTCTGATTAGTATGTGTTTCGGAGTTGGTCTATTCAGATTTTTTGGGATGGCAGTAGGTTGTGCTTCTTGGACATGGATATCTATGTCCTTCAATAGGGTTGGGAAATTTTCTACCATTATTTCTTCAAATATTCCTTCTGCCCCTTTTCCCTTCTCTTTTCCTTCTGGGACACCCATAACATGTATGTTTGCACATGTTTTGCTGTCATTTAGTTCCCTGAGATCTTCTTCCCTTTTTTTCCATTCTTTTCTTCTTCTGTTCTTTGGTATGTTCACTTTCAGAGGCCATTTCTTCAAGCTCACCAATCCTTTCTTCTGCCTCCTCAAATCTGCTATTATATGATTCCAATGTTTTTTTTAATTTCATTTGTTGCACCTTTCATTCCCATAAGATCTGCTATTTTTCTATTTATGCTTTCAAATTCTTCTTTGTGCTCATCCAATGTCTTCTTAATGTTCTTAATCTCTTTAGCCATCTCATTGAATTTATTAAGGAAATTTGAACACCTATGATTAGCTGTCTCAACTCCTTTATGTCATTTATGTCTGGAACCTTATCTTGTTCCTTTAGCTGGGTCATATCTTCCTGTTTATGGTGTGGATTGTAATTTTTTGTTGGTGTCTTGCATCTGGCTTACTAGAGTATTTATTCTGGGTGCAGTTTTTCTTTTTAATTCAGGGCTCCCTACCCTTTCTTCCTTGTTGGTTGTGCAGCAGGAGCCAAGAATGTAGTTGGTGCTACAAACTTTGGAGGCTCAAGCTGCCCTCATTGCCCAGGGACCGATGAAGCTTCTCCATACTTTCTTCTTTGCCAGGGGTAGGGACAGAGTCACAGCTGTGTGAATAATCCAAGTCATGAAGGCCTAGACTGTCATTGCTCAGAGAGACTGATGAAGATTCCTGCCCCTTTCTCCCCTTCCTGGGGTGGGGATGGAGCTGCAGGTGTGGGGAACAATCTATGCAGTGCAGGTCCAAGATGACCACAGTTGCCCCAGTAGACTTCTGATTATTCAGTCTGTTCCAGCCAAATAAACCTGCAGTTACCTGGATAGGCTGGTGCAGGAACTGCCAGCCTTCTCCCTACCAGAGGTGGGGCAAAACCTTAGGCTAGGGCTGCAGGACAATTTGGGTGAAAAAAACTGGTTCCTACCATCACTGTGATTTTTGGTCAGCCTGGCTTCCCCTCATGCTGGGAGTGGAGTAAAAAATGTGGCCACCAGCCTCTCTCCAACCTGGACAGGTTCATACTCTAGCTGTTCCTAGGGCTGTAGTACAGCCAGTCGAATTCACCAATGAGTAGCTGAAATCTGTGGCCAACCATCTATCCTGCCCCAATTTTGGGGAAATGGAGCTTCAAATTCAGGCCACAGAATAGCTCCTGAGGTGGCCTGTGCTGCCAAAGTAGTTAATGGCCAGCCTCCATGGCTTGGCCAGTAATTTCCCAGAGAGGCTGGTGTAGGTCCCCCTAACTTCCTCCCTGCCAGAGGTGGGGTTGGGGCTTAGGCTAGAGCTGCAATTTGATCTGGATGGAAAGAAGCCATTCCTACCAGCACTGTGATTTTCAGTCTACCCTGCTTCCCCTTGTGCCAGGTGCAGTGATAAGATGGTGGCTACTGGCTTCTTTCTTACTTGGACAAGTTCAAACTTTAGCTGTTCTTAGGATTATACTTTAGCCCACTGAATTTACTCATCAGTAGCTGAAGTTGGTGCCCAACTGTCTCTTCCTCCCCTGTTTTAGGGAAGTGGAGCTTCCCTAAAGAACAGCTCCAAGGTGGCTTGTGCCTCAAATGGAGGATGGGCACTGGCCTCTGTGGCTTAGGAGTGCTCTACTTATGAATCTTCTCTGCAGATGGGCAGTCTCCTCCTTCCATTCCTTCAAGGATGTTGCAGGATGCTCTTCTGGGCTCCTGGAGCCCTGAAACAGGTACTTCAGCTAGCTCCAGATAGCTCTGGGTGTTTACTAACTGCCCTATAGGAGGTGCTGACTCTAGGAGCTACTTACTCCACCACCATCTTGCTGGTTGTCTTACCCACATTTTTTTGTGATAGTTTGAGATTATTTTTGTGACTCTCGAAAAGAGAAAGTTATGTTGTAAACTAATCTGTTCATCTGGGTATGATACCCTTTGATTGTATTACATTCAGATGAGATATCCTTGATTAAATTACCTGTTAAGAATATTATTTTGATTTGACCATGTCAGTAAGGTGTGACTCAGGTTGAGTTCCCACCCCCTTGGTGGGCTGATATCAATAGACACTCATTTAAGAAGATGCTGGGAAGAGAGAAAGCTCTGTCATGTTTGATCCTGGGGTTCCTGGGGAGAGATGAGCCAGTCATCTGATAGTTCTCAGGTAATCAGTTGAGAAGGTCCGGAAAGAAGTGAGCCCTATGCCAGAGGCTGATACAGGAAGCCCTGAGAGATAAGTCCTATGCCAGCCTAGAGCTGAGATTGGGAAGAACCTGGGCCCACAGATCCTTAACAGGAAGAGGAAGCTCAGGAAGGAGAGAACACACAGAGATCAATGACCAGTTTGCTTCAACATGTGATAACTGATTTTGGTTAGAAAGCAACCTTCAGCTGGACTCTTTAGAGCCTCGTAACTCTAAGCTTTAACCCCAAATAAATACCCATTATAAAATCCAACAGATTTCTGGTACTTTGCATTGGCACCCCTTTATCAGATCAATACATTTTCGAATGCCAGCTTTGCTAGATACAGAGTTCTTGGTTGGTAGTTTTTTTCTTTTAGCACCTTAACTATGTTATACCACTCCCTTCTCACCTCCATGGTTTCAGATGAAAAATCAGTGCTTATTCTTATCAAGCTTCCTTTGATAAGATTTTCTCTTGCTACTTTCAGAATTCTCTCTTGAGCATACGAAAATCTTGGAGCCACGTCAACACTGGCTGGCATCTTTCCTTTTCCTGAGAGCTGGCTGAGATCCACTCTGTCCTCCCTATCTTTCTGCACCCCCTCCTTTCTCCCCCTGAGTTGACTAGTGCCAGTCCAACACCTACCCCAGCTCCTCGACCTCAATAGCCCACAGCTCCCCCACCTCAATAGCCTGCTGGGCATGAGGATGCACCCCTGGTTACCAGGGGCTTTCCTAACTCTCAGAGTGAGCTGAGCCCTGGTATTCCAGCCAAATCATTTCCCCAGCTTCCCTCTCCCTCTGAGCTACCTATGTGCTGTTTTGAGTGCTCTATCTCCCGTGGCTTCCCTCTCTCCTAACCAACTGGGTTCCCCCCTATAGTGGCCCTAATTGCCCCTGTGGTCTTGCAGTTTCCCTTCCACCAGGTAAACCTGCCTACCTTCTTACAGTTTCTGGAGGAGGAGGGCAGCCTGCCATTCCCTACTCTGCCATCTTGGATCTAAACCAATGGGTTACAGGAGTGACCAAGCCTGCTACCTTTTAATATATCTATCTTTATGCTAGTACCATGCTGCTTTTACCACTGTAGCTAAGTAATATGATTTAAAGTCAGGAAGTGAAAGTCCTTAAACTTCTATCTTCTTTTTAAAGACAGTTTTGGCAATTCAGGGCTCCTTACCCTTCCAAATAAATTTGATAATTTGCTTCTCCATTTCCAAAAAAAAAAAGGTGTTGGGATTTTTATAGGGATTGCATTGAATCTGTAAATCATTTTGGGTAGAATTGGTAAATCATTTTGGTAGAATTTAAGCCTTCCAATACATGAACATGCAATGTCCTTCCATTTATTTAGGTCTTCTTCGGTTTCTTTTAGCAATGTTTTTTCATTTTCTGAATACAAGTCCTTCATGCCCTTAGTTAATTTTATTCCTAAATATTTTAGTTGTTATTATAAATGGAATTTTTTCTGACTTCTTCCTCAGATTGCTCATCAGTGGTATATAGAAACACAACTGATTTTTGTGCATTAATCTTGTATCCCATCACTTTGCTGAACTCCTCTATTAGTTCTTTGTTGTGGATTTTTTGAGATTTTTTAGATATAGGATCATACCATCAGTAAATAGTGGAAGTTTTACTTCTTCCTTTACTATTTGGGTATCTTTTATTTCTTTATCTTGCCTAATTGCTCTAGCTAGAATTTCTAGCCCAATATTGAATAACAGTGGTGACAGTGGATATCCTTGTACTGTTCCTGATCTTAGCAGGAAAGCTTTCAGTCTTTCACTGTTGAGGACAATGTTAGCTGTGGGTTTTTCGTTTATGAAGTTTATTATGTTGGAAAGCTCCCTTTTATTCCTATCTTTCAGGGTTTTTTTTTTTTTTTTTTTTTTTAATCGAGAAAGGATGCTGTATTTTTTCAAATGCCTTTTCTGAGTCAATTGAGATGCTCATGTGATTTTTCTTCTTCAGTTTATTAATATGGTTTATTCCACCAACTGATTCTCTTGTGTTGAACTACCCTTGCATACCTGGGATTGTGTGTATAATTCTTGGTGGTGTACAATATTTTTAATGTGCTTTTGGGTTCAGTTTGCAAGTATTTTGTTAAGGATCTGTGTATCTATATTCATTAGAGAACCTGGAAAATAAAATTTTTTTTGTAGTCTCTTTATCTGGTTTTGATATTAGGGTGATGTTGGCTTCATAAAGTGAGTTTGGCAGTATTCCTTCCTGTTCAACTTTTTAGGTTTTTGTGTGTGTCTGTGTGTGTGTGTTCAATTTTTTGGGAGAGCTTGAGCAAGATTGGTATTAGATCATCTTTGAATGCTTGGTAGAATTCTCCTGTGAAGCCATCTGGTCCTGGGCTTTTAGTTCTAGTAACTTTAGGGAGGCTTTTTTTCCCAAAGTTTCAGAAAACTTTATTAATATGAAAAAATTGCATGATTAGAAAATAACACAGCAAAAAATTGAATTCTGGTCTGCTTGTCTGCCAAGCTTAAATCCTAGGTTTTAGCTTACATCAAACATCAGAGGTCCCAACCTGTTATCAAAATCTCCCATTCTTCTAGTTTGTTCACACCAATATTCCCCATATACAGATTCTTTCTACAGAGACCTTAAGAACACTCATGCCCCTTGCCAAAGCCTCTATCCCTCCTCACTTTTACTGCCCAGTTTAATCTGCAGTTACTGGTATCAACATATACTTATCAAGACCAGCATTTTCTTCTTATGTTCCTATGATGATTTACCACATACACTGATGAAAACCCCAATAGTCCCTGACTCCAAATATTTGCAATTTGTCATCAAACAGCACATGACTAAAATATTGGTCTTCATCTAAACAAAGTCATAACTACAGGTGGTTTTCAAATATATCTGACAACCCTACAATGTCTTGCTAGTTAAATCATACTTTCATGCTCCACAAGCACTTAAAATTTTCTTTTTGGGAGGACTTTGATGACTTTCAATCTCTTGTGATTAGTTTGTTGAGTCTTCTATTTCTTCTAGGGACAGTGTAGGCTGTTCATGTCTTTCTAGGAATTTGTCCATTTTGTCTACTTTGTCTAATATGTTGGCATTCAGTTGTTCATAGTATCCTTTAATGAGCCCTCTTATGTCTGCAGGGTCAGTGGTAATATCCCCCCTTTCGTTTCTGATTTCATTTATTTTCATCTTCTCTCTTAGTTTCTTTGTCAGTGTAGAAATGTTTGCTGATTTTGTTGAACTTCTCAAAGAACCAATTTTTGGTTTTGTTGATTCTCTATTTTTTTTGTGGTTGCTGTTGTTCTCAATTTCATTTATTTCTGCTCTATCTTTATTATTTCTTTTTTCAGCTTGTTTTGGAATTGTTTGCTGTACTTTTTCTAGTTCCTCCATGTGTGCAGTTAGTCTTTGATTTTGGCTCTTTCTTCATTTTCAGTGCAAGCATCAGGGCTATACATTTCCCTCTCTATTTCCTTTGCTGTATTCCATGGATTTTGATATGTTTTGTTCTCATTTTCTTTCATCTCAACACATTTACTGATATCTCTTGCAATTTATTCTTTGACCCTCTGATTATTTAAGAGTGTGTTGTTTAATCTCCTTATATTTGTGACATTTTCCTTTTTCCTTCCATTTTTATTTCCAACATAATTCCATTATGATCAGAGAAAGTGCTTTGTATAATTTCAGTCTTTTAAAATTTATTGAGACCTGTCTTATGGCCCAACATATACTCCATCCTGGAGAAGGAGAATGTATATCTTGCTGTTTTGGAGTGTAACACTCAATAAATGTCTGTTAGGTATAGCTCATTTGTCATATTATTCAAGCTCTTGGTTTCCTTATTTATCCTTTGTCCAAATGTTCTATCCAATGCTGAGAGTGGTTTATTGAAGTCTCCAACTATTATTGTAGAGGTTTCTATTTCTCCCTTTAATTTTGCCCATGTGTGCCTCATTTTTCTTGGGGCTCCCAGAATAGATGCATAAATATTATAGTTATTTCTTCTTGGTGAATTTCCCCTTTTATTAATATATAGACTTCATCTTGTTTAGCAGTTTTGCATTCAAAGTCTATTTTGTCTGATATTAGTATCATTACTCCAGATCTTTTTTAGTGACTATTTGCATGGAATATCTTTTTCTAATCTTTCACTTTCAGCCTGATATCTAAGGCGAGTCTCTTGTAGACAACATATGGATGGATCATATTTATTTATCCATTTTGTCATTTTATGTCTTTTGATTGGCAAGTTCAATCCATTAATGTTCAATGCATTACTGTAAAAGTATTACTTAATTTATCCATTTTATCCTTTAGTTTCTGTTGTCGTATCTTACTGTTTTCTGTCTTTTTACCCTCAAAGTTACCCTTACTAATAATCTTCATTTCTACACTCTTCTGCAAGTCTCTCCCCCTTGTCTTTTCCTTTCAGGTTGTGTAGCACTTCCATTAGGGTCTCTTGTAAATAAGGTCTTTTGGTAACATACTCTCTTAGTTTTTGTTTGTCTCTGAGGTCTTTAAATTCACCCTCATTTTTGAAGGACAATTTTGCCAAATAAAGAATTCTTGGCTGGCAGTTTTTCTCTTTTAGTACCTAAAGTATATCATACCATTTTCTTCTAGCCTCCATGGTTTTTGGTGAGAGATTGGCACTTAGTTTTATTGGCTTCCCTTGTATATGAGGCATTGTTTTTCTCTTGTTGCTTTCAGAATCATCTCTTTATCTGTGGTATTTATCATTCTGTAGAGTAGGTGACTCAGAGTAGATCTATTCAGATTTATTCTGCTTGGGGTGAGTTTTTATTCTTGGATATTTTATGTTTTTCCTAAGGATTGGGAAGTTTTCAGTCATTATTTCCTCAGATATTCTTTTCGCCCCTTTTCCATCCTCTTCTCCCTCTGGGGCACCAATAATGCATACATTTGTGCATTTCATGTTGTCATTCAATTCCCTGAGACCTTGTCCCATATTTTTCCATTCTTCCCTTTTTCTGTTCTCCTGTCTTTTCAAGTTCACATGGTTGGTCCTCCGATTCACTAATTCTGTCCTCTGCCAATTCAAATAGGCTATTATATGCCTCTAGAGTACTTTTATCTCATCCACTGTGTCTTTCATTCCCATAAGCACTGTTACTTTTATTTGAAGGCTTTCATATTGTTCTTTATGCTCACCTAGTGTCTTCTTAATATCTTTTATTTCTTTAGTCATATTTTCCTTCAACTCCTTGAATTGATTTAGGAGATTTGTGTGATTATCATTGATTAGTTGTCTTATCCCATGTCTCATCAGGATTTTTAGCTTGCTCCCTTAGCTGGGCCATCTCTGCCTGTTTTTTCATATGACTTTTGTTTTTTTGCTGATATCTAGGCATTTGATTATGTTGGTGAATTTACTTTGATGGTCAATCTCTCTCTTATCTAGTGGTTTTGTTTCACAGCTCCTCTTTGATTTTTGGTTCAACTTAGAGTAAGTCTTTAAAATTGCCCAGATAAAGGTATCAAAATAGGGCCAGGGACCTACTAATGGGGCACAGATCTGATCCAAGGGGTCTGGGATAAGAGATTCAAAAAAGCATTTTTCCTCTTGCATTTTCCCGGCCTTCCAGCAGCTGGTGCTCATGGGTTAATCTTACCATGGAGTTGTCTTTTTCAACCTCCACTAGCCTATGATTCTAGTCTTGCCAGAGCCAAGATTCAAAGTGGGCTCTGTAGGACAAACTCAGTGAAGAAAAACCATTCTCTACCCTCTTTCATACGCTTTCTCTTCTTAGGGAGGAAAACATCTGTTCACCTGTCAGTTGGTTGCAGTGAGCCATGGGTTTTATCCAGGCTGTTTGCTTGAGGGTGGGGGTGGGTACCGTTCCCAGCTATGGGGGCTAGTAACTTGTGGTTTTCACACAACTGTTTTTGTGAGACAGTTGAACCCTGCTTACTTGATTCCATCTTCTTGGAAGTCCTGACTCTCATCTTTTTAGCTTAAGCTTCTCTTTCCATCTTTTATCAACATTTATAAGATCTATACCCCTAAACCATGCCACTCTACACCTGCTTCCTGATATAGGACTACCTGATCATGACTGCATAATTCTGACTGACACCCTAGTTTCCCCTAGATCCAACCTTGACAGACAACCAAGATCTAATCCTCTTTATGGATGGGTCACATTTAAAAACTGAAGCCCAGATGGCAAGTTGGATATGTAGTAACTAACTTAACAGAGATTTTCTGAGAGCAGCCCCCTTCCTAAAGAAACTTCCACCCACCAGGAAGAATTAATAGTCTTTACTCAAGCTTCCCAAATATTTAAAGGGTTAAGAGCAAACATTTATACAAATAGCAAATATGCCTTTGTTGTAGTCCATGATTTTGGTATGCTCTGGAAACAAAGAGGATTCTTTACTTCCTCTGGAACTGCCATTAGGAGCAGAAAGCATGTAGCTAAACTATTACCAGTTCTTTGGCATTCCAAGGCTACTGCAGTTATTAAAGTTAAAGCTCACACATGTGAAATCCTCAATTCAGAGGAAAGCAAAGGGAATGACTTGGCTATCATGCTGCAGAAGCCCAAACTCTCACAAAAATCTATGGAGCTTTGTGTACTGGGTCAAGTCCTGCCTTGCAAACCCAAGGACTTAATACCAAGAATTGGCAACTCCCAAAGAGAAGGACCTAAGGAAGGAATTGGGCTGTAAAATTAAACCCTAATCAAAACATCTGGATAAGGCCTAATGACACCCAGTATTACTGGGTGCTCCAAAATTATCAATTTTCTGAGCACTTTACTCACACATCTTGAAACAGTCAAAGGATAGAAATAATGTAAAAGTACTAGTGGGGATGCTTTTATAATATCACTCACCAGGTCTTTACTTCTCAAACTTATTAACGATACAACCCAGGAAAGCCATTTAAGTTCCCCATGGGACGTTTTCCTTTACCTTCCAGGCCAAATGCCAATCTGGTTAATGGATTTTAACCAGCTTCCCCCTTGTCATAGATATAAATTTGTGCTAATAATGATCTGTAGGTTCTCTCACTAGTAAGCCTTTGCTTGTAGATAAGTTACTGTCTCCTTTGTAGCCATGAAACTGCTTGAAAATGTCATTCCAACTTGGGGCACCCTCACTGAACTTCATTGTGATCAAGGCACTCATTTTACAGAACAAAGAGTTAAACAAATATGCAGAGTCTTCCCTGTATATCAGAAGGCTGTATTGCTCATACAACCCTCAATCTTCTAGCCTGGTGGTACATACCAATGGGATAATCAAACAGCCATCAACCAAGCTTAGTGACTCTATAGAATTACACTTAGATAAACTACTTCCACTGGTCCTGCTCAAACTTTGCTCAACCCCCTTCAGAAAGTATAAACTGACACCACAAGAAATTGTTACTGGAAGACTGAAAGACCTTTACTACTTCCTCACATATTATTCACAGACCCTAACATTGTCCAGCAAGGCCTACTTAAACTTTGTGAGGCTTTAATTAACTACGCTTAAGCTTATGTTTCAGGTTGAAGAAGACTTTGAAGGAGGAGAACATCACCTGACCCCAACTGACCCCCAAAAATCTGCAGCATGGAGAGTTTGTGTTCTGGAAAAGACATCAATTAAAAAATTCTTTGGGGAGGAAGTGGACTTGGCCCAGTGGTTAGGGCGTCCGTCTACCACATGGGAGGTCCGCGGTTCAAACTCCGGGCCTCCTTGACCCGTGTGGAGCTGGCCCATGCGCAGTGCTGATGCGCGCAAGGAGTGCCGTGCCACACAGGGGTGTCCCCTGCATAGGGGAGCCCCACACACAAGGAGTGCGCCTCATAAGGAGAGCCACCCAGCGCGAAAGAAAGTTCAGTCTGCCCAGGAATGGTGCTGCCCACATGGAGAGCTGTCGCAGCAAGATGACGCAACAGAAAAAGAAACACAGATTCCCGTGCCACTGACAACAACAGAAGCGGACAAAAAGAACATGCAGCAAAATGGACACAGAGAACAGACAACTGGGGTGGGGTGGGGGGAAGGAGTGGGAAATAAATCTTTTTTTAAAAAAAATTCTTTGGAACCTCAGTGGAAGGGACCTTATTAGGTCTCCTCACCAAACTTTCTGGTATAGGTCCTTGGAGAAGCCTATCTCAACTTAAATGAGCACCAACTAACCATTAGAATAGTACAGACACTAGTGACCTCAAATTCACCCTAAAAAGAGTTTTAGGTATCCCAGAAGTAGACAACAACTGATGTGGACAGCTTTCCCCAAGAGCTATGGATCAAGAAACATGCATTCTTTCCTCTTTCTCCTTTCCTTTCCTTCTTGGTCCCTTGCCATTTGCCATCCTTTTATACAAATCATAAAAGGGCTCCCAACCTAGGAAATCTGACAAATTGCTGGGTCTGAGCTAATTTGAACTCCACAGAAGGGCCCCAGTTATTGGCTATACCCATAAACATTTAGACCTTGATATATAGAAGGTATATATTGCATAGACCAAGTATGGGAGAAAAGAGATGGTCCTCAATAGATAAATATCAGAAACATTTGCCCCACTTAAACTATCTTACTCTTGAAGAAAAGGGGGCCCCATAGCACAAATTCCCCAAACTGTAATGAATTTCTCTCATTTCATAAATAGTGATAACATAATTGGACCTTATCTAAGTACTATCCCACCCAACCTCTGTTATGGACTCTGTGTAATCAGAGAAAGGTATATGGTAACCTCTCTACAAAGACACGATAATCAAACAGGTCTCTGATGATGATGTACCTGACACTAAGATTCTGAACCAAATGAAACAGCCTTTTTAAAACATCATTGGAAACTTTTCAGGGCATTGGAACACCAGTGTCATCCTTGTCTCTAACTCTTAACAATCATACTATCTATCTAGATCAATTCTCAGCCTCACTTGGAAACAAGTCCCTAACAGTACTTCACTCCTTGTAACCAACCATTCCCACAGTCTATTATATCGACTACACCACAATGTTCATTTTTCTTACTCCACTAGACCCCTCCCCATCAATTTACAGGCTTTGCCAATAAAGATGCAAACTCCTCCATATCTGAGGATTAAGAGAGGCAAGAACAAAACTGCTGGATCATGGGTCCCACCTTAACTCTCAGTCTGGCCAGCAAAGGCTCTACCTTTCGTTGTCTGAAGAATGCCTAGGTAGCCTTCCCACCAGCCTGGAGTGGGACTTGCACAGTAATAGCCTTACTCCCTGATCTAGAAAAGAGGGGCCAATTAGAAACAAAAAATGCAGCCAACCTGGGATCATTCATTTATCAACTCAAAAACTATTTTAGAACTGAACAGGGCACTATAGAACACAGCCCATTAATGGAAAGGCCTGGTATAGGCAGGGAATTTCTGAGAAGTATATTGGTTTCATGGAATTCCTCTACTTGAAAAAGCTATCCAAAACATGTAAAAACTACTAGGGGCACCTTTAATAATACTATCAGGGCATTAGGGAACTGACAACTCAAGGTAGATAGCCAAGCGAAGGTTGTCTTACAAAACCATAGGGTACCTGATATCCTCATAACTCTGCAAGGTGAGACATGTGCTCTCTTAGGGGAGCAATGATACATTTAAATAAATCAATCTGGCAAAACTGAACAAAACATTAAGGACATCAAAGAAAAGATTCAGATATTGTAAGAACTGGGGATTTCTGGGGCTTGGGATTTATTTAGCTGGTTGAATCTTAGATCTTGAGGAGACTGGTTTAGTGGCATATTTCAAACACTATCAATCTTTTTTCCTCTTTATAATTATCATAGTATCTTTAATATGTTGTTTAGTTTCCAAAATAACAGCTATGGTTCAACAATCTCTCACTTCCAAAATTATATTGATGAATCAGGCTTTCGGTCTCGAGGCCTGTACTTATGAAGCCTTACAGGACAAAATCTCTGATAACTACCTTTGTTTACTTCAAAATACTGTTTCCCCAGAATAATATTCTTTTATTGTCTTTCAGAAAGGTTGTCACTGACCTTTGATGGAATCCATTTTCCCATGCTGCCTCAATTGGCCATAATTCCGGAACATACTCCCTCCTCCATGGGACACGACACTGGACCTTTCCAGCTACAGGGACAGCAAGGATATCCCCAGTACTTGGGACAGCACAAAATCAACCTGCTAATATCGTGATGAACAGGGCAAATATGAAAGGAACTCTAAATTACCTTTCAGTCCCTGGGTTACAAAATGCCTCCTCATGGGAAGCAGATGTGGCTCAAGTGATAGGGCCTCTACCTACCATGTGGGAGGACCCGGGTTTGATCCCTGGGGCCTCCAACTGAAAAAGAAGAAAAGAGAGCATGCCTGCATGGTGAGCCAGTGCCCATGTGGTGAACCGAGTGCCCGTGCAGTGAGCCGAGGGCCCACGTGGTGAGCTGAGTGCCCACATCAGTGCCTGTGTGGAGAGCTGAGTGCCCACCTGAGTGCCCGCATGGCAAACCGAGTGCCCATGTGGTGAGCCAAGTACCTGTGTGAGTGCCTGTATGGTGAGCTGAGTACCCACGTGGTGAGCCAGGGTCTGCATGGTGAGCTGAGTGCCCACATGGTGAGCTGAGTGCCCACATGGTGAGCCGAGTGCCCATGCTAGTGCCTGCATGGCAAGCCGAGTGCCCACACGGTGAGCCAGTGCCCATGCGGTGAGCCAGTGCCCACACAAGCGAGTCATGCAGCAAGGCGATGGTGCAACAAAAGAGAGATGAAGGGAAGAGTCAAGGTGAAGCACAGCAGAGACCAGGAACTGAGGTGGCGCAATTGACAGGGAACCTCTCTCCACATCAGAGGCCCCAGCATCGATTCCAGTGAATCTTAGAGGAGAAAAACGAGAAGAGAAGACAAAAAAAGAAATAGATACAGAAGATCACACAGCAAATGAACACAGACAGCAAAAAAACAGCAGGGCGGGGACAGGGGAAGAAAAGGGAAAAAAATGCCTCCTCACAAAGGAGGCACATAAGGTGGACAACCTACGTTGAGGTAATCCACTTTAGGAATGCACAGCTTGGAGAACAGGATATAGGATAAGAAAAGGAGGCCTGCACTCTGACCAGTCAGTCTCAGACAAGTTTCCTTCTGCCTCCATGTTCCAATAAGCCACTAGAACAGAACTCTTCTGTCAACTGCTTTTCCCCACCCCCGTTTTTTAAATAATATACATTCTCAATGTCCCCCAAATACTTTGAAGCACTTGCTTTTTCTTGGTGTTGCCCAATTCATAAATTGTTATACTGTTAACAAATATGTTCTCTTTCTATTTGTGGTAGCAGTTCTTTTGAGGCAGGTCACAGCTTGAAGTTCTATGTTGTAATCCTCTAAACACAAAGAAAAGCATGGGTTTATTAGAGTTCACACTATGGAAATCTGACAGCTTTAACGACTTTAAAAGATACTGAATCAACTACTATAAAAAGAAAACACTCTGACAATTTTTTTTTTATTAGAGAAGTTGTGGGTTAACAGAAAAATCATGCATAAAGTACAGGGTTCCCACATTCTACCCTATTATTAACACCTTACATCGGTGTGGTACAGTTATTACAATTGATGAAAGCGCTATTAACCAATGTCCTTGTCTGACAATTTTAATTCATATAGTATTTCAACTTAAGAGGCTATTTGGTGATTTATGAAGGGCATGTTTGTGGGCTGGGATTTGCAGAATTTCTGCATGAAATGTGAAATTGTGCTCAGAGTCCTTGTACCTTCAAAGGCCAAGAAGTTTGGCTATAAGTACATTCAGCATTTGGTTTGGAAACATATGAAAGAAACAGTGTGTTCATTAAGAACATACTTTAACTATCAATTCACTTCGATGCATTGATTTAATGTTTTATTTTCTATGTATTATTTATGTATGACTGCACTGGAGGTGTTCACCTCAGAGTTTTAGAAACTCCTCAAGAGTTGAGGTTATCGTCATGATACTGTCAGCAATTAGTAGACAATGAAGGCAACTTGACTTTTTAACTTTTTTAAATGCCAAGGCTGATTAACTCAGTGAAATATCCTCAATTCTATTTGATAATGTCTGAACTGTGAACTGAAAAAATAAGACAAAAATAAGAACAAAATAAATATAGCATAGACGTTGCTTCTTAAAATGGCTACCCAATTCATACTATATAGTATTCAAAGAACAGGAAATGACAACCAAATAAAGAGAAAATTTAAAGACACGAAATAGTTGGAGAAGAGAGATATACACAGATTTAGCTAGACCTAATTGCAAAGTTGTATGTGAGCAAGTATGAGATTGCTTGGTATATACTTGAGTATACAATACTAAAGAGATGATGAACAGCTAACTGTCATCCCTGGGCAAGTTATGATCCCTCTTTCTTCTTTAGGCACCTCCTTCCACATCAACACTCTTCTTACTTTCTGGGAAGTTGCTCTCCAGGAGGCCCCAGCACAAACTGATCCTATTCAAGGGAGGCCTTCAGGATCCAAGACTTTCTCCTATATCCCCTTTGGAACAAGCATTGTTTTATCCTCTTTTGAGACCAAAGTATCAACTATGCTTTAACGTTTATAAAATAAAACAGAAGATGAGTTTGACAGGTCAAGTGAACTTTGGAGTCTGTTGAATCATTCCATACAAACAATTTTGTTTCCTGCCTGCTGGTTCCATCTGCAACTGAATAAAGAGAAGAGTAAGAGGTACTTCTAAGAAACTGAAAGAGTATACCAACAAGAAACCTCCCCTTCAAGAAATTCTAAAGGGAGTTCTGCAGGAAGAAAGGAAAAAACAGGAAAGGCAAAGTTGGAGGAGAGTATAAGACCAACAACAACAACAAAAAAGACCAAAAAAATATACAAACAAAATATGACAAACACAAATCCAATCAAAATATAGCTAACACAAATAATTCCTTGATAGTAATAACACTGAATGTCAACGGATTAAACTCACCTATCAAAAGATTCAGACTGGGACATTGGATAAGGAAATATAACCCATCCATATGCTGTCTACAAGAGACACATCTTAGACCCAGAGACGCATGGAGATTGAAAGTGAATGGCTGGAAAACAATCATACAAGCTAACAATAACCAAAAAAAGGCAGGAGTAGCTATATTAATATCAGACAAAATAGACTTTAAATGTGAAACAATTGTGAGAGACAAAGAAGGATACTACATTTTAGTGAAAGGGAAAATCTGTCAAGAAGATCGAACAATCATAAATATCTATGCCCCTAACAAGGGTGCCTCTAAATACGTCAGGCAAACGCTGGAAAAACTAAGTGAAAGAATAGATACATCTACAATTATAGTGGGGGATTTTAATACACCACTATCAACTCTGGACAGAACATCTCAAAAGAGAATCACCAAAGAAACAAAACATCTGAATAGTATATTAGAGGAGCTCGATCTAATAGACATATATAGATCGCTACACCCAAACACAGCAGGATATACATTTTTCTCAAGCGCACATGGATCATTCTCCAAGATAGATCATATGCTAGGCCACAAAGAAAGGCTGAACGAATTCAGAAAGATTGAAATCATACAAAACATTATCTCTGACCACAGTGGAGTCAAGCTGGAGATTTGCAAGGGACAGAAGCCCAGATTTCACACCACGATTTGGAAATTAAACAGCACACTCTTAGAAAAACAGTGGGTCAAAGAGGAAATCTCAAAAGAAATCAATGACTACCTTGAAACAAATGATAATGATAACACAACATACCAAAATTTATGGGATGCAGCAAAAGCAGTACTGAGAGGGAAGTTTATAGCCATAAATTCATATATCAAAAAAGAAGAAAGAGCAAAAATCGAAGAACTAACTGCACATTTGAAGGAATTAGAAAAACAACAACAAAGTAACCCAACAGGAAGAAGAAGGAAGGAAATAACAAAGATAAGAGCAGAACTAAATGAAATAGAAAATAAGAAAGCACTTGAACAGATAAACAAGACCAAGAGCTGGTTTTTTGAGAAGATTAACAAAATTGACAAACCTTTAGCAACACTAACAAAGAAAAAAAGAGAGAAGATGCAAATACACAAAATAAGAAATGAGAAAGGCGATATCACCACTGACCCAACAGAAATAAAGACTATCATAAGAGGATATTTTGAAAAACTATATTCCAACAAAAGTGACAATCTAGAGGAAATGGACAAATTCCTAGAAACACATAAGCAGCCCATATTGACGAAAGAAGAAATTGATGATCTTAACAAACCAATCACAAGCAGAGAGATAGAATCAGTTATCAAAAAACTCCCAACTAAGAAGAGCCCAGGGCCAGATGGCTTCACAGGTGAATTCTACAAAACATTCCGGAAAGAACTGACACCAATCCTGCTGAAACTATTCCAAAACATCGAAACGGAAAGAACATTACCCAACTCCTTCTATGATGCCAACATTACCCTAGTACCAAAGCCAAACAAAGACATCACAAGAAAGGAAAATTACAGACCAATTTCTCTGATGAACCTAGACGCAAAAATACTTAACAAAATACTTGCTAATCGTTTTCAACAATACATTAAACGTATTATACACCACGACCAAGTGGGATTCATCCCAGGTATGCAAGGATGGTTCAACATAAGAAAATCAATCAACGTAATACACCATATAAACAGATTGAAGGAAAAAAATCACATGATTATATCTATTGATGCAGAAAAAGCATTTGACAAAATACAGCACCCTTTCTTGATAAAAACACTCCAAAAGATTGGAATACAAGGGAATTTTTTGAACATGATAAAGAGTATATATGAAAAACCTAAAGCCAATATTGTTTACAATGGAGAAATCCTAGACTCCTTCCCTCTAAACTCAGGAACAAGACAAGGATGCCCACTGTCTCCGCTCCTATTTAACATTGTCTTAGAAGTACTTGCACGAGCACTGAGGCAAGAACCAGAAATAAAAGGCATTCAAATTGGAAAGGAAGAAGTCAAAATTTCATTATTTGCAGATGACATGATCCTATACATAGAAAACCCTGAGAGATCTACAACGAAGATTCTAGAACACATAAATGAGTTTAGTAAAGTCGCAGGTTATAAGATCAATGCGCAAAAATCAGTAGCATTTCTGTACACCAATAATGAGCAAGATCAGGAGGAAATCAAGAAACAAATACCATTCACAATAGTAAATAAAAAAATCAAATACTTAGGAATAAATTTAACTAAAGAGGTAAAGAACTTATACAACGAGAATTATACAAGATTGTTCAAGGAAATCAAAGAAGACCTAAATAAATGGAAGACTATTCCTTGTTCATGGATAGGAAGACTGAACATTATTAAGATGTCTATCCTACCAAAATTGATCTACACATTCAATGCAATCCCAATAAAAATCAACGCAGCCTTCTTTAAGGAACTAGAAAAACTAACTATGAAATTTATTTGGAAAGGAAAGAGACCCCGAATAGCCAAAGACATACTGAAAAAGAAAAACGAAATTGGAGGAATCACACTACCTGACTTCAAAACATACTATAAAGCTACGGTGGTGAAAACAGCATGGTATTGGCATAAGGAAAGACACATAGACCAATGGAATCGAATTGAAAGCTCTGATATAGAACCTCACATATATAGCCACATAATATTTGATAAAGCCACCAAACCCTCTCAATTGGGAGACAGTGGCCTATTCAACAAATGGTGTCTGGAGAACTGGATAGCCATATGTAGAAAAATGAAAGAGGATTACCATCTCACACCTTATACAAAGATCAACTCAAGATGGATCAAAGACCTAAATATAAGAGCCAAGACCATAAAAACCTTAGAAAGCAGTGTAGGGAAACATCTACAGGACCTTGTAATAGGAAATGGAATTATGAATATCTCACCAAAAGCACGAGCAGCAAAAGAACTAATAGAAATGGGACTTCCTCAAAATTAAAGCCTTCTGCACCTCAAAGGAGTTTGTCAAGAAAGTAAAAAGGGAGCCCACACAGTGGGAGAAAATATTTGGCAATCATATATCTGATAAGAAACTTATAACTTGCATATATAAAGAACTCCTATATCTTGAAAATAAAAAGATAAACAACCCATTTAAAAAATGGGAAAAAGACTTAAACAGACACTTCTCCGAAGAAGAAATACAAATGGCAAGAAAGCACATGAAAAAATGTTCCAAATCTCTAGCTATCAGGGAAATGCAAATCAAAACTACAATGAGATACCATCTTACACCCATAAGATTGGCAGCTATGAAAAAAACAGAAGAATACAAGTGCTGGAGAGGATGTGAAGGAAGGGGAACACTCATCCACTGCTGGTGGGAATGCAGAAGGATCCAACCATTCTGGAGGACAGTATGGCGGTTTCTCAAAAAACTAGCCATAGATTTGCCATATGACCCAGCAATACCACTGCTGGGTATATACCCAGCAGAACTGAAAACAAGGACACAAACCGATATATGTACACCAATGTTCATAGCAGCATTGTTCACTATTGCCAAAAGTTGGAATCAACCCAAATGCCCATCAACAGATGAGTGGATCAATAAAATGTGGTATATACACACAATGGAATACTACTCGGCTGTAAGAACACACTACAAACACATGTGATAACATGGATGAATCTTGAGAACCTTATGTTGAGTGAAGCAACCCAGACATTGAAGGACAAATACTACATGACCTCAATGATATGAAATAAACAAGCTGCCCTAGATAGCAAGAGACTGAACGATAGGCTTACAGGAAATCGGAGGGTGGAGGAAGTATATGAGCCGATGTCTGCAGGGGTGGAACTTAAGACGAGATGGTGGTAAGTATGAACACAAAGAAGAGATAAAATGGGGGCAAGGGGTTGCCTTTGGTTGGGGCTTTACGGGTTTGAGGGTGGCTGGGGAGGGACGGTTGGGTAATGTTGCCCAAAAGTGGGGGGAGGGAGGGGTAGCATACTAACACAGGAGAGGGTTAGGAGATGGTGGAGAGTAAAATGCTGAGAAAATAATATCAAAATATAATAAAGAGGGTTACCTGTTTAGAATGCTCGGAGGGGAGGGTCTGATGCAGGACGGGCTCCTGGGGAATGTCTAAATGCTCATTCTGCCAGAGTGGGTGACACCATGGGGTAGAATCCCAAGTAGTGAGAGTGGGGGTGGACCCACATCCTGGGGAGGACTAATGCCACCAAATAGAGGGAACTCTATCCCTCGAGAGAAAGGGTGGCTCCCAGGGCATTGGGGCAGATGAGCAAGTTAGGCCCTAAACACTATTCCATCTATCTCTGGAAGTGGCTCCTCAGGAAATGGAGGTTGACTGTCACTGTGGGCACCAAGGTGGAAGGGAAAATGGACGTTAAATGTGTGGAACCAAAGTAAATGGGGGGCAAGGGAGGAGTTTCTTGAGAGTACACAAGGATGGATATAAAACATGTAATATTACACCATAACATATAGGAGACGACAGACTGATAATGTAAACCATAATGTAAAACATAGGAGAACTAAAAATGTAAAGAACTGTGTATCCTAAAGTATGCACCATAATGTAAGCACAGATATTACCATGTTAGAAAGCTAATATCTCAGACTCTGTACATCACCTTAAGTAAATATGATGTGAATAGGGTGTAAGAGTATCGCTGTGGAAGAAAAAATGTGTTGTGGTGGATGTATGGGAGTGCTGTATATTATATATATGCATTGCTGTGGTCTAGGACTCCTATGAAGAAACACTGAATAATTAGGGGGGGGGGGGGAAAAGGATAGGATGTGGAATTTTTTCAAGTCAACATTCTTTATCTAAGTTCTTTATCTAACTTTATCCAAGTTCTTTATCTATCCTTTAAACCCATCGCTATATGCCATTCCCTAGTAAGGGACCATGACATTATATTGGGCTTCAAATTTCGGGGAGTTCTGGATCACAGAGTGTTTCAACAATGGCAATGGAGGGATACTGGTATGGGATACCAATGACAGGTGATATATGGCTGACAGGGAGCTGTACAGAACATATGTCCAGGGTGCATGGTAATGATTGGATATACTCATAGTGGCAACAATTAAAAACCCAGCAGGGGGGGGTACTGGGTTCCTGGCCAGTGGTGCTCTGTCATGGTCCCTAGGGGAGCAGCGATAGTCTCCCAGGTACAGCGGCGGGGACCGGGAGGGAGTGAGGGTTCAACAGTGAGCCCCTGATGCTAATGACTATGCTTGTGAGCTGATAAACCTAAAATAAGAACAAGGCCTAGAGCAACATTGTGCCTGGGAATTTCCTCCTGTCAGCCTTCATGTTACTCAAATGTGGCCAGTCTCGAAGCCAAACTCAGCATGTAAATGCAATGCCTTCCCTCCAGCGTGGGACATGACACCCGGGGATGAGCCTCCCTGGCAACGAGGGACCACTATCAAATACCAACTGATGATGCAACTGGAAAAGGACCTTATATGGAAGGTTCAAATGCGGATCAGCAGAATATCCATGTCTACATAAAATAACATGACTTTAAAATGCTGTTTGACCTAAAGTAAGGGGGAAATGGAAAGGAGAAATGAGTTTATATGGCTACGAGTTTCTAAAAAAGAGTCTGGAGGCTGGCAGAAGGATTGCCCTCATGCACAACTGAGCAGAGTCAGAGAGACAGATAAAGCAGATACAACCCCCAGATATTGGTTCCTATGAAGGCTAAAGAGACCCATGAGAGTTATGGTCATGGCCGATGGGGTTTACTACCAGGGCAGATGGCCCCTCTCTGGAAATGGTGTTTATGTGTGATGAATCTGGACTTAGATGGGATCTCCCTTCATAAGACTTTCATACTAATCTGCTGGAGGTGCAGTTAACGTTGGGGTTTAAGATATAGTTAGGGGATTTGAATCTCTGGACTGATAATGTGATAGCCAGGTCCTGAGCCTCAACAGACTCCAGCACCTACAATCTGATTTATTGGACTTACCACACTCAGCTAAGATGGAGTTGAAGAAGGACAATCACCACACCATGGAGCCTAGAGTGATTACAACTGAAAATGGGAGGATGGCAGCCAGCATCCATGTGGAATCTGAGCCTCCTCTTGACATAGAGGTGCAATGGACACAACCAATCCAATGTCCACATAGAAGAGGTGGCATTGGATTGGGAAAAGTGGACATGGTGGACGATGGGTATGGGGAAGGGCAGGAAGAGATGAGAGGTGGGGGCGTATTTGGGACATGGAGCTGCCCTGGATGGCGCCTCGGGGGTGATCACCGGACATCGTGGATCCTCACAGGGCCCACTGGATGGAATGGAGGAGAGTATGGGCCATGATGTGGACCATTGTCTATGAGGTGCAGAGGTGCCCAAAGATGTACTTACCAAATCCAATGGATGTGTCATGATGATGGGAACGAGTGTTGTTGGGGGGGGAGAGGGGGGTGGGGGGGTGGGGTTGAATGGGACCTCGCATATATATTTTTAATGTAATATTATTACAAAGTCAATTAAAAAAAAAAAAAAAAAGAAAATATAGGGAATTCCCATATACCCAATGCCCTCCCCCTTTTCTACTCTCCCATATTAATAGTATTTTACATGCAGATAATAAATTTGTTACATCTGCTGTACAAATATTGAAGCATTGATACTAACCCTGGCCAGTAGTTTACATTATGGTTTACATTTTGAACCTTATATTTCTATAAGTTTTGGTGAATTTTAAAACGGCCTATATCCATTATTGCAAGATCGTTCAGAATAATTGTAATGTCTTAAAAATGCCTTATGTTCTATCTATTCTATTCTTCCCTAGCTCTCCCCTTAGATCCTATAGTAAGCACTAAGTTTTAATTTTTGAAAAATAAGATTCATAGTTAGCTGCAATAATATTGAGAGATTGACATATTGGTCTGCTTTCTTTTATTTTCTTAAATACGTCTTTTATTTTTTTTTTAATACTTTGTATGTAAAATGTTAAACAAAACTATTTAAGGGATTCCCATACACCCCACAGCACACATCTCCCATCCTTCCCTGCATTAGCAACTTCTTTAATTAGTGTGGTACATTCACTGCAATTTATCAACACATTTGGAGCATTTCTGTTAATCATGGATTATATTTTACATTGTAGTTTATGCTTGTTCCCTTTTAATTCTTTGGGTTATGGTAGGATATATAATGGCCTGTATCTGCCATTATAATATCTTTTAGGACAATTTTAAGTCCTACTTGGGGCAGTATCTACTTTGGCAGTCTAAGAGATTCTGCTGATGTGCGCATAAGGCTTACTCTGAGATGATCTTCCAACTCACTTGAAATCTCTTATTCATATCAATTCATTTGTCCTTGCCATTTCTCCCTTTTATTCAAGGTCTCTTTCCAGTTGCATTGCTAGTAATCCATTGATGCCAGGGAGGCTCATTCCTGGGAGTCATGTCCCACACTAGGGAGTAGTTAATGCATTTATGTGATGAGTGTGTCTTAGAGAGAGGCCTCATTTGAGCAACATGGTGGCTCTCAGGAGGTAACTCTTAGGCACCCTACAGCACTAGACTAAGTTCCAAATTCAAAGGTGAGGTTTCATAAGCATAATCATCCACATCAAGGGCCCATCAATGGACCATCCTCCTTCACTAGTCATTGCCCTGCACTTGGGGGATTGTTGGGGTTCCATTAGAGAATGTGGCAGAGCTCCCCAGGATGGGAATTCTTTTTTATTTTATTTTAATTTTTTGAGTTAGGCCAGTATGTTATTAATGTAGGGAGGGAAGGGAAATGGGAATAAACAGATCATGAATCCCAGGTGGAGAGGAAAGAGCTGAAAAGTGATAAAGTGAATTTAACTACACATTACAATTCCCCAATATAGATTATAAATGCTCAGGTTTTACTTGAATGCTGACTATGGCAGGGGAAGAACAGAGATTAGGCCACAGAAGGCAGGAAAGGGTGTCCAAAGGTGAGAGACACAGGATGGGAATTCAATATTCTTTTAGTTATTGTATGACTCTCCTCCCACTGTGACAATGCCCCATGAATATCTGAACACATTTATATATCTTTTATGTATGCCCTGGTGAAATTCCTTCCATATATCCCCCATCACTGACCCAAACCAATGAATCTCCCCTGCCACTGTTGTAACCCTACTGTGAAGCAAAATTCCTTATAAATGAAAACAAGAATATAACCTAATACAATTAGTAGAAAAATGAAATTTTAATGATAGGTTTAAACATAAAAAATAAACTACAAAATAATTTAGAAAACTTAAAAGTAAAATAAAATAAAAATTTTGATATTAAAACAAAACAAAAAAAAAAGAGGTACTTCTAAAGAATTGTTCTTACATATGAGACACAGGAGTAACACTGAGGCTCCAGTCTTCAGGGATGTGAAGTCTTTAGAGACAAGGGTAAGGAAAGTAAGGCTCTCACCTCAGGCACAAAATTTATGGGGGTGCCAAAAAACCAAGAACTAAGATGAATTTTTAAACTCAGTATTTTTAAAAATAAAAATTAATGCAAAAATATCCAAGATGAACAAATCACTGAAATTTTAAATAAAGAAGATGAGTATTACTCATTTTTCCTTTTACCTCAAGCTCTAAAATAACACCACATACCAAGCTTACTGGTTCTGTCTTTCAAAAATGTGTTCATCATGGATTTTCTTGCACTAGTTTTAATTTTTTTTAATATTGCATTAAAAATATTGTTTATCTTATTATTTTGGAGATTTTTGGTGTCCCTTTAACTTTTACACCTGCGAGGAGTGACCCACTGTATTCACTCTAGGTTGGGCCCTGATGCAGGGCCATTCATGATAAAGGGGGGAGGGGAGGGGAAATTCTGTTATGGTGGGAAAAGGGGACAAGATAATGAATATCATTTCCAATAATGTCAGAATATTAAGGTTGATCTTGCCTGGAATGAAGCACTGATAAAAGGTCAGAAAGAAAATAATAAGTCAGGGACATAGACATACATTTGGGATTTCTCATAGAGTCAAGAAGGCATCAATTAAAATGTTGAGGAAATATGCACTCCAAGACAGTATGACAGAAAGAACAAAGGGCTAAGAACTAATATGAGGAGTTACCATAAATTCTAAAGGATGGATCTTTCTCTAGTAGATAATCACTCCAAAGGCATGCCATATGCTAGAACAGTGCTTCTCAAACTTGCATATGTATCAGATCACCTGGAGTGCTTTTTGAAACACAGACGAGAAGAGGCACACCCCCAGAGATTCTATTTCAGTAGACTTGGGGTATGTCCTGAGTATTTGCATGTCTAACAAGTTCCCAGGAGATGCTTGTGTCCAAGGATCACACTTTGAAAACCACTAGACTAGAATAAATAGAATCTTTGCAACAGTGATTTATATACAAAACAATCATGCAAATGTGCAGAATTCCTATACAACACCCCCACACGCACCAACACTTTACACTGTTGTGGAACATTTGTTACAGACCATTAGATAACATCATCAGACCATCACCACTAATTATGGTCTACAGTGTACATTTGGCATATTTTTTCTATACCCCCTATTATTAACACAGCGCTTGTTTGACACTGATGCAAGAATATTACAGTATTGCTGTTAACTATAGTCCATAGGTTACATTAATTGTATTTTTCCCATGCATCTTCAAAATCTTACTACCTTGTAATAGAGATGTACATTTGTTCTAGTTAATAGAAGAACATTCTTATATTTTCACTATTAACCATAATTCTCACCTACCTCTGGGCTCACTATGTTATTCAGTTCCTAGATTATTCTCTAGCTTTCTTTCAATTAACATTCACATCCCTAGACTACCCCTCTCAGCCACAATCACATTTATAAATTAGCTGTGTTAGTTATACTCACTATAATGTTACCATCAGTTCTATCCATGTCCACTCTTTTACAGTCAAGCTAGTTAAAACTTCCACATCCATTAAGCATCAGTACGCTTTCTCAGCCCTCTGAAACAGAGTGAGTTTTTAAAATGCTTATGTAGTAGAATACTCTAAGAAATAAAATTGTATCATTTCGTGCTACTGTAACCCCTTCAGGAAAAAACAGAAGTAAATACTTCATTACCTCTCTAAGACCACAGGAGTAATGCCGATGAATGAAGTTATTTGGAGGGAGTAACAGAAAGTAGTGGGGATTGTAACCTGGAGGTCACATGCCCTATCTAAAGACACTGAAGTTCAATTGGAATAAATCGTTATAAATCATTACATGAGACAATTTGCACTTCTGACATTCTGGGCCCAACAAGAAAGTTAAACTGGATCACCTGAAAAAGAAAGGGGCTCGAACGGTTGGTGATTGAAAATTTCACAAGGAGAGTAGCCAGATCCTTGGGATATTGGTTTGAATACTGCAGCTGAGGAGGAAAAGCCGGGGTATTGGTTTGAATACTGAAGTTTCCACAAGTGGCAGAGATTAAAGCCCATTAGGATGCCGCACCTAACAGCTGGGGTGACCTTGGTAGCTTTGGCGAATGAAGGTGCCTAAATCACTTGTGCCTGGAAAAATTGGAACTGCATGAGAACTGTCCATATATGAACAAATCATTAAAACATGGGCTATGGCAGCCACGACACGCTCAGTTTGAGGAATGGCATTATCCTTCGTTTTCCCTTTTCACATAAATCTTGTTCTCACACAGCCCAAGGTTAGGGAAGAGGAACATTGCAAATCACTGAATTTGGACTTCTCATCAATCTTGGCAAATAGCTGTGTTTAATGTGATTTAGCAAAATGTAGAAATGTGACATTTCTTGCATTCCAAGTGTCATAGAGCAACCGATATATTTTGCAGTTAGAGAAGACAATTTGATAAAAGACCAGCCTCATCTGTAGCACTAGCTTGACAACTGTTGGTTTACAGAGTAATATATGGAGCCCCATCTCTCTCCCCCTACCCCAAGAATTTGCTGAGAAGCCATCAGTTTCACTTCTGCTTCCTCCAATATGAGGTGGTACAACCTGTTTTCCACACCCCAATGGGTGAGTCAGTTGAGAATTATATAACAGTTTAGAACATGCCATGCAAGTTACTAATAAGAGACATGTTTCACCGTCAGACATGGGTGCCTGATTGGATCTGAGTGGAAATAAGCTTCCAAGCCAGCTGTCTGAGATCAATTTATAGACTACATTTTGTGAAACAGGGAGAGATTCCTGTGAAAATAAAATGATCAATAAACTGAATTAAATTAGCAGAAAGACGCAGGAGCTCAAAACTAGAGGTATACATATATGCCATAACCCATCCCCACCTTCTAGAACAAGTGTCGGCCAACTACAGTGCACAGGCCAAATCCAACCTGCTGCCTGTTTCTGGAAATAAAGTTTTACTGGAACACAGTCAGGCCTACATGCCCATTCATTTACATATGGTTGCTTTAGCGCCTCAACAGTCAGTTGAGTAGTTCTGACAGACCGTGTGGCCTGCAGAGCCACCCTGTCCTTTACAAAAAAATTAATTAAAAAATAAAAAATTGCTGAGCCCTGCTCTAGAGAAAGAGAGAGAACTAAGAGACTCCCAATTCACATGTAATATGGCCCAATAGAATCTCACTTACCTCTCTAAGGACAGAATATTTCAACACCACCTGGCCGCTTGTGAGAAAGTCTGACAGAAAATATCAATGTCCCCAACCTGGCCTGGAGGAATCGGTGCCTCTCAGCTTTTTCTTAGGCTCACACTTTCATAACTGGTCTCAAACTTCAGATAATCCTATTCCTTCGGCTGATTCCAAACTGGCTGAATTAGGGTCATCATCTGCCCTTAGTTGTCCCATGCAGTAAGAAGTTGCTGTCTTTTCCTGTCTGACATTACTCTGTATAGGTAAAATAAAAATACAGGCACGTTTTTCTTCCCAGTTTCAAGCCTTCCTTCCTTAGAAATGCCTGTTCCTTCAATTGAAGTGACCTAGTGTCTTCATACTCTCTTCCTATCAACCTGCCGTCACAAAAAGCACCTGAAACTCACAGCAAAATACAAATAACATAACATTGTAAGATCACCTCTCTCAGAGGGATCTGAATTTTAATAGAGGTCAAAATCCTAGAAACATCACCAGGAAGCGGGGTAAACAAATCTCTGTCTCTGTCTCTGTCTCTGTCTCTCTCTCTCTCTCGTATATAAGGACATGGGGAAAAAAACCACTAGGTAGGCCACAGCTTCTTCTCCTTAGAATCAGGCTTTCTGTACTTGATCTATAATCCAAGAACACTTACATTAAAATCAACCAGAATGCCTAATAAAAATGCAGATCTCAGAGCCCCATCCTAGACCTCCTGAACCAGAATTTATGAAGATAAGTTCTAAGAATCTTTATTTTCAGCAAGCACAGCCCCCTCTTCATGCTCCTTGTTGAGTAAAGTCTGAAAACCACTGCACTATCCTGTGTGAAACTGTCCATTGTCCTGCCCAATGTCTTAATGAGCAGTAACTGCAGACTGGCACACTCCAGGATCTGACTTTGGTGAGTCCGATTGGTGATTTAATGATCCCCTGACATGTAGGTGAGCTGACAAATTTTTCACACTATAAGAGCTCTCTCTGATGGAAACTTGTCTTGCAGCCTTGCCTTTGTATAATATTTCAGACTGTACCAAGCAAATTTACATTTATTTTAACATTAACTGTAAAAAACAGTGCCATGGGGTAATTATTATTAAGTTTCAAGAAAGATATCCAGTTTCCTTAAATGTAAAATGGGGATTTCAATATCTACTTTACAAAGTTGTGAGAATCAGTTGAGATAACACACTTAAAATGCCTAGCATGCAGAAAATGGCTAATAAAGACAAGAATTCTTATTAATATTTAAAATGACAAAATTGAGCCCAGAAGCTTTATTTAATTTGTCAGTTATATTCCTTGTAAGAATCTGAAAGTAAGGTATGGAACATAGTACTTTTGGGGATAAATCTTTCCACCCAAAGATTGATTTACCATGAAACTAAAATAACTTAGACTTCAGAGCACCTTACTTTCAGGGAGCCCTTTCAAGTCTCATAGAGGGACCCCAGCAATACAGTCACACCGTCAAAGCTTTATGGCAGTTGCAAAAGGTAGATAATTTAATCACAATTATATAGAATACTATCTCTTTCCAATTCTACTTTATCATGCATTCTATTTATTTATTGACATTGGAGTGGCCACAGGCATGTTAGGGGTCCATGTAAAGGGAAATTGAGTTGAGGATACATTTATCTTGGATTTAGTCAGATATATTTTATGTGGGTTGCAATGACTTCTGTGTATTACATTATTACTAGTAGTTTCAATATAAGATTAGCTTCCAAGAATAATCCTACTGCCCGTTTTCTCAATCCACATGCTGTTATGATACAAAGATAGCCAGACTAGAGCTCATATTATATGCCATAGTACCCAGCACTGGAAGTATGTATAGTGGAAATGGAACAAGTAATGAATTATTTAGAACCAGAAGCTAGTCTGTAGCAAATTCTTAAAGACAACAAACAAGTACAATTAAAAGCATCACTTCAATTCTCATTGATGTCTTGTCAAAACAGAAGTTGTCTTTTATCAAGGATACTTGATAATACTATGTGTATACAATTATAAATGTTCCTCACTTTTATTTCCCTTTTTGATGGGAATTGCAGAAAACAGAATTTTTTTCAGAGCTCCTCAACTTGTAAATAAAAAAATGTAGAAGTACTGATATCAGTGAGTAAAGACTATGTGTAAAGTCACATTTTATACATCCCCCAAGAACAGAAGAGTTGAATAAATCTATAACAAATTAAGAATTTGAACTGGTAATTAAACATTTTTCTTTAAAGAAAATTCCAAGTCCAAATGGTTTCACTGGTGAAGTTTCTAAACTATATAAGGAAGAAAAAATACCAACCTTATTTAAATTCATTCAGAAAATAGAGAAGGAAGGGACACTACCATGTACTCTTTCTATGAGATCATTATTGCCACAATATTAAAGTCAGGCAAAGGCATCACATGAAACAAAAATCGTAGCATAATACCTCTCATAAACATAGATGCACACATTTTTTTAATTAGAAAATTAAATCCAGCAACACAGAAAAAGAATTTTATACTATTACCAAGAAATGCAAGAAATGTGATCCCAGCAATGCAAGGTTGGATTGACACCTGAAAATCAATTTATTTAATATACCACAATAATAGAATAAAGGGTAGAACTACATGATCATCTCAATACATGTAGCAAAAGCATTTGACAAAATTATCCACTTATGGACAAACTCAATAATTGGGAATAAAAGGGAAATTTCTCAACTTGTTAATGGACATTTAAAAACTAACACTAACATCATACTTAATGGTGAAGGACTAAGTACTTTTCCCCTCAAGTTAGAACAAGTATGGATGTCCTCCTTCACCAATTTATTCAACATTTCCCTGAAGGCTCTAGCCAGTGCAATAGCCAGGAATAAAATATTAAAGGTATACAAACTGGAAAGGAAGAAACAAAACTGCATTTATTGGTAGACAATGTGACCTTGGGGGGGGGGGGAAACTATCAGAACTTATAAGCAAATTAAGTAACTTTGCAGTATACAAGATCAACAAATAAAATCAATTATATGTCTAAATACTAACAATAAATAATCAGAAAATAAAATTAAGAAAAACAATTCCATTCATGATAGCATCAAAAAGAATAAAATACTTAAGAAGGAATTTAACAAAATAAGTGCAAGACCTATATAAAGAAAACTATGAACATTGCTGAGAGAACTTAAAGAAGATTTTTAAACTGGAGAGAAACAATGACTTCATTGATAGAAGACCCAGTATTGTTAGGATGGAACTTCTCTCCAAACTGATCAACACAATTCATATCAAATTTCTAGTAGGATCTCATGCAGAAATTAACAAGCTAGTCCTAAAATACATATGAGAATGCAAAAGGCCTAAAATAGCCAAAACAGTTTTTTTAAATTTTTTACTTTTTATTTTTTAATATAATAAATTTTATTTTTAAAGAGATTTTAGATTACAGAAAAGTTACATCAAAAGTATGAAGGATTCCCATATACCCCCTCAATCATTCCCTAATTTTAAAAAATGTAGCAATATAATTTATTAGGATGTATCTGTAAAACCCACTTGTTAAAAAAAAATGCACATTTAAAAAATGACTCACTTGTGGTAAGGACTAACCTACCTACAGTAATAATCTAAAAAATAAAACCATCACTGTGACATTTATCAGTACTTCACCCCATCTAAAAAATACTGTATCTGACAAGGCTGTCCTTCAAAAATGAGGGTGAGTTAAAAGTCTTCACAGACAGACAAAAACTGATAAAATATGTTACCGAAAGACCATATGTTGCAAAAGACCCTAAAGGAGGTGCTGTAACCTGAAAGGAAAAAAACAATTGTGAGAGATTTGGAGGAGTTTAGAAATGAAGATTATTAGGAAGGGTTAACTAAAGGATAAGAAAACAGACAATAGAACAATATAACAACAGGGAACTGAAGGGCAAAATGATGATGCAATTTGGAGTTTTCAAGTAGCCCTTACATCTATCCATTGAACCCTGAAATATGGAAAAAAGACCTTTCTTGGGCAAGAACACTCTAGGAGCAGCAGACAGTGGCACAGAGAATTAAAAAGAATGAATCATTAGCAGAAGTAACAGATTTCTTACCAAAGTCAATTCCTGACAATGACTTTGAAAGTGATGAGATTGTTGCTGTTTGGGCACTATTGCTGAGAAACAGAAGACAGCATCAACAAATAAAACAATGGTTATTGTGTCTGTATCTGGGACTGTAGAGATTGTGACTGAGAAGAAAGATGGAGCTCCAACACCAGATGGCTCTGTTTTATCAAAGCCCAATGAAGAAAAATGCATAGCATGAATTATTTGAATCTGTCTTTTTTTTAATTATCATTTAAAGTTTCAGGCATAAGGACATTTATTCTGGAGAAATAGGGCAAAACTCTTATTTGTAAGGTAAGTTTTTCAGGTGAAGCATATAAATCTAAGTGATAGCATTATTGTATAGTGTTTGGACTATGCTTTGATAAGCTATGGTTTATACTTAAGATTAGAATTCTGAGCAAAATGTTTTTGATGTATAAATTTAATGTAATCCAAATATATGGATGGATACATTTTAAAGGTACAATTTTAAAAGCAAATTCTTGAATAGTAAATAACTTGGTCAGTGTTATTGAAATGTTGACTCATTGACATTGCTTTATTTTTTTTTGTTTTTATTTTTTTAATGTTACATTAAAATATATGAGGTCCCATATACCCCCCACCCTCCTCACCCCACTCCTCCCATAACAACAACCTCCTCCATCATCATGGGATATTCATTGCACTTGGTGAATACATCTCTGAGCACTGCTGCACCACATGGTCAATGGTCCACATTATGGTTTACACTCTCCCCCAGTCCACCCAGTGGGCCATGGGAGGACATACAATGTCGGGTAACTGTCCCTGCAGTACCACCCAGGAGAGCTCCAAGTCCTGAAAATGCCCCCATATCACATCACTTCTTCCCACTCCCTACCGTCAGCAGCTACCATGGCCACTTTCTCCACATCAATGCTACATTTTCTTCGATTACTAATCACAATAGTTCATGAATAGAATATCAGTAAGTCCACTCTAATCCATACTCTATTCCTCCATCCTGTGGACCCTGGAATGGTTGTGTCCACTCCACATCTATATCAAGAAGGGGCTTAGATTCCACATGGATGCTGGATGCAATCCTCCTGCTTTCAGTTGTAGGTACTCTTGGCTCCCTGGTGTGGTGGTTGACCTTCTTCACCTCCCTGTTAACTGACTGGGGTTAAGTCCAATAAACCAGAGTGTAGGAGTTGCAAGTCTGTTGAGGCTCAGGGCCTGGCTATCACATGGACAGTCCAGAGATTCAGGTCCCCTGGGTATACACTAAAGCCCAGCACCAACCACAGGACATTTGCTTTATGATAAAGGAAATAAGTGATTGCTTTCTCTCCTAGAAATATACTGCTGTTACATTCTCTCTGTTTTCCTTGCTTCTGTAGAGTAAGTTTGTCACAAGGTTTAAATATTTTTAATATTCATTTTGATTCAAAATTGTGGTTTTGTTATATGTGAACTCTTTGAAAGTTCATCCAAAACAGCTTTTTAAAAGAACAAAGCAGAAGAATTAGACTGCCTGATTTCAAAACTTACTATAAGACAGTAATCAAGATAATGGTGTACTGGTTGTAAGGACAGACAATCAGAACAGTGGAACCAAATAGAGAGTCCAGAAATAAACCCTTATATTTATGCTCATTGATTTCCAACAAACGGGTGAAGGTAATTCAATGGTGGAAAGAATAATCTTTTCAATAAACGGGGCTGGAGATTTGTATATCCATTTGAAAAAGAGAAAGAGCTTAGAGTCTTACCTTACACCATATATAAAAATTAACTCAAAATAAATCTAAAACCTAAATATAAGAATGAAAACTATAAAATTTCTAGAAGAAAACACAGGAGAAATTTTTGTGAACTTGATATATGACACTAAAAGCATAATCTTGAAAGGAAAAAAGTTGATAAATCTGACTTCATAAAAACTTAAAACATTTACTCTTCAAAAGATATGGTTAAGAAAATGAAAATATAAGCCATAGACTGGGAGAAAATATTTGCAAATAATATGCCTGATGATGGACTTGTGTCCAGTTTATCAAGAACACTTATGGTGTATACTATGGACCATATTTAGGGGTAATAGTCTCTGATCATGTTCTTTCATAATCTGTAGCAAATGTTCCACAATAATGTAAGATGAAAGGGTGATGTATGGGAATCTGTACATTATGAAAGCTCACAATCTTTATAATAAAAAATAAAAAAGAACATTTATGACTCAAAAACAAAAAGAAAACACCCCAATTTAAAAAATAGGCAAAACTTTTAAATATACACTTTACCAAAGAAAATACAGGAATGGATAATAATCACATAAAATTGCTCAACATCATGAGTCATTAAGGAAAGGCAAATTGAAACCACAATTCACTAGAATTCACCACATTCACTAGAATGGCTATACTCCAAAAGATCGACAATACCAAGAGTTTGCAAAAGTATGAAGAAACTGGAATCCTAGTACATTAATGGTCTGAATGTATAATGATGTAGCCATAATGGAAAAATAGTTTGAAAGTTTCTTAAAAAGTTAAACATATACTTACTAGTGGACACAGCAATTCCACTCTTAGGTATCAACTGAGAGAAATATAAATATATGTTCACAAAAAAACTTGTATGCAAACATTCATAGAAATATTATTCCTAATATCCAAAAAATTAAAAACAATCCAAATGTCCATGAAAACAAACCTAGCATATCCATAAAATAGAACGTTAATGGGCAATAAAAAGACAAACTACTGATACACCCAAAAAACATGGATGACTCAAAGATATTATGCTAAGTAAAAGAATCCGGATACAAAAGACTTCATATTATATGGTTCCATTTACATAAAATTCTAGAAAAGAGAAATCTAAAGACAAAAAAGTTGATCAACAGTTGCTGGTGGCTAGGGGTCAGAATACAAACAGGCATGAGGGAAATTTTGTGTTGCTGGAAATGTTTTAAAACTGGACTGAGGTCATCGAACTGTGCTGTTACAATGATAAATTTTATGATTTATAAACTATACCTCAATAAATCTGATTAAAAATATATAGAGAAAACTTTTTTTCTTACAAAATAAAAGGATATTACAAAATTATTGTTGTGTGATGAAGCAATCGAAGATTATGCTGCAAAAATGTGGGGGGAAGTGTTTTAGAGAACAGTCAGGCAACTAATAAATTAAAATAGTTTATTTTTCTAGAATTTATGATGTTTGTGGTATACAGTTTTGTGTTCCACAAAGCCTACTTTTGCTGCCACTCCCAAGTCCTAGTCCCATTCCCTAGAAGGAACCACTTTCACTAGTACAGCCTTCCAGAGTTAATATAAATTAATAATGCTATCATATATATATTGCCTCACTAAGTACAAGTCATTGTTCTAAGTGCTTTCCATTTATTAAATCACTTAATCCTTACAAGAACCTAATGAGATAGGTACTATTTGTACTACAATTTACAGATGAGAACACTGAGGCATGGAAAGGAATATTAACTTGCCCATGATAAGTTTCAAACCCAGGCAATCTCCAATTTAATTGCAGTCTGTACTCTTTACTACTGTACAAATTTCCTCTCAATGCATACATAGGGGTGTGTGTGTGTCAAAGTATAGGTAAATAGAGCTCTATTCTTTACACATGCTATGCACATATTTCTTCAGTCCTTTTTTCTGTTCAACAATATATCTCTGAGACAGGACTGGCTACATGATTTACAGGGCTTAGTGTAAAATGAAATTGTGAGGCCCCTTGTTCAAAATTTATTAATAATTTCAAGATTGCAACAGCAGAACATTAAACCAAGAATAGGATCTTTTCAAGTGTAGGGTCTGTGTGACTGCACAGGTTGTGTGCCCATTAAGCTGAACTTGTATGGAGATCATTGAACCCAGTATTTTGCCTCTGACTCTTACTATAACCATTGATGCTTCCTACTGACTGATTATCAGTTGGTCATAGAACTAGATGCCACCTTGGTGCCACAGTCTAGGGCATACCAACTTCCTGTCACAATTGTCAACTTTTTGGAGGAGAGACAAGTATACCTTCATAGGTCCTCTTCTGATTAAGATATAAATTCAGAGAAAATGAGAGTCTGGCTACATAAATATATGGGGAAAGATCCGGAGATTAGAAATCTCTAGTCTAAAGTTACCTTGCCTCTTTTCTTTTTCTTTATTTTTAGCAAGGTAATTTAGGTCACTCATGTTGATCAAATCAAAACCAGCACAAAAATTCTTTGCCAGTCCCTCTCCTCACCAAAACCAAAATTATTCCCAACCACAGTTGTACTGTACTTTTAAGAAAAATTTATCAAGCTATTTTACACAAACCATGTTGAAAAATTGTGTTGCTATAGTCTCTGCAGCATTTCATATCATTTGGATTTTCCCTTGCCTTTGTAGAGGAAAGAGGACCATGGTAAGATGGCTGGCTGCCACTGATAAAGAGTGTTCTGTGTGATGACCCTCTACATAATTTTCTTACCTAAGGGAAGACTTGTTTTGTTCCCATCTCTTCTGCATTTCCCAGCTAATGACCAAACTGGCTTGGGAAATTAAGTTAACACCTTATTCACAAAGTAGTTGCACAAATATGGTAAAAAGGGTTAACTATATAACTAAAGTTCATACAAAGCATGAGACACTGGCCAAGCAAATAGAATAGCAAACCCAATTCAGAGCCATCCAAAAGGTTACAGGCAAGAAAAAAAAAAAGGATCAGAGAGGAAAATTTCCAGAACACTTCTATTCAGAAGCACGAAGAAACTTGTTGACTAAGATATCGACATTATCTAGGACATGCAGTTGACAATCTGGCACAGGTGATGAAACTGACAAACATACGAGAAACTAGCACAACATTATCTGTAAATTGGTTGTGATTGAATACTTCATGTCATCAAGGGAATAGAGGCAATGAAAGAAAAGCCTTATTCCTCTGCAAAGAAAAGAATTTCTGTCAGAAAGGGATGAGGAAATAAAAGAGAAAAATGTCTTGAAAGATCACTATGTATTCTGTAAAGTACATGCTGTAAAAGGGAAAGGAAAAAGCAGCTTGATTCTGAAACTCTATTCAGTATAATTTTGTGTAAGCTGTTCTCTAAGGAGAGAGATTGAACCCTAATCAACCAGCA